>NC_140467.1:18174171-18774171 GCF_051167445.1 Perissodus microlepis
CTTAGTAAAGTATATGCTGCCTTATACTATGTACTGCTGTATATATGGTGCATTTAGATGATTAAAATAACCCTTCCAGCATATGGCGTGTAATCCAGATTGTGGTGTACAAAATCTTAATGCAACCACACACACCGCTTAGAAGTGTGTGTTTTTAAGTGAATTTTATGATGAACATTAATAGAGTGTAATGGAAAAGCTCTTATATGTATCAAGGATTATTTCTGGCTGGTAAAAATTCAAACAACCAGCCACACTTTCGGTGCTGGAGGTTCAGTAAAGAAAATGCAAAAAAAAATTTCTGAATTTAATAAATGAATATGTAAATAAATGGGTGAGGAGGTTAAAGGAGGAAATTTTTAGTAACTATAAATTTAGTAAAGACGAGACCCTGCCTCAAGTGGAGGAGTTCAAGTATCTCGGGGTCTTGTTCACGAGTGATGGGAGAAGGGAGCCGGAGATCGACAGACGGATTGGTGCAGCGGCCGCAGTGATGCAGACGCTGTACTGGTCTGTTGTGGTGAAGAGAGAGCTGAGTGTAAAAGTGAAGCTCTCAATTTACCGGTCGACCTACGCCCCTACCCTCACCTATGGCCACGAGCTGTGGGTAGTGACCGAAAGAACGAGATCGCGAATACAAGCGGCGGAAATGAGCTTCCTCCGAAGGGTGGCTGGCCTCTCCCTTAGAGATTATATCTCTCGGCTAGCCTGGGAACGCCTTGGTGTTCCCCCGGATAAGCTGGAGGAGGTGGCTGGGGCGAGGGAGGTCTGGGCTTCTCTGCTTGGACTGCTGCCCCTGCGACCCGGGCCCAGATATGCGGAAGAAAATGGATGGATGGACCTTTTAGTAGTAGTGTAAAATAAAAAAACATATTCAAATGGCTTTTAGCGGTGTGTTTGAGGTCATTATTACTTTCTAGTGTTTTAAAGAGTTAAAAAAAACGAGTGGTTCATTGAAAAATATTTTTCCATTAATGAGCAAGACTTTTTTTGTTTTTGTTTTGTTTCATTGTATTCCATTTTCATTCCCCTTACCTCTGCTTTTTATTCATTACATTTTTTGTCATCTCTCTCTGCTACCCTCTCTCCTCACTCCTGTGGCCTATGGATTGGCTCTCGGTGAGCCTACTTTAGCCAGAGATCTCCTGCTAAAAAGGGACCACTTCTTCTCTGCTTTTACCAAGTGCTTGTTTGAGTTCTCATTCTAATATTGTAAGGTCTTTCTATCATATTGTAAAGCACCTTGAGATGACTTTTGATATGAGCTGTATAAATAATATTGACCTGATTAGAGGAGAAAACCAGACTTTTATGAGGCTCTTTTACTTCTATTATCCATAAAATGTCACTGAAATGTTGCTCAGTCAAATAAACCAAATTGAATATGCCAACTTGGGCTTTGTGACGATTTGAAGAAGGGAAATGTTTACTTTTTTTCTGACGAAGATAAAAATCTGCAGGTGAATTGCTCATTAAAATGCTAATCACAAGTTGCGGCGCTACCGTTCCTCGCCCTGTTTGACTCCTTTGCTTTCTCCCTTCACTGTCACTTTAACCCCCATCCACCTTTCTCGTCCTCATGTAGTCGTGTGCCTGGTGGATGTTCAGCTCACAGACCTGTATTTGTAGACGATGTATGTACACGGACAGATGGACTGTCTCGTCGGAATGTTTCACAGTTGCTAGGCAATGTGGAAACATCCTGTCAGCTGTTCATTTAAACAGAGTGACGAAAAACACCTTAAGTGCCTTAAACTTTGTACAGTAACTGGGTGCTGTACAACTTGTTTTGTAACAAAATGTATTTATTGATTGTTGCTATGAATCCATAGATGTCAAGGCGATATATGTAAGCATATTCAACATTTTTCTGACTGTGTTACAGTTCCCCTTTAATCATAGTTTTAGATCCTGCTGTCGTTTTTATATTTTATTCATAAAAACTTCAAAAATGTGTTATTTTCTACATTTTTACTTTGTAGTTCTATCAAATGTTTGCATGCTCTGCATTTTACTTCTGTACAACCAAATGGTAAAACGAACTGGTACTTATAGAGTGCTTTTGTAATCTAACTGAGCAATCATGGCACTTTTTACAAGCCTTATTCTCACACATGCATTCGTCCAAGCACTTTTTCTGTACCTTAGCACTTTGTTTAACGTTTGCACACGCGCTCACATGATTGGTTGGTAGAGTGGTTGGCTGAATGCTAGATTACCCATTCCTTGTGAGCCACAGCCACCAAATGTGACCAAGTTCTTCAGTCGTGTATTTTTGAAATGCACTAGAAGAAAATGAAATGCAATGAGGAGAAATATATTCAGGTCAGAGTTATACAAAGCCTTAATATATTCACTGCGTTGTGTTGTTTTACTGCATCGTAATACGATGCTTAGTGATATGTGGTGAGTGGTGGTAATGGACTGGATGTGCTGTGTCTCTCTCTGCAGCTTCGTCATGGTCCTGGTGTGTCTAATCTTCAGTGTGCTGTCCACGATAGAACAATATGCTGACTTTGCCACGGGTACCCTCTTCTGGATGGTGAGTAGTGATGCACCTAAACGAAACCTTTAGCAGTGTTCACCATCAAATGGAAGGCTTATGCCACAACAGCCCTAAAATAACAGTTATGGTAATTACCCAAATCATTTTTTGTGATTGTGCAATGGTTCATCAGAAAAACCAGCAAAGCATGTCTGTAATAAATGAGCTGCAGGCTGTTAAATACCTTAGCAACAGATCCGAACCCAGCCCACGGGCACATAGGTGACTGCAGAGGAGAAATCCATACCTTACATTAAACCTCTTGCATACACATACATTATAGTGTTGGTCTATAAAACATATTTAAAATATAAACTTGCATTTCTTTTCTTTATCTTTAGCTAGTGTTTGTATATATAATATCTGGCGAGTGGTGTAAAGCAAGCAGTACCTTGAGTTGTCCACATGATGGCGATATAAGATTGTAGCTGTGAGAGATTTTAACCGCCATCTTATAGCTCAGTCTGATATTATGGCACTTAGAAAGAATAATCACTTTCATTTATTGAAAATACCACGAAACACACTCATCATCTTGTACGGCGTTCATCTGAAAGCCCGTGCAGTAACATGTGTCTTTTGAACCTACAGTTAAGACACTTGTTATGTGGAATCATGTGGCTCCACAGAGACTGTATTTGTTGATACATGCTGGTGGATTGCCTTTTTTTGTGGCTTATTAGGCTATTAAGGCTGCTAAGTGATGCAATAAATCGGGGGACTACAGCAGGTAGCGAAAATTATTGCTTCTGTTTGGAAACTCTACAAAGAGGCCGGATCATCTGTCTCCTTCTAGCACACTGTGAACATCGGCGCACACACAGCTACTGCATGCTCACACCCGGTTTGCACATATACAAAGGCTTCACAGATACACAACGCACCACCTCCTGGGTCCTGCTGCAATCAGAGAACATAGTGGACACTATGTTCTATAAACTTTGAAGACTTACTATCACAGTTATTCATTTATTTTTATCAAGAAGAGACAGATTTTCTTTAAATCTGAGTCTCCCTGTCTCTCAGTCCTTCCCTTCATTCACCTTAAATTTTTTTTGTTTCAATCAAAAATGAAAAATATATATCTATATTTTTTAAATCTTTTTTTTAACCCTGTTTGTTTGTGCACCTGGTTGTGTGTTTGTGCATTTGTATGAGTGTATAATGGCTCAGTGCTAATACTGAGATAAGATAAAGCCTTATCTGTTTTCTGTGTGCTTGCATGTGGGTGCACGTGCAAGTGTGTTTGAGGGCGGGTGTGGAGGCAAAGCTCAGACTGGTGTCACGGTGGCACGTACTGGTCATAGTAACTATACTTAGAAAGTTCAAGGTTACCTAACATCCGTGAATCACAAGCTGCTTATTCTGGATGGCAGAGGGGACATTAGTCCTTGAGGATATTTGGCCTTCAAAGCAGCTGCCAAAGTAAAGCTGACCAGGCTAAGCAGGAGGCACAGGGGGAACGTACACGCTCGTTGATGTTAATGAGCTATTATTGGGCACCATCACTTCCAAATTCCCCCCCACCTGACCAAAAACCTCCATGACGTCCCCAGTTTATGGTCAAAGAAAAAGAGGGACCTCTGGGTCATGGCCTAAATGACATATTCAGGACATTTCTAAAGAATGCAATTGAGATTTAATGAGAGGTTTGGTAAACTAATATATAAACTTTAAATGACACTTGTGGGAGCAGTGGCATCAATTATGCAACTGACGGCAACATGGTATTTGTAGACTGAAAGAACAAACTCAGTTGGCAAGAGTAAATTGCTGACATGGTGTCATTTTGTCATGTGGTTATGGTTATTTCAATATTCATGAGCATAGTTTGCAAATTAGAAGAAATAAAAAAATCCATTTGATATAATAAACTTATGTATGGCATGTCAAATAACTCAGAGAAGGCATTTTCAGTTTGAGCTGATGGGCCCACGAGTGTGTGTTGATATACATAAGCCTCTCGTGCAATGTGAGACGCAACGATGAAGCGATCTAATCACATTTTCATGTGATACTGTAATTCCCGAGTGGGTCTTTGAATGAGCTTCATCTTTGTCTGGCTTGATGAGATTATCGCTGCACCAATAGGCAGCTGTTTTCAGTAAACACATAGTTGCCAGTTTAGGATTCACGTACAAAATACCCCCAACATCTGGGTGACCTATTTTATGGCATTATTGTGACTAATCCCTTTAAATTTCCCAAATTCATGCGTACCTTTGACTTTCAGATTTTACCTAGCTACCATAATTACTAAGCTCAATAAACTGGTATTCTGTAGGCTGTTTTGTGTTGGGTGTTAGGTATTATTAAATGACTGAATGAATGTTTAAGACTTGGTTTTCAGGATGTCCTGCAACTACTAACTTTGTAGTCCAGCATACAAAAATACAGCCTGATCTGCTGTCAAAACTACAAAGCACGGGGGGCATGGAATATAATCTGTTTCTGTCCTAACACAAACAAAAAACTCCTACAGTTTGCTGGAGAAAGTTCAGCTGAAATGGATGTAACAGGCAGACTGGTTAGAGACATCTGAATGCCTGCCCACGTCTCCGATTTGTTTGGTTTCACCGAATGAATGCAGCGAAAGCAAAAAGGTTATTCAGTCTGATTATCAGGCTATGTTATAGAGATTTGCTGGACCATTTCTCCCCGTCTCTGTCAATTATGCCTCCTTAGCGGCTTCTTTCTTTGTCTTTAACTCAGTGACAGAAAATGTGCAATTCATGCAGATGAATGAGAAGCGCAGGATTCCCAGGGGCCGGACGACTCAGGCGTAAAAATGAAAGTTGTAAACATATTCGAGTGGCGATAATGAGTAAACAGATAATTTAGAGAAGCGAAAAAAGAAAGACAGAAAAGAGAAAAGGCTTTTGTTTAATATTAGAGCGACACTTCTTCAGCCGAGATAGAGTCTGGCATGATTGACAGGTCATTGTTTTGAAGTCTTGTGGTGCTGGGTTATTGCAGCAGGGCTCATGGTATTAAGTTTCATACAAGGGGTGGTCAGGGAGCAGCCAGTTTAAGCAACTGAACTCAATGAATTGACCACCCACATCGCCCATAGGTCCTGACAGTAAGGTAGCTGAGTATTATGGATACTCGGTGGCCAGGAAAATGATCTCACGTCAGTTGAAGCCGATTCATCTGTGACTCCACACTTGCGTGCATGTGTTACGAAACAAGTACACAATGACACAATGCAGATATGCAGGTGCACATGATTGCAACTAATACTGAAGTGGTTATTTGGTGATTTTTTTTAAAGCTTTCTTACTTAATGGTTTTTCATCCTGTGGCTTTAATCACTTAGCCATTGACCCTGCCTCATGTATGAGCTGTTATCAGCTGTGTTGTCAACCTCCATCTTTACTCCTGGGTGGCCTCATTTGGTCCTTCTAGACCGGCTCTGTGTCTCTTTTCTTCTGTCTCATGCACCTGTCATTACCCACTCATATCAATGCTGTAAATCTTGGTGATTGATTAAAATAGCTTTAATGCTATTAAATTAGTGGTAATGCATAGCAAAGCATCAGTGATTTAAAAAAACAAAAAGATAACGTATCTACTTCCACATCCTGCATGTGTTTCAAAGTTATAGTCTATGTACCAATGGATTAACGTAACCCTGAATCCGTGTTTGCATTGTTCTCCGCAGGAGATTGTGTTGGTGCTGTTCTTTGGCACGGAGTATGTGGTCCGGCTGTGGTCGGCAGGCTGCCGCAGCAAATATGCAGGCATCAAAGGACGCCTCCGCTTTATCAGGAAACCCATATCAATCATAGGTGCACCTGGCTTTTTCCTTTGTTCTCATTTAATACAACACATGCAATAAAGTATATTTGTAGATGAACATCTCAGATAATTCCAGCAAGACTTCACTTTTGTATGAAACTAAAAATAATTGTAGCCCTTATTTGGTTGTGGGGTTTTTTTTCTCCTTCTTTTTTTATGTCTTTCTCACAGATTTAATAGTGGTCATCGCCTCAATCATTGTGCTTGGTGTGGGGTCAAACGGCCAAGTGTTTGCAACATCTGCCATCAGGTAGAGCAGTGATTTTCTTCTGCATTTTAACATGTGCTCATAGCTATAGTGGGATGAAACAGCTGAGATGATGTTGTGTGTTGCAGAGGCATCCGCTTTCTTCAAATCCTGCGTATGCTGCACGTGGACCGTCAGGGAGGAACGTGGAGGCTGCTGGGGTCTGTAGTCTTTATTCATCGACAGGTAAGATAAGAAGAATCTAGCTAAATATATTAGCTCCACAAATCTGCCTGTATGTTGTTATTTATTCATTTTAATTGTGATTGTTTAAATCACTTTAACACATAACGGCCAATCAACAGAAGATATAACAGTAAATGCACAGGCCTTAATTGTGCTTATACAGAGCAACAGACACGCTAGTTGACGTACTCACAGTAACATTTACTGCTTATGACAACAAGTCCAATGCACAGAGGTGCATAAAACAATCAGAGTAAACCTGGCTTTATAAGGAGAAGAACAGAAGTTGTCAAGGTTGGCTGCGCTCTCTTTTTTTTCATTCTGCTACACTTGTTTTAGTTCTTTCTCAGGCCGATACACAGTGAAGTCAGATGATGTAATGTTCTCTTCTTAATCCTTCAAGTACACCAAGTTCCTAGGTTGTGGTCAAACCTGACGTTCATACCTCTTTGATGCATAAGAGGAGAAGGGCTTATCGGTGAGGATTGTGTGCAGAGAATCATAAAAATACATTTAAGATGTAGCCAAACTGAGCCTAATGTGATTTGGTGCCATCTCCCTGTTGTCAGATGATCGCCTTATTAAATGATATGCTCTGTTTAGTGGAAACACTTTGTAATGTGAAGAAGCTGATGGGATCTATGCTCAGACTGCTATCTCTGATTTTTGCACTTCATTTAATCATATTTATGAATTTATTTACCATTGTTTTTTTAGGGGGATAGGTTTAGGCTCAAAAAGCCATGGCAAAAAACAGGTACATTTAAATAATCATTTTTGTACATCAAGTACAGATCAGGTTCAGTCCTGTATAGTCACAGGCAACAGTTCCTGGTGAGTTAATTTAAGGTAATTTGCTGAGCTGAGCATGTGTATATATAGCCCAGTATAGGTTGTGCTATGGCATGGTACTTGATGGGCTGACTTATATTTAAAAAAAAGAAAAAGCCAAGTTGACAGTTGCAAAAGAAATTAGTACATTTTCCATTAGTCATTATCCAGTCATATTTGAAGGAAAACCATAGCAGTGACGTTTAGACCTGCTGAAAACCAAATACAGTCCCGATCAAAAGTTCAAGAACACTTGAAAGATGGCAAAAAAAATCACATTTTGCTTGGTTAGATCTTAACAAGGTTCCAAGTAGAGCTTCAACATGCAACAAGAAGAAAAAAGAGTGAGACAAAATGTTATTTTGAGCATGCATTTTATTGAAAACAATGCTTAAATTGAAACAGGCTGTTTTACAGCTGATCAAAAGTTTAGGACCACACCTCCAGAAAGACCTGTACACCCCCCTTAAACAGAAATCAAAATTCCAAACATGAACTTGTATATTGACATGGAAATTGTAAATATATAACAAGAAGTAAAAAATATAGCATTCTAACTATTGGTGGTACCCCTTATTTTTTTCTTATACAAAATTCAATCAAGACGAAATAAATTACAAATATTGACTCACTAAAATCATTTTAGCAGAAATAAAACTTAATAAAAGTGAACACCAACATATGCAATTTAAGTTTAATAAAAACTGCTGTAAGATCACAAAACAAACAGAATCACATATTCTAGTATTTCTAGTCTGAACATGTCTACAAATGGGTTAAATTGCTCAGTGGATGATTTATGAGTTTGTGTGAAAATTCGATATAAAATTCATTACTCTTACTATATATAATAGGTCTTTTCTTTTAGAATTATCACAAATATGGCTCACTACATGCATCTGGTGCATGTGTAAAAAATCGACTTGCCATCACTTGCTAGTTTAAGGTGAACAAGGCATATGATCGCATATGATGCCACCATTTTTTGCCATACATTTCCCTAGTTTCTAGAAATCCAACACAAACAACATGTATCTCAACATTTAGAAGAACTTTTGAATAATGTCACCATCTGTCACATAACCTGATCTTTGTTGATTAAGTCCATGTGGTTCTACAACTTCACAATGACTCACAGGGAGGTCAATTTTGATGTTTATTTAAGTCACACATATTGTTCCTTGCCCAATAAAAGGTAACTAATACCCCATACATTGTTTGTCATATGTGGTGACTTGGAAGCCTTTAAAATCTGTAACTAATGGGGACACGCCTCCACTTCTGGCCGTTGCATAATAATTGAAACATGAATCATATATATGTACAACTTACCACATATACTTGAGTCACCTATCATGACAGTTTAGTTTTAGGGAGGCTTGAATTGAAGATTGTATTTGATCTCTTCAGAGAATGAGGTGCACTATGTACATGATCCACTCTATTATTTCTTTAGCGAAGCCTGTGAGCAGAAAATGGCAATCCCAGTTTGTGCAGAAATTCTCTCATCTCATAGTGAGACGTGAAACTGATCTCTTTATGTATGCCAAAAAGACCCACAAAATCATTTGGGGTAAACTAGCCTGACATGTGTAGGCTGACTTGCTTATGTCGGCCAGCAGCAGTTCTGTGACTCACTGGTCATTGTGAAACACTGATGTCTTTTGAAAGCGACGGAGCTAGATCGTTAGAATACATTTAATGTGATGCCATTAAAAAAGCATATCTTAAACCTTTTTGCAGCCCAGAATTTAGCTTTGGCACTCACAAGGATCTCCAGCTATATGTGGAGTCAAAAACTGCCTCGAGGCACAATCAGAGTCGAGTTCTGGATACCATGGTAAGTCTTCCATATTAGATTTTCATAGTCTGATCTTTGGTCAAATGTTGTTTTATTTCAGGAGCTGATTACCACCTTGTACATTGGCTTTTTGGGCCTGATCTTTTCCTCCTACTTTGTCTACCTGGCGGAGAAAGATGCTGTAGATGAGGAGGGCAAAACGGGCTTCTCCAGCTACGCAGATGCCCTCTGGTGGGGTGTGGTAAGGCAACTAAAAGAGAAGACAAATACTTTGTGCAAAAGAAAGTCCCTCACTGATGCTGGGCATATATCCTTGTGCCCTTTTTTAATATTGTTCAAAATGCATATATTAGTGGGATCCTTGAATGCCACATGAATTTGCAAATTTCGCTTGCAAATTTAAAAGGCTACAAAACGTGCACGTCAAATGAGATTCTTCTCAATAAAGAGCTGAAACCAATTATCTGTACAATGCCCACTCGAGTCCTAGCTGGGAAACGGAGATGGCTGACCACCCTGGGTGGACTTATTATTTCTCCCCCTTGTGTTTTTATTCTCCTCATCGGATAGTATGCATGTGTTGCTGTAACACTTGACACAGAGACAGGTGTGTTTATGTTTTTCGTGCGTGGAGCTGGATTTGCCCATTCTCCTCTGTGTGGAGGCTCAGGTTTCCAGAGCAGTTAATTAAACATTTGAATTGAAAGCGCAGAGTAATGAGAAACCTATGGCAGCCTTGTGCAGGGGATCAGTATGCCACAAAGAGACGGGTAATAAACCATTCACCTCTGGGATCTCTGACTCAAAGAACTTTTAGAGCACCAACACAAAGTGTCAGTTCCCTTAATTAAAACTTTAATTGCGGGATTGCTACCTTTATGTAACGAGGGTTAGAGAGGTCACACCGCTTCTAACTGCTCCGTGGAAGCGGTTATTTGTGTTGCTTTGTTCACAATGCAAAAAAAGGGGAAAAGAAAAGAATCGCGCTCGAGGATTTGCACCTTTTTTGTGTTCTCGAGACTGTAAACTCGAGTGTAACGATATCTTTTCTCACCAGTTTAGTAAGCTTTTGCTCAGCTCTTGTGCATGCGTCTGCTGAAATGCGATTGCACTGATTGGAGCTAAGCTCTCGCTCTCACAGAGTATTCCTTCGCTTGGCATGATTTTCACATTCGGATGTGCAGGTGCACAGCGCAGCTGGAGGACAAGCCAATGCCATGATTCATATCCCCTTCTCTACCTCCCTCCCTCACCTTCTCTGTTCTTTGTCTTTTTTTTCAGTTGATGGTTAGGTAATGGGGCTTTTATTCAAAGGGCGACTTTGCCAATCTCACTGGCGATAAAAAGGCAAACTGGCATGCTTGTAGATACAGGAATGGTGCATATGTAGAAATAACTGGGTGTGATCACACATATAGAATGCACACTACCTTTCATGTAAGCATGTATGAGTGATAGGTCTGGGACCTTTTTGTAGGCACGATGTGGTTTTTGCCCCTAAACCCTACATACTGAATGAAATGGGTGTTTTTGAGCAGACCAGTCCACTCTGATGTCAGGAGGACATTGTTTAGTCATCGGATTTGTGGATGAGGGATTAAATCCCCCACCACTCCACTCACTCCCAACATACACCCACCCGCCCTTCCCACCTCTGCTCCTTCTTCTTTTTCTTTTTTCTTTGGCTCTCAAAGCTCTTTAAAGAATCTCACCTTACATCAGCCTCTTTGTATTAGTGCTCAGCGGCAGCTCACGCGCCGATACCCCGCAGGCACTCACAGTAAGCTAAAGTGTGTACTGAATGTGTCACAATTGGCTCTGCTTTCAGAATGGGTGTACATGCAAATGCAAGAGGTATTTGTTTTTCCTCCTCACCCTAGCAAATTCCTACACTCACTGGGGATTAGTGGTTGGGAATCTTATTCCCTTTGAGGAGCAAGAGCCTCAAATGCCCCAGCCATCGTTGACAGTGGTGGAGCAAATCCAGGTCGGCTGATGAACTTTTTCTTTATCGTCTAATTCCCCTTATAGACTGCAGGGGTAAAGCCTCGAGGGCTCCGCATTGACTAACATTTTCATTACACTGGCAGTTTATTTAAAAAAAAAAAAAAAAGAGTGTGATCTTTAATGTTGAAATAGGAATTCAGTACAAATCTACAAAGAAAAAACCCCAAAGCTATTGAATTAAAAGCTTTGACAGTTATTCTTTAACCCTGACACCTCTAAACACTGTAATTACACTGCATAAGATGTGATATCATTTATTACACTCTTCGTTTCTTGCCTCATCGGTGAAGGGCTTTGATCACTGTGTGATTTTTTTTTTTTTTTTTTTTTTTTTTTTTTTCTTCCATAGAACTATCATATGCAAGTTTACGTACACTTTATATATCATAAGAGGCACCTCATCCACTCTTTGTCTTTAGGTCACCGTCACCACAATCGGCTATGGAGACAAAATTCCTCAAACCTGGATAGGAAAGGCCATCGCCTCCTGCTTCAGTGTCTTCGCTATCTCCTTCTTCGCTCTACCTGCTGTAAATAAAGTTTTCAGTTTAATTCATATGAAATCCACGAGTTCAGCTTTAAGGAGATCATTTTTTTAATGTTTCATTTATACCAAACCTTATTACAACATGTTTGGATCAAGCTTGCTCTTTTTCAGTTTATTCACTGTTCTCTTTGATGTGTCATTGAAGACTATATACTGAGCAAACCTAATGATAAAAAATGTATTATTTATTCTGGGAGATTTTGTATATACTTTCCTTAATTCTACAGTAAAAGTTCACTTTTTCATATTCTTGCAGTCTGGACAGTAACAAAGTAAAATGTATTTCTCTTTGATCAGGGTATCCTGGGTTCAGGTTTTGCCCTGAAAGTCCAACAGAAGCAGAGGCAGAAACACTTCAATAGACAGATCCCTGCTGCAGTTGCCCTTATCCAGGTAAATCCCGAACTCCCAGTGTTAGAAATGCATTTTTCTTTTGTAAAAAACAAAAACAAACAAACACTGGAAAGCACAGAATGTATCAATGTTTTGTGCAGAATATTTGCAGGGTCTTTATCTTACGATATAAAGCGTCTTAAGGCGACTGTTGTTATGGTGTCATGCTATACAAATAAAATTGAAACTGAATTGAGAATGTTTTGATTACGCTTCTAATAAATTAAGCTTTTCTTTAAGTTGCCTGGGCAACACGTATGCTGACAGGTTATTGCAGGAGCCTGGGTTTGATGCCACATCGGGTTGTTTCCTCCATGTTGTTTCTTTGTTCTCTTTCCCGCCTTTCCTGTTGTAAAAAGAAAAAGGATAAATGCCCCCAGAAGCAATTTTGAAATGATCATATGTTTTATGCTATAAAGCAAAAATTTATTTATATGATTAAAGAATGATAAAATAATCAGTACACATACTCAAGTTTTGCATAATCAAATCATTACAAACTGGGTCAGATACAGTGATTTAGTGGAAGACAAATGTCCTCTGTGTCTGGCATAAATAGATGAAATTAAATATACACTCCTTTAAATTTAAGTCCTGATACCATTAATAAAAACAGCATAAAGGAAAGTAACATTGTTCAGTTAAAGCTTATTCACAATAGATGCCAGTTAGCTTCAGTCGAGGCCTTTGCTTGCAGTGCAAAGGCCCGCTGGCCTGTCCAGGGTGGAACCTGCCCAACTGGCAGCTGTGGGATGAATCTCCACGAGCCTCTACAGCCAGATTTCTTAAACTGCACAGGACAACAGGCCAGTGGTGGCCCTGGATAAAACTTAGTGAGGCCAACGTTACAAACACTAAAAAGTAAAGACTAAAAATGTTACAAATAGTGACTGAAGTGACCTTTAAAAAAAAAAGTGTACATTTTGCTGAATAGAATAAGGCAAGTATAGCTAATGAAGGATTTATAGTTGAGGTGTTTGAATAACCTTTAAATTAATTTCAGACCATATCATCATAACTATAATGGAGAGTTTTCCATCCATAGGCTGGGGTATTTTAAATGTAATTCAGTTTTACAGAAATATTTCACTGACCAACACGTCTGTGGTTTGTCCTGTATTGCCTTTCTTAGACACTGTGGAGGTGCTATGCAGCGGAGAAACCAAACGGCTCTGCAGCTACGTGGAAAATGTACGTCCTGACTCCAGAGGGCGTTGCTGCCGCAGAATCTGACAGAAGGAAACGGAACTTTTCGGTAATCGCTTACCTTTACTGAAGCCAAAGCTGTTGAATAGTTATGTAGATTTTTCCGTTGTGATTGATTTGCTTTTCTCAAAAGGCATTTAAGGCCGGCCTTTAAACGCTAAGTATGTCTTTGTGGGGGGAAAAAGGTACCAGTCTTGTGATGTCCTGCTTTGAATCCAGCCTGACCTTTTCCCCTCCGCATCTGAATCCTTTTCTTTCTTATCAATTGCGTATTGTGTCTCTTGACTTTGATCTATACAAAACAGGCTGCGAACCCCACCCTGAAAATATCGTGACGGTGTGTTTGATCATTCCCGTGTGGCGTTGTCCGACTTTGGAATTCTGATAAGAATTTTTAGTGTTTCTCAAAAATTAGATTTTTTTTTTGACATAACAATTTAACCCTTTGAACTCAAAATGCCAGCATATGGACTGTACTTGCTGACAGTGCAGTTGGAAAAAGCCGTTAAACTGCGATACCCTGATTTGCATACGTGTGGCCCACACTCCATTGTCTCCTTGTGTAGTTCACCTTCTGCAACAATATTAGCTATATTGCTCCAAAAGCCGTACAGAATAAAAGGGGAGGCCGAGTTCCCACAAACAAACACACACATGTAAGGACACAATGCGCACAAAACACAAATACACACAGACACACACACAACAGCCCCTTTTCCCCTTAAAGGCCTGACTCCACCAGGATGACTCGAGGCCTTTGTCTCTCCTGGACAAAGACTCAGTCAGTTGAGATGATGTCACCACCGCCTTTCTCATGGGAGTAAACCTTTGTCTAGTAGAACAACAACAAAAAAATCTTTGTGTAGCATTGAACCCACATGCATTCGGGAGAATGAAGGCTTCTTCCGCTCTTTTCTGTTGCAGCATGTGACTTTCTTCTCTGTCTTTCCTCCCTCTCCCCTTTCTCTCTTTCAAGATCCCTGCTTTTTTTTCTCCGTCTCCCTGTTGAGCACATTTTATTTTGCTCTTTTCCTTTCTCATCCCGGCTCTTCCTGTCTCCTCTCTCTGAGAATTTTCACCTTTCTGTTTTTTGTTGTTGTTTTTTTTCACTTCCTTGCTAACAGTTTTTTTCCCCTCTCACTCTCCTTCCCGCGTCCGTTACTTTAGATTTCTATATCTTAACCCTGCTGTTAGCTGCACATTCTCTTTACGGTTTGTCTTCTCTTTTTTTCTCTTTAGTCTTTCAACACCCAACAAAGCTTCCCGCTCTCCTAATGACTGCTTCAAACATTTGGATTCAACTGTTGGCTACTTGGGAAATGCCAAATTCTGATGCACTGAGTCCAAATAATTTAGTTTGTATAAAAGGCCATGTCAATAATGTTGATGTGGGTCAGTTGGTCTGTGGAATGGACTTGGGCACCAATTAGGTTCTCACAAACTCACTGACTCACATAAAATATAGCTCTTACTTCACTCAACTGTGATTAAACAGGTATCACTTATCTCATTTGTACCCAAGAAGGAATTAATTACGGTAATGATGCATAACAACAATGGCTTAAATATAAGGCTGTGTTGATGACATTATTTCCGTGGCATTATTTTGGTCCATTGTCGAAAAAGCATTTCAGCATACAGCGTGAACCACATGTCAAAAATGTTGCAATTCTTTAAATACTTTTTAGAAATGCAGTTACCATTGTTTCTTTCTCATTTCCTGCTTGTTCTCTTCTGTCTGTCAGAAAAAGTTGAACAAGAGGAAAACGAAGTGCCGAGGAAATGGTTCTATGGGTGTCGGTTCAGAGAGAGCTGTGTCGATCCCCCAGATCACCTATGATCACATTGATGACTCTGCGGAGAAGAAGGACGTCTCGTTTTTCCGTGAAGAGCCAAGGGGAACTGTGGAAGGTAATATACTTAGAGGACCACGTCTCTTGTGTTACTGTAATGTGCACTGACAAATTTAATTCATTTCAAATAGACATCACGGGTTATTGTCACTCCCTAATTTTTGATGTGCTAAATTTGATCTTCACTCTGTGCGGCAAGGTTTTTCTAAGAAAAATGGCTAACCTCTGTAAAATGCCTTTCTTCCAAGAAATCGGTCTAAAATCTGTGAGCTAGCCAAGATAACACGTGAAGACTCAGCGCCTCGTTTTGATTACTCTTTGATCAGACTGACTCAGTTTCGGATCTCTTAACAAGGGAATTTTTGTTTTAAGCCTAACACCTTAGACTGCTGTTCTGAGAAGGTGTTTAGAAGAATTACATTTAATATCTTGTGAAGCTATATTTGCTCCGCAGCCAACTTGGAATAAAGTTGAGTCATGTAGAGAACATTTGATAATGTGGATAAATACAATAATAAAGCTCTCCTTAATGCAATTTTGTTTGATGAAATGATGCGTGCTGAGAATTGCAAAGGGATTTCAGGACTTTCAAGTGGCCAAAATAACACCATGAACACCATGATTATTATTTATGATACTTATGGTAGTTTAGAGCTATTAACTGTTGGTGTGGTCCAGCTTATTTTGAATAGCTGTGATAATAAATATTGTAAATAAAATGTTGCATGCAAATGAATGCAATCTGATATTGCCATGTTGCTGTTGCTCCTATGTTATCATAAGGATGTTAATTCAGGGTTAGCATTACAACTAGCCAGTGATGTTGTCTGAGCGTTTAGATAACATTTAATTAACAGGTAGCCAAGAAGTTATCTAATGCTTTTATAAACAAGCAAACTAATATGAGTAACCTAAATTTCACCAACAGCAAACATAACTTGATAATATATTTATTATATTGTATAAATTAATAAATAAAACACTTAAAATGTTTACTATTTCTTCCAGAAATTAGACTTACTGGCTGGCCACAAAATTATATCACAACAATGTGATTGGTCCATTTCAATTCTGACCCTGGACCAACATTTTCATGAAGATGCAGGAACATGATGCAGGAAGACTCTACTAGCCTTAAGGTTTATGTTTATCTTAAGGCTAGTAGAGTTGCCATAAAAGCAATGCACATCATGAGGAACGACTGCCGCTCAGCAGTCGTTCCTCATGATGTGCATTGCTTTTATGGCAGCATTTGTGGCCAGCTAGTAAGTAATTGCACTCTGCATGAGAAAAGAACATGTTAAATAATGTTAAATTATAACAGTCATCTCATTGTTCATAATTGTGAAGCTTTGTATTGGTAGTGCTAAAAAGTAGTGGTCATCATCATCATCATCATCATCATATTGTGTCTTCTAGAGCAGCGGTCCCCAACCCTGGGGCCTCGGACCGGTACCGGTCCGTGAGTCATTTGGTACCGGGCCGCGAGAGTTGAGGCTCAGGTGTGAAATGTATAGTTTTCAGGGTTTTTATCGGTTTTCAGCGTTATTTTGTTATCGTTTTTATCGTTAACTCGGTTTTCCTGGGTCTTTTCACGTGTGTTATGAATAAATCTTCTGTTTTTCGGTACCGGTACTAGTTTTATTTTGTTGTATTTATCCGCGACACCTTAAAGGCCGGTCTGTGAAAATAATGTCGGGCATAAACCGGTCCGTGGCGCAAAAAAGGTTGGGGACTGCTGTTCTAGAGCCTCTTGCTTCCAAAAGATAACAACTTGGTGCTCTCAGTTCATAAACCAATTTTCAAAATTTCATTAGGGATTATTAAATTATTCTGATTCTGATAAACTGTGACCGTTAGCTAGTTAGCGACCTAACATGTGGGTGGTTTATGCCAAGCCTGTTGTGCTTTAAAAAAAAAAAAAAATCTTTATGTTGTGGTGACTTGAACAAAATTCTATCGCCAATACAAATTTTGAATTTATGCAACATACGTTTAGCGTGCCGTGAAACAAACTCAAATGGAGAACGTAACATTGCATTCGCAGGGAAGAAGCTTGAAGATTTATCGTAAATCTTTAAAAAAAAAAACAAAAAAAACCAAACAAAACATCTAGATGCTAATAATCACTGAATATGTTTTTGTGTAAAGTTTCGTTTAGATTTGCCTACCCGTCAAGGAGGAGATAGAGTAGATACGTAAATATATACATACCTGTATATGCGCTACAATAATTATAGAAGGAGGTTTATCTGAGCAGCACTAGTTCCTTCTTTTCACATAGTAAACAGGGGCTCTATCCTGATCCCTTTAGAGCCAAGATGGCTACCAGGTGTAAGCCATATGGAAGCCATTACAGCTTCAGTGGTGATTAGAGGTCATGGTTACAAGCTCTTTACTGCTTCACTTGTCCCCTGCGCTGGCCACAGAAATTCACAGTGGGCTTAAATGGAAAATCTTTAAAACGCCAGCTTGTCAGCAAGTTACAAGTGGGAATTTGTTGTAATGCCAGTTGCATTTTAGTAATTCCTTGGTCATACCAAAGCCATTATTATTCATTATTCACATAGTGAAAAATCTGGCCCGGCGGCACCCAGTTCATTGCAGCCCAGTTCATATCAATATGGACGTCTACTTTAAATGCAGGTCTACAGACACAGTTTATGATTGATAATTAGTTAAAGAGAGAAGTGGTTTAGCTTCCTGTGTTAAAAGCCAACCCCACTAAATGAACTGACCCAGACGCCAGGTTAATAAATGCACTTTATGAGTTTTTCCTGTCAAAGCATGGAATCTTAAAAGGAGCTGGAGTGACATAAACTTGACATAAAGGCGAGACCATTGCTAGAAGAACAAACTGCACAGAGGAAAACATACGTAGTTGTCTGCTTAATTAGGTGGATCTCAGATAATGAAGGAAAAACATATGGCTGCACGTATGTGGGGATTAAAAGCAACCAAATCAAAGTTGATATTAAACAAGTTATTTAAGAAATTTGTTTAGCATCCATCCACATATTTACACATAGCCAAGCAAATTTACAGGCCAGTAAGCATTTAAATGTTTTGCATACTCTGTGTAAACAATAAATAATACTAAATAGATACACATGAAAGACTGCAAGACTATGGAGTGGAAAACGGAATTGGAACAAGTTATGGATGACATAAAACCATTGAAAGAAGCCGAAGTCTGCAGCCTGCTGTCACTAATTATAATGTCTGAGTTTAAACAGCACAGCACTGTATGATCTCTGCTTCAGATCCATCCATAAAACAGACATCTGCAATGTCAACTGTCTAAACCAGGGCTGTTTTATTGTTTTAACCGACACTCTTTCAACTTGGCACCGGGCTGGATTTCTTAAAAATAATTTGCCCGCAGTCATTCAGTAGTTGTTGCTAAGAAATGTCACCAATCACTGAGGCGTCTTGATGATCCTAAGTGAAAACAGTGTTGAAAGAACTGTGTATACACGCATTAACATTTACAGCACTGAAGAACTTGAATTATAAATTTATACTCATGCTTTCTGGGAAGTTGGTCAATTTCACTTTGATGGTTTATTGCCGTTGCCGCTATGGGGTATCTCTTCCCTTACCCACAAGTGAAATGCTTAGCAGCAGGAACTAGATTTACAGGGTAATATTGCCTTCTAGTAATAATGCACATTTGCAGCTGTATCTGGCTTACTTTTAACACAAGTTACTCATTTTTCATGAAAGGAAAAGATGAAGGTGTGAAAAATAGTTGAAAACATAGTCAGATTGTGCATTTTCTTGTTGTTTTTTATAGGAATCACCAGGATGCTCAGGCAATCAGGTGAGTATACCACCAGATCATTTCATCTCATATGTGATAATGTCAACAAAGTGCTTTAAGCAAGCTGGTTCAGTGGTTGATGCCACCATATCTGAAGTTTCCGTTGTGTAATCTTTTACATTACAGTGCTGAATTCAAATAAATGTCACACTATGTTCATTATTTCTATAGAAACCAACCAAAAAAACTGAGCACATGCAATAAATATCACTGCACTGTAACCAGTAGCACCTTTCACCGGCTAAATAGTGCTTTTTCTTCCACTTGCCTGTGTTAATCATTAGCTAGCCTGTCTATGTAATGTGGCCCAGACAGTATTTTAATTAGACTTGCTGGCTGGCTGAGCCTTTGTGCTCAGCTAGACCAAACCAGAGCCAAGCAGAGAGACTGGGCCCGTGTTGACCCGCCTGTTTTCTTTACTGGGTGCCCTGCCAACATCATGGGCGAGGAACGGGGCTGGACAGGGGCCTTGGGGACCGTGGGGACCCAGACTGGGACGCTGAAAAGAGGCAGGGAGGGAGCAGGGTTGTGGAGTTGATAAGCTGCCATTGTGGAGCTCTAGTGGTTAGAACTAAACTGGTCATTGTTTGATTTAGTCAGTGTCCAGCTTATCGCTCCACTTATCTGTCTGGCCCCACCCGAGTCCCCGTCTGTGAGAATCTCTCAATGGATCGGCTGCACTTTCACTCTGTTTCTATTGCAATCTTGTTTCTGCACTCCGCTCTCCTTTTCTCCTTTTCCTGTGGACCACGGCCTTCACCGAAAACATTCAGAATGACGGAGCAGATTAACCAGATTGTGAATAAACCCCTGTCTTGTTTTCATACCCAATAAGCCCGTTAATGTCTTCTTCAGTGATGTGAAGTTGCTGTTAAAAGTGGCTCTGGGTAGAATCTATTCCTCTCACTTCTCTCCACTCCCTCTCTCTGGATATCTCTGTTTCCACGTTGGACAATGTCAAACAAACTCGATGATGGAACACAAGAGAGGTTGAATGCCTTTTGCTTGAATTGGAATGGTCATTCTGTTCTTGGACGAAGATTTGCCTCTCCATTCTTTATCACAATAGAGGCTCGGTGGTTTGGAGGAGAGGCACGTCAAACTCTGCTGACAGCCTGACTGCAGGTCAAGACCCTGCTACACATGATGTTCTGTGCTGTTGTTTTTGCCTGCACCAGCAGCCAGCTGGCTAGACTGTTGAAACAGAGTACTGCAATTTCAGCTTCTTGTTATGTTGTTTCTCTTATACATTTTCTTTTCCTCCTAGCTGGTCTGTGACAATTATTTCAAACAATTGCTACATGTTTGATTGATTTATTGAACCTGTATTAATACTGTACACTGTCACAAAAAGTGTTTTTGCATCCTTTTCTAAAGTTCATTCAGAACTGCAGCGCCTTTGCTGTACTGTAGCAAGTATGCTCTTGAAATGCCATTAAATGCATGATGAATGTGTTTATTTCTTATATTCTTAAGTCTCATTTTTACCCCCTTTCTTCTGTTTTTCTCCCTTCCCCTTCTGGTTTAATTTTCATGGCTTCAGGCCCTCCTCAACATTCTTGGTCATCTTTCACTCTGAGCTGTCCTGGCTCTCCAGGTACCTTTCAGTTTTTTCAGTTTTCTCACCCCTTCGTATCTCTGCCTTAAATCATAACACAATGCTGTGTGTCTCATATTGTAATGAAATCTTACAATGAAATCTTACATCATACATTTTCCGATCAACCCACGAGGTACTTTTATTACTGTGTGACGCATACTAGAACTCACAGACGCCAAACTGTGTTGTGGTAAAGTGTCCGTGCGTTGTTGCGAGTTATTATGCATTTGATACCGCAGTGTGTGACATCTTCACACTCTACAGCCACTCACAACTTTAAAACCTTTAAAAAAAAAAACAACACCCTTTCACTCGACCCATTTAAAAACATCCCTTTTGTATTAGTTAACTGTGTATAAAATTGTATCTGGAAATGTAGTTGCTGTCCTATCACACTCCCCTCACCCCTACCCGGTCATGGCAGATGGCTCCGCCCCTCCCTGAGCCTGGTTCTGCCGGAGGTTTCTTCCTGTTAAAAGGGAGTTTTTCCTTCCCACTGACACCATGTGCTTGCTCATAGGTGGTTGTCTGATTCTTTTCTCTCTATTTTTCCGGATATAAAGCACCTTGAGTCGTCTTTTGTTGGGATTTTGTACAATAGAAATAAAACTGAAATGAATTAAATTGAATTGAAATGTTATATTTCTGTCGTTGCAGTGAAGAGGAGTCCTAATAACAGCACGTCCATCGATATCTCCCGAGCCAACAGCTTAACCGATGAGCTAGACGACATGAGCGAGGATATTCCACTGCCTGTGGTAACTGACAAAACTCAGTAAGTCCCAGAGAGCTTCGCCTCCTTCTTTTCTTAAGGCCCCATTTTCTTCCCATCCATCACCCAGCTCTGACCTTTATTCACTGATCTATAATATACTGATTTTCCTATTGGTCATTCAACTGAAAGGCCTTTTGTCAAAACAGAGAGCCCCTCTAGCTGCTTTCTAAATGTATTTGTTTTTTTCCCAACTCCCTTGAGGGTTAAAGAGACTCAACGGCCATATCAGGTACGTAGTGGTGTAAAGGGGATTATCCCTTTAGTCTTGTGAGAAATGTCAAAGAGATCCTTCTCAGCTGATTACATAACACGTTATGGAGCAGCCGGCTTGTGGTCACATGCCCTCAGCAGAAGAGAATTCACTGATGTTGTTTGCTGGTCCAATGTGTGTCCAAGTGTTCAAAAGCGGGAAGGTTTTGCACAGATATATCAGTAGGGTGTGTTCTAAATAAGTCTTAAATAAGTGAGGCATCATTACCTCCAGATTGGTGTTTACCTGCTGCATTGAGAAGTAATACAGAGTCCCTAAAGACTAAACTCTGAAGGCTGGAGGCTTAAAAGATTATGGGCGGTAAAAAGGTTGATTCCTACTTTAACCTTCTAGGACCTGGCGTCCACATATGTGGACATCACATTTTGGGTTATTTAGACCAAAATACTCAATTTTGCTCTACAAGGGCCCGATATCCACTTACGAGGACATTATACTGCCACTGTACTATTGAAAATTTAAACGAATATCCTCATATGTGGCTCTCATTTTTCTTAGAAACAAAAAATAGGTTAAATAAAAAGAAATCTGATAATTCTTTGTTTTTACATTCATCAGGTCCCAATCAGCCCAAATATCAAAGAGAAATTGAAAATGCATGCCGTGGAAGAGTTCGGGTCTTAGGAGGCTAAATATGTAGACAGGCCAAAGTGTGCATTTCTCAAAGTGAGCGCCAGCATTTCTTAATGCAGAATTAAGAGCTTGTGTACTGTAAACATGTAGTAATTTTAATTGTACTGCACTGAGGCACTTGTATGGTTTTGTCCTTGGAGTGAAAACCCCCCCCAGCTTCAAGTGTCTTAGGGCGTTTTCACACCTACAGTTTGTTTACTGTGGTCCAAATCAGTTGATGATTTGAGTTGTCGAGTTGTAGCGTCCTTCTGCGGTTTGGTTTCTTTTCACAGAGAAAACACCAAGTGAACCAAAATGTGACAATGTCACCATGCAAGAACTTTCATTGGGTGTTTTGGCCAACTAAAGTAAGTACAGGAAGAAGGTGCTGTGTTCTGCACCATGTGGAAAATGTAGAGAATTTACTCCTGGCTACAGGAAGGCGATTGGCTCAGATTTTCACTGTACACCTGGTAGTTGGGTTGAAACTAAATCCCAATCTCAACATAAAGGAACTCTGGAGTTCATTTGGAACCGGACCGCCTCAAAAGGGTGTTGGCGAGGTTGCTTTGCTTCTTACACAAGTGCTGTTGCCCTTTTTACATCTGCACAAACAAACCACATCATGGTTGGAAAATGAAGTTCCATCTAATGAACTAAATACCTCAGATGTGAAAATGCTCTAAGTAAGGTGTTGGACAACCACGTGTCACAAGAACAGCTTCACTGACTCTTGGCAGTGATTTTCCAAGTCTCTGATTTGTAGTTTGAAGGTGTTGGTGGAGAGTATTGTCATCCAGAATCTGCTGTTAAGTGTTCAATTTGGTTGAGATGGTGATGGGTTAGTGCTGTTATTGTTATTCTGGAAGAAACCGGAATAGGTTCTGAATAGGCGTTCTTCAGTCTGCTATGGCTCTGCGAAACACATCCATCACTCACTGCCATATCTGGTTTGCCTGCTTTTTTTGTTCTCCTTTCTCTGCTCTCTGGAAACCTAAAAGCTTTGTGCACTTCTGTGAAGAATACAGAATCACTTCCATGGTAGATGGAAACCATACAACAATATCCATCAAGTTCTAATTCGAGTTCAACATATCTGAGACGTAATAAAATCCTCTTCACCCACAGTTGAAGCCAATTCTGGTTCTTAATTGAACTTTAACAAAACCAATTTCAATAGCAGGTTGCACAAGAATGCTTCCACTCTTTCTCTTGCAGGCTTTTCCCCTCCTTGTTTGTGGCATTGGTCCAGGATTGTTCCTCCATAAAGCACTTGAATTCCACTGACTCTCCTGCTGTTTTTCTTCATCTCTTTCCTTTCTTTTCTTTGTTTTTCTTTTCTTAACCTCGTCATCCCTCCATGCCCCCCTGATCTTATCTGCTGGTCAGAGGGACGCTGTGGAAAATGTAAGATTTTGCAAGTATAGTCTCCGAAACTAACTAAACCCCTATTTATCATTTGATGTGTTTGCCACTCCTGTAAAAATGTGATTACGTAAAACATATATTTTTATGATAAAAGTACTGATTTACCTTTATCTGGAACTCTTGGAACAGAAAAGAGCTCTTCTTGTTAGTACATGCTGTGTTGATTGTTCATTGCTGTTGTCTAGTGTAGAATAGATTGACACCATTATTATATGATCAGTGGAAACAAGACAGGTGTGCCCATGTATAGTGACAGGCTGAGTGCTAACTACAGATACCATATTAATTAACTGTTAAAATGACGCACTCTGAATCCAAAGAGCTTTTACAGAAGTGTTCAGGTGTATGTTTAAAAAAAACCCAGAATATGCAAAGAAACTTTATTTATAACTTACATGAACTTAATCTTGCCTGTTTTTTTGCAATTATCTATTGTAACACATAGGGAACATTATGGTATACTATACAGATAAGTACAACATTATTAGCCTCACTATAAAATTTCAAGTTTGTGTCAAAACATTTTAAAGGTACTTGATGATGTGTTTTAACTTTGTAATGCTCAAAACTTGTAAAATCAAAGAAGTTAATCACTAGAATCCTGCACAAGAATGGACTGAGACCAAGAAAAACTCAAGAAGCACAGACACCTTTAAGCCACACTGAAGTATGCTGAGGACAACTTGGACTGGAAGTGCATCCTTTGATCAGATGAGACAAAACTAGAGCTCTTTGGCCACAGACACGCTGCTTATGTTTGGAGAAATAAGGGAAAGGCCTACAACCACAAGAACTCCATCCCCACGGTGAAACAGTGCTGGGAATATTAAGCCGTGGGGACACTTCAGTATGTCTGGAACTAGGAATATCAACAAGGTAGAAGGAATAATGAGGACAGAAGGTTGTGTGAAGACTTTAAAAGAAAACCTCAAGCAGCAAAACTCAGTCTGAGTCATCGCTTTGTTTTCCAACACCACCACGACAACTCAAAACATACGTCGCTCCTGGTGATGAACCACCTCCAGTCGTCCAGTGCGAAAGTTATTCTGGATGTTTTTCAGACATAGTTTAATGTACTTTGGACACAAAAACTAAATTAAGCATCCCAATAGCCAAACTAGTATGTTTGTAAAAGCTTTGTTAAAAACTTCTTGCTATTTAACTGCACTTGGGAAATACTTAAATGAATCTGATAAAAATCTGGACTTCCTTAGTGACAGCTATGTTTATCTGCGTCTGTTTATCTTCCACATGCTCCTTTTTTTTGCCTTACGTGTGTTTGTGCGTGACAGGGCTGCTGTGCCTGTAACTTTCAGCTGTAACAGCCAAGCTCATATTTGGGCCTCGCTGGGCACTCCCATAGCAGCGGGTTTGTTTTGCCCCTGGTGTCACGCCACCAAGGACAGCACTGTCATTTGCCATCCTTATCTGGATTTCTGCAGCTACTAGATCCACCCTTTCTGCCCTGGGCGACTTGCGTGCGCCCACGCTATATCAGTTTTCTGTTACTTTATATTCTGAAATGTTTTGGACTTCCTTCCACAGCTTCCAGCTGTAATGTGAGTTTGACTCTTTCTGTAGCGACGGTTGCCACTTGTTCATTCATTCTACATTTCTGGTATCTCTATCGCTTTAATTTTTCAGCAACAGCAGCGGCTGGAACATTCCACTGTTTGTTTGGCTTCACTAAAGCAGATTACCCCCAAAATGTGCATGCATGTATGTTTATTCACATGTGAGTGAGAGAGAGACATCAATACAGCTGGCTGTGATGTCTCTGGGCTTCTGAAGAGGAAGTGGTGCGGGGCAGCGTCCGCACGCAATCATGTCTTTGTTCCTCTGAACCCCAGACATGCACAAGCTCGCTGTTGTTACGTCACTGTTGTTTGCCCTGTTTGTTTCAAAGCGTCTCACTGTGATTCTTTTATAGGTTCCATGAAATAAGTTTTTTTTTTTTTTTTTTAAAGGAACACAAAGTGAAGAACCGCAGACATTAAATGCACTTGTTTCACAGTCATCAATGTAACTCTTCCTTTTTTTAAAAAACATGTCCTTTGCTCTTTGTTTACCTATCCTCCTGCAAATGAGACTTGGTTTTGGTACGATTCAAGCAAACACTTGTTTCCGTGGATTGTGTACACGCATGTGAGAACCTAGTGGCTTAGTGGTTTTGATGTGATACTGTGCGCTGTGTGTGTACTCACGTACTGTCGCGCACTCTGATTTTGTAAATTTGTGAGATTTAGTGGTTGGCTGTTTAATGAAATCATAACAAACCCCAGCAGGGCTGCTGATCCTAAACCCAACCCCGCAGCAGATTGACATTTACCCTCTTGGAGAATGAGTAAATGTTTCCAAGTACACTTCTTAGCCCCTAAACAGAGGAAGGCCTTGTTTAGCTGATTGCAGTGATTGTGTCCTCTCTCCCCCTGGTTTCTGCTCTAATTTACTTGTTTCTTTCTGTTCTCCTTGACTCTTTCCAGCCTCTCCGTGTACCCAATAACTCCCCTAGTTGCAGTGCCAGATCTAGAATCTGTGTCGTCTTGTGACCTGAGGCTGTCACCCCTTTTCCCTTCCGGGTGTGGCCTCCTACTCCTTTCAGACCTGTAAAAGTCAGCATGGGCCACCTGCAGGCAGATCTTAATTAGTTCCCCTCTCACAAACTAAGACGAGAGAAACAATGAAAAAAAAAAAAAAAGCCACTGCAGCACCACAGGAGGCTTTGAAGGCACAGATGCACATGCATCACGGCCTGCTCTCTTCAAGTAGGGGCCTCTCGCTCCTTAGGAACCAGCGTCTTTTGTGCAGCTCTCCGAACAAATTGACTTTTTGTCCGTGTGGCCTCAGTATCCCAGTCTTGTCTACTGTACTCTGACTACTGTACTATTGACGGCATGATTTCCAACATATGGTACTCAGTCAAGAGGGGAAAAATCTCCAATGCATTGCTGTCTGTCATGGGAGTCTTTTTAAACACTGAGTAATGTCACTTGCCCCCCCCCCCCTTGCTTCAAAACATGTGTAGGCCAGGTAGTTTTATGGGTCCTTATGTAAGATTCAACAGTGAATCTAATGTTAAAATACCCAGTAAATCCTCTTAAAATTTTGTGGCCTTTCTGCCAAGTATTATAATGACAAATTAGACTAAGCGAGAGCCCTGCTTTGGGCACATGCGCGAAACACACACACGCACACAGACAAATGGACGAGGTAAGATCAGCCTCCTGCCCTGCTACAAGAAAAGCTGCCTGAGTACTGCTGCTTTATGACTAGATAGAAAAAAAAAAAATGAGAAAGAAAAGAACTAATTGTGCCTGGCTTCTTGACTCTTTGCCAGTTTCTAGAGCCTACAAAAGACAGAAAATAGTCTTGGAGCAGTAAAGCAGCCACACACTGATTCATATCCTCTGGATAACAGAGCTGTATGGAAGCATATTCAGTATTTAATCTTATTACAGACTGGCTTATTATATGGATGCTGACCTCCACACGCATTTACTCATTTGGACGATTCGAAATGCTTTAATTCTTCTCAGTGAGCCAAAAAACATTGCACCATAAATGCTGCAGCTATGCTGGCATTAGAGAACAATAGAAGTTTAAATTGGCTTCCTTTTTACAGGCATGGTTTTAGCTGGGTGTCTTGTGGTGTAATTGCTGCAGTGTTCATAACTCTTTTGTCAAATTTTTTTTTCACAGATTCTAATTATCCGCGTGCATGCCGTGTCTGCTTTTGGTAAACGGAGTCACGCAACTTGTGGGTAAACTTCCAGCTTACTGGATGCACCAGAGAAACGTTACACTGACTCCAATCCAGTCTCTACTGACTCTACACTGACTGACCTTCAGCATCTTTCCTGTAGTGCAACAGGAAAAATAGCATTTCAGCTGAAAACACATTAAAAATGCAACGTCCAGATGAAGACTATCCACTTTCTGGGTGATTTAGCATGCATCAAAACAAGTTAGATGATCCTTCTCCTCTTTAGCTCAGAGTATGCAGTGTCTGTGTTTTCCAAAAAGAATTTCAAATTTAAATTTGATCCATTTTTTCACTTTGCCTCAGTCCATTTTTAATGAGCTTTAGATGACAGCGTTCCTGAATCATGCTACCATATGGCTTCTTTGCATGATAGAGTTTCAGACTGTATTTGCAGATGGCATAGTCAACTGTGTTCACATACAGTAATTTCAAGAAGAGTCCAAGCAGTGATTTCCATGACAGTATCACACCTGTTTTTAATGCAGTGCTGCCCGAGGGCCCAAAGCTCACGGGTATCCAATGCTGATTTTCGGCCTTTTCCTTTGCACACAGAGATTTTTGCAGATTGACTGAATCTTTTGATGATAATATGTGTTGTAGATAACAAGGTATTCAGAGCCTTTCCAATATTATGTTGAAGAATGTTTTTCTGGAGTTGTTCTAGAATTTGTAGACATGGTCTTTTGCAGATTGGGCAACCTCTGTCCAATTTTACTTCTCAAAAAATCTGCCTCTTTAAGATGAAGATTTTACTGACCTGCTGCCAGTTAACATAATCAGTGCCAAAATGTTCCTCAAGTTGTTGTTTTTCTTATAATTTAACACCGCTCACTTTTCCAGGCTTTTGTCACCCTCAAGATGCTCAAGGTGCTGTGTTTACAGTGTTCTGTCATGAATAAAATATGGTTTGAGGAGATTTGCAAATCATTTCATTCTAATTTTATTTACAATTTAAACAGTGTCCCAAGTTTTTTGGAATCGTGGTTAAGGCAGCAAAAAAAAGGTCCTAGTTCTTTCTTCTGCACGGCATTACACTAAGATGTTACGAGTCATTTATGAAGTAAACACAGAGCAATTGTTCACATATTTCTTAGCTACAAATGCTTCTGCGTGGTGAAAATCTGATAGCTGAGAAAACTCAAAAGCAGAATGCAAAAACAAAGCTCCATTTTGGATAGATGTAACTTCTTTTTTTATTAGAAGTAGCTTTGAGGCTTCCTCTTTTTTTTTAGCATGAGATTAATTTTGGTAGCAGGAGAGCACTATGCAGAACCTGAAAGCTCTTGTTACATGCCAAAAGCATGTAACACAATTACAAAAGTTGGCAAACCTGCACAAAGCGAAGCATGACCTTTTTGCCTACATAGTTTTTTGCTTTTATTAGACAGTTGATAATAAAGAGTCAAACAAGGAGAAAGAACCATATTGAGATCATGGACCGTTTTAATGCTTTCACATAGTGAATGAAATGATAAGTCTGCTTTTGCTCTACTGCCAAATAATGAGCAAATTCTTCCTCCAAGGCCAAAAGGAGAATCTGAAGGCCTTGTTTTATGATGTGCAGGTCACACACAGAGCAATAAAGAGAACTTTCAGGGACTAAATTAAAGAGTGTATTTAGTTTGGCTTTACACTAGCCATCCTGCATTAATGAAGGCACCTCATGCTGCTCTTATTAGGGATGAATGTTTACTCCCCCTCAGTGGTGTTGGTGATTCTAGGACAGTTTTATGGTGAGGGGACCATCAACAACTAAGCGAATGGCCCTCTTTATGGCCTCTTACCGCAGGTTGTGAAAATCCAGCGAGTCAGCAGGCAAGTACTGCATAAATAACCCATCCAGACAAAATTTTAAACAAAAAAACAAGATTTGCTCATCAGCACAATGTCTAACTGTGACATCCAGATTATTTCCAGGTCCGTATGAAGTGGCTTTAAAAGATATGCGTGCCACTTTCGACCCCATTAGCGTTAATGAAATCTGCAATCTGGAGCGCAGACAGAGGTGGACTGAACCAAGCAAATCACGCAATGCTGTTTTTGGAGGTATCCCGGTGTGGTGCAGGGTTCAGGCTACAGTTAATAGCATTTGAAGCTGCAGCCAGACTTCACTGAAACGATCAGATTTTTTGTAAAAATAAATTAATGTGCAAAACAAAAGAGAAAGTGTGTGGATGTTTCATATCTCTTATATGAGGATTATTTTATTGATTACTGCCCAAAATGTTTTAAAAAATGCAACATTCTCACTTATTTCTGGTGACCATAAAACTGTGTGGGGGAAAAACAGTCAGTGGAGATGCTTGTGTTTGCAGGTCTCATCTGCCTCAGGGCCATGTTTAAAATCCTAGGAATCAGCTGTACACGCTCTGCCCTGCACTCCTTAATTATACCATCAGTTTCTCTTCATTTCCACTGCAAAGACACAATTCCCAAAGAAGAAGGGAAAAAAAGCAGATCATGGAAAAGGAAAATGACCTCAGGAAATTTCTGTTTTCACAGCCTGATTCACCGAGCAGCTCCGTGACGTCACGGCTGCCGATCCTTTTGTTTAGGGACAAGAAAATATTGAGAAAAAAGAAAGAAAGAAAAATGTTTGTTTTCATTAGACCAGAGCGCTGTTAACAATTACACACCCGTGAGGACAAAGGTAATGACAATTTGTGTTTTTGTTAGCTGCCCTCATAATTTAATTGTTTCCATCCAGAATGTCGTTTGACCATTTGGTTCTAGTTAATGATGTTTGTGCTAATGGGCTGTAATGCATGCTAACGTTCAGGCTGAATATACATTATAAACTAATGAAACCAACATAATTACCTAAAATTGAATTATTAGGAAGCCTAATAATGGAAGTCAAGATAAGGTAGCTTGGGGATATTTTTTTCCCACTTGAGCACAGCCATTAACAAACTGAAGATAAACTCCAGATGGTTTGGAACGGTGCATTTATTTTTTAATTATTCCCAAACAAGGTTACTTTATGAAGAAGAAGAAGAAGAAAAAAAAATCACATTATGGACCAAAACAGAAAAAAACCCCAAAGCCAATAATAATTTTAATAAAGATGTCAAAACACTGTAACTAAATCATGTGATTAATGGCACCGCACAGCTGGTGTGGTAAAAATAGCAAAACAGTCTGTAAAATTACTTGGAAAAACCTCCCAGCAAAGACCAAAAGTATAAAACCTAAGAACAAAAAAAGAAAATGTGTGGCAGAAATAGGGGGTTATTTGTTTTACCTCCACTTTACTTTTAATTTCACGCTGTAGATTAGACATAGAGGGGGTTGGGGGGGTTGGGGGGCGTTACTTTATAGTAACCAGGAGTAACTAACCTACTGCGTTAGTTGTATTAATATGCCACAAAAAGGATGAACTACACTGCATTTATGTTTTTTTTCTTTGTGTGTTTTGTTCCATATATCTTAGTTGCAAAGCAGGTCCTCATACTTGGTGTGCGACTGTGTGTTTAGTTTGCCCGGCAGACTTCACAGCAGTCTTTGCACTAATCCTGACAGCTTCCACTTTAACTGTAGTGAAATCAAAGTAAGGCCCAACCCAGTCCCTACTTGGAGGACTCTGTGCAGATGCTTGGCTGTGTGCTCGAGGCGCGCCTCCCTCTCCTCTCGCATTAGAAGCACCTGTATAAATACGATCTCTCGTCTTCTGCGTGTGTGTTTCGCTTCGTGTTCTTGTCCCCTACGCCTCCCACCGCCACTACCACCACCACCCCTTCCTCAGTACAGGGCTCAGTTTCTTCTTTGCTCTCGTTAATAAAAACAGTAATCTGCAGCAGCACCTGAGTGACCTGTTTGTACAGCCAGTCCCGTTGCCTTGCGAAGCTCTTTGGCTACTGTTTTTTTTTTTTTTTTTTTTTTTTTGCTCAGCTCTCCTACTCTCAGGTTTTCAAATAGACCAGTCCTGCTATTTGATGTGGGCTCGAGGAAGGGGGTGGGGGTTTATTCAGGTGTGGTGAGTCTGACGACCGATGCTGCCACCACCCTGCCTCTGATGTTGTGTCCATCGGCAGCCAGGTGCTGGAGCTCCATCAGAGAGGCCACTGTTCCGAACCTGCGGATGAATAGAGGGCCCATTGATGGCGCTCGTCTGTGGGGCGCTGCGGTTTCTCCCCTCTTACACGCACAAGCAGGGGTAGATGGTGGACCAGGGCGTTTACCTGCTGGAGAGAAAAGGGGCTGACCAAAGGGGAGCTGCAACATTCTGGCCTAGCTTTTGGCCGCTGTGGAACTTGTAATATGGTTCATGTGTCCACATGTCCCGATGTGTTTGAGAGGGTATTCACTCCCACTCTGGGCGAGTGCCTGTCCCACCTGTTTGAATAAGACTCACTCTGTTTGAACCAGAGGTTGAATGTGGATGTGTCCTGACATCATGTCAAGGATACATCCACTGAATATAAGGTTGGAGGGTTTGGGTGTAGTTCGATTAATAATACTTCCCTTTAGAGTGAAATATTTCTGGCCACATTATTATGTACACATTGCTATTTCCAGGTTGGAGCCCCTTCTGCCTTAATTCTTCATGCCACATTCCTTAGAGCTTTTGGTCCTTGTTGACATGACAGAGTCACACAGTTGCTGCACATCCACGATGTGATTCTACTATTCCATCTCATCCCAGAGGTGCTGTATCATCTCATCCCACGGTCAGCAACAATACTCAGGTAGGCTAGTGTTAATGTGATGCTTAGGTACATTAACATGGTAGTACTGTTACACATTGTCTATTCTACTGCTTTAGTCCAAGGTAGTTCTAGGTTTAACATGTGCATTCAGAAATGCTCCTCTACTCCTTCCATGATTGTAACGAGTTACTGTTGCCTTCATATCAGCTTAAAGCAGTCTTGCCGTCCTTCTCAGACTTCTGACACCAACAACACATTTTTGCCCACAGAACTGCTGCTCGTTGGGCATTTTCCCTTTTCCTGATCATACTGTTTAAACACCAGTGATGGCTATGTGTGGAAAATCCCTGTAGTTTATGAAATACTCTCACGGGTTTGTCCGGTAGCAACTGCCATTCTACATACAAAGTCACTTAAAAACCTTTCTTCCCCACTATTGATTTAAAAATCAGCAGGTTGCTTTAAACAGGTTACAACCCTAAAGCATTGAGTTGCTGCCACGCGACTCACTCACTCATGTGGAGATTTTTTTAAGATTACAGAGAAATATGGAAGTTTTCATATGAATTTCACTGCAATAAAAATTCAGCAGATAACTGAAGGTGTAATTGTCCATATTGACTGTTGTGTTCTGTGAATTGGGTTTTAAATGACATTTTTTTTTTGTGGTATAAAAACGTCTTAGAAACTCTCTTCTTATACTTGTTGCTGAATAGCATGAGAAAAAGCAACGATTCACGGTTACCTGACCACAAATATGTTTTTCCTTTTTTTTGAGAACGGGTAGCTTATACTTCCTGGTAGTTCAACTTAGCAGAATTTATGTGAATTCTCTGAAAGAAAAAATCTGTCTTCAGTTGAAATCCACTCCTAAGAACGTTTCTTTATCACACTGACCACTGTGACATCACGCCCTGAAATTAGTTGCCCGAGTATCGCTTCTATCATGACACCATCGAGGGAACTTTGCGCTTTGCAAGATTTATAGGAGGCACGGTTTCACAACCTCACACACTTGCAGCTGTTCCACTGAGAAGTTTTGCCTTTTCTTCTTAGAGAAACCCAACCACAGTGCTTTTCTGGTTGCGTTTCTCACTAAGTGTGGCGTTAGAAGTTTATTTTACATGGCAGTACGAGGAAAAAGGTAAGCCATTTTGAGGATTAAAGTGAAAAAAGAGAGAAAAAACTGACTTTCTTGTTGCTGTATATTATATAATCCTTGTATCAGCAATAAAGAAGCAGTCAGCAGGTTATCGGTCAAAGACTTAAAATATCTCTGGGAACAGATGTTTTAAATTAGTGGAAAGAAAGAAAAGTTGTAAATCATGAAAAAGTGGGACCAGGTAAGCCTTGGTGATGTGTCGCCCAAACCCCTCCATGCACCTTTATTTTTTTCCACTGTTGTTAATAGGAGCTATATAGAGCCCAGTTCTTAATTAAAGGCCCCCCAAGGGGCTGTAGCAGTAAATGAGACTAATAACCTTCCAAATAAGTCCCTGCTAGTGCTGAAAGGCTGGTCTCTTTATACTGCAAGTGTATATGTGCTATAAAGCTTTTTTTCCAGCACACTAAAGCAATTTTATAGCTCTGTTTTATTATTTTCTTTTAAAGCCCGTCAGAAGAACAGGGGAGAAAGTCAGCGAGGGTATCTGTGGATCAAAAATAGTGCAGTGCAGTGCAGTGCCACTGGTTCAGGTTTGACCCCTGAAAAGTGGTAAATTCACAAAATTTACATGCAATACCCTACACTAATGTGTTATTCACTGCCTTATTTAGGGTTATGAAGATGTGTTAACATAGTTATGCAGCATAATTAGATACAATTTGAGATGTAATTCAATTTTTTCATACTTTCTACTGAATGAGTGTTTGTATGATACTAGATGGATAATGTTTTCAGCTTGTGTGTGTCTGTGAATGCACTTGAATATTTTAAATAAACCATAAACCCCCCAAAACAAAATGTAAAAAAAAAATTCTAATTAATTTACTGGTCATTATTGTCGGGTTTTAAAGTTATGTGGTGTACACAGCTCGAACACTGATATAAAAATGAAACAAGAAGACGTTTCTAAGCATAGATTAGAAATGAGATTAGCATAAATGTGGGTAGTGTGATCTGATCAGAGATCATTTGATGGTGACAGATGATAAAGTTCATCAGTGAGCTGAAAAACATCAACACGCGCTGGCGTTTGTCAAAGTAGGTTATTATGGTAAGGCTTTGTGGACCGTTATGGGTGCGTCTCAAAACATACTCGTGGTAATCAAACACTAAACAGATCTGTAAGATAGACCGGGGGTTGTTTTGGGAACAATTTGGATGTAATTACTAATAAAGTCAGGATTTAGTTTAGCCAGGACTTTACAAATAAATTACAGAAATACTACGAGTAATACAGTATTAAATGCAATAATTCCTCAAAACATATAAAAATATTTTACATTTTTTTAATTTATTTTTTTAAATTTCTTGATTAATTTTTTTAACTTAGTGTTTAAATAATCAAGGCCTTTTCCTAAATTGTAGAACGAACAATACCCAAAATGTGTAACTTTTAAATTGAGACTGTAAAAGAAGCGCACACTGCTGCACTTTATATTTATTTTAGAATAGTCCTACAGAAAATGCAGCATCTTACTGTAATATAATGACACATAAAATAAAGTATGTACCTGTACCTGGCAAATAGCATCTTATTTAAATTAAATTACATCTTAATAGGAGATTCACATCTTGGATGTGCAGCCAACAAATCTGATAATCAAAGCCTGTGACCTGATTAACAGTGTTTTAAGAAAAGGTTTGTATTTTTTAAAGGCATGTGTATAATTTTTTTTTTTTTCCCCATGTGGAATAAAAATCCCAAGGGAAAGAAAACTGAGTATCTCGGCAGAGCAAACAAGAAAAAAAAAAACCCAAATGTGAGCAGTACAGAGGCGAGTGGAGGATGGGAGCCATGATTCGGGGAGGTAAATAAATTCCTCTCATTGACCAGCAGGCTGTACTGTAGCGACATCACTCCTCCTTGGATGGTCTGGCCTACGGTCTCGGAGCTCTTTCTGTGTTTTGATGTTTTCGTGTAGATTTAACAATTTCATCCTCCGAGAGTGAGGAAGAACGGAGGGGACAGGTTTGAGCTCAAGTGGAAACCTCCACGTTTTTTAGGGGTTTGGTGTCTGCAGTCGGGTGTGGCCCCCAAACCACCACATTAACACCACCAACCGCCATCATTGCTATTACCATGGTCATGTCCCACCACCGCCCCTCCCTCCTTTTTTCTTGTTTTCGAGCAGGAGAAACAGATAAAAGTGCAGATTGACAAAACCACGGTTTCCTTACTTTATCAGAGCTGTGCCATTCTCTCTGCAGTCCAGTACTGCTCAGTTTGTTTGTTTGTTTTCCCCTCTTCAGACATTGTGCTACGGTTTCCCTGTGAACAATAGGTATGGTCTGCCAGTTCCAAAAGAGTTGATAACGGGTACTTTTATCTCCGTTGTAGCAAAGCACGGATCAAAAATAATGTGCTATCTGTTTGGATGTACAAAGTGTGTCCTGTGCATTTCTCTGAATCTGCAAGCTCTGCTTGGTGTGTCACTCTAGTATTTACATAACATTGTTTTTCTTTTTCCAGACTGTAGTTCAAGTCACACATATGCTCTCCTCCCCTCTCCCTACTGTCTCTCTTACTCTCTTTCCTTCTGCCTGTTTCTGTCACATTTTCTCTCTTGGCCTCAGTACAAGTACTAGCAGTTGTCAGTTTCAGGAAATGCACTGCTCTCTTTTGGGAAGTGAGGTATCTGCCTTTGGGCTGGTTGTTTTTTTTCTTTTTCTCTTTTCTTTTTTCCCCTCTTTTTCATAATTTGTAACTTTTATCGTCTGCTTTACGGGAAGCGGAGTTCCTCCGTGCACACAGAACTGCTCACTCAGTTCTCCCTTGGTGTTGTTTTATGACTGTACGCAGGCTGATACACACTGCCCGTCTTTGCAGATATGCATTTAAATGAATGAATAGCTAGGGAGATTGGATGCAAAGCGGCCCTTTTATTGCTTTATTACTCTGTGTGCGAACAGTGAGAGGTTGTAAGTGTGTCCGTGTGTGTGTAAACTCTTGCTGCACACGTGCTCACGAACACATGTACACACAGCTTAGCTCACATCGTGATTCTCTCCTAGCGACCCAAACGCATTTACACTGAAGTGTAAAAGCAAAGGGCCCGTATTGTTGTCACTCATTAACGACATTAGCCTGCTGTCTGTCCACCCACTCGCCCACCTGTGCACCTAAACAACACACATACACAGAAACACAAACACCTCATTGTATTAGATTAACAACCCACGGAACCAGGCGCACGTGATGTGCTGATCAGAGCCGTTAAAAGTGTGTGTGGAGAAAAACTGTGAAAACAAAGCTCTATGTTTTGGGGTAGGGGAGGCGTTGAGAGTGTGTGTGTGTGTGTGTGTGTGTTTTTCTGCACAGGAGTGAGAAGAGCCGCTCTAGTCCAAACAGGATATTGTATACAGGAGCACAGATTCTTCTGCAGGCCCTTTGGGTTCATGACGTCGATGACAAGTGAGCAGGCAGCACACCCACTGCCCCAGCACAGTCACACAAACACACACAGACACACACGCACACCTCATAACTGCCTCAACAGGCTGCATTGCTTTCTGTGACGGGACCAATATCATTGGACTCAGTGACAGTTTCCTGAGGAGAGATTTGGATCATAAAAATTATTTATTTAATAATATTGGAACACAAAGGCAAATATAATCACGTGAATCCAAATAACTTAGAGTAAACAAGTTATCTCAAGCTATGTGTTTTAACTCTTTATATCCCTGAATAACTTGGTAAAAGTAATTCAACATTTTGGACATATTGTGAAACTATTGTTCCCTCTCAGGCTTCAACAAGGTCAACAAGTTAGCTTTGAAATTTTCATTGATGAGGCTTTTCTCTTTATGAATGACACCACAGTGGGCATCGGTTCCACCTAAACGATTTATAATATATATTTTTTAACTTCAGTTTAAATGAACAACTGCAGAGATGTATTTTAAAGAATAACTGTAGTCCGGTGTGACCTACAGGTATTTGATGCAACTGATTCAGCGTCGTTTTTAGAGTGGCAGAGGTGAAGGAAAACGTCTGTGCGATGCAGAGGGGTGGGTGAAATTAATTCACGTCGCGTTTGGGACTCACGAGGAAAAGACAAGTGTGTGCCGGTGGGAGGCAGGGGCTCATCTCACGGGGACATCGAGAGCATTAAAACAAGCTGTTTGTCAAGTGGCAGTGCCGGCAGCGTCCGCCCACTTCTCCACATTTGATCTGTAAGACTGCGGAAGCAGACCAACTCGAATGTGTGTGCCACTGCAAGAAATTCCTTTGTGTCACATTCTAGATAAATAGAGAGAGGCATTTTTGTACATCGTAGAAGGGAAAAAAAGCACATTTTGAATATAAACACTGAAGCAGTTAAAGGCACAATGTGTGACTCAGGGCTGACTAAATAATTAGTTTTGGTTTAGCACCAGCAGTTTCCATTTTCTTCCATCCTTCCCTGTGTTTTTGCCCCCCCCCCCTTTCTAGTAGCTCTATAAATTGTTTCAACAAGAGCAGAGAACATTGTTTTTGCTGAAATTTTATTAGTATATATGACTTTATGAGCATAATTTTCACAAATGGCGTTTGTGTTGGTCATTTGTGTTCTGCGAAATCTAAATCAAGTCCTCATTTGTTGTGAAAGAAAACAGGCGTAATGCTGTTATTAATTCTTTATCCAACAAAACTGTTTATGGAACAATCATCAGTGATCATCAGTCTCTTCCACTGTTATCTGGAAAGAGTTTTCATCCACTGTTTAGTGTCTAAGTTGGCCCAGCAAAGTCGGATTATTTAGTCAGTGCAGTTTAGTCGTGCATACGGGTTCATGAGTTAATTCATTTTTTCCAGTATATAAATCGAAGCGTTGAAACAAAAGTCAAGTTTGGTTTTGGACATTTTCAGTGCACCTTTTATACACGCACACACACACACACACACACACACACACACACACACACACACACACACATATATATATATATATGAACATGTTTTTCTATATATAGGGGTTTAAAACAATCACATTAATGTTCAGGGTCTGTGTGACATTCCTCAACCCTGAAGTGAATGCAGAGCCTTTTATCCCCACTCATATGGTGGCTTCTGAGTCACTGTCAACACAGATATGTTTTCTTTTCTTTTCTATTCATCGCAGAGAGGAATGGAGATACAAAACAAGCCCTTCCTCCAGCCCACTTAAAACAACCCGTGACCCTGTCCCCTTAAATCTCAGGTCATTCCTCATGTGTGTACTTTCTTAATTGCCAAGGTTATGACTGATGAAAGATAAACCCATCCCCACTGCCTTTACTGGGAGCAGATTCATACGCACCCCCAAGCAGGGAAAAGCAATAGGAAGCCAGAGTAATAAAAGGCTTTGACATTGATGGGCCTGTTTCCCAAACACTAAGGACCTCGAGTCTGGCTGGAGAGGCCGAGGCTCCATCTTTTTATTGCTGTGTCTGCCGAGAGTCGCCATGCCACTGAGAGGGTCGACGCTCCGGTCTCGGCCCCTTAGTTCCTGTCTGTCTGATTGTCTGTCTAGCTGTCTCTGTTGCCCATTGAGTGTACTGCAGATGTTGGGGTGGAGGTGAAAATGGTGGTGATGGTGGGCCAAGTGGGTGAGGAATTTCTGTGTAAGTCGAAGGCCTTCAGCAAACAACCCCTCTTAGTGTCAAAGCAAATACAGAGGTCTGTTGTGTTGTTAGGAAAGCCCTGTGTCTGCACTTTGGCTAGACATTAATATATTAGTCTAGTGGTATTAACCAGAAAGTGATACAACAGTAGAGCATAATCGCTGTAAGCGCAGGAAAAACGACTGCACTTCATTTACGTATCACTTTGAGAAGATTAAATAAACGTAACCCATTTTTTTCTCTTCAGGTTGCCGCAGAACAACTTCCTAACCCCCCAAACCCTCCCACCCATTCAGCCCCGTTCAGCCCCACACCCGTCCGTCTGCTTGGTTTGCTTTGGCTTTTGACTGGATTAGGTACATGCACAAGGCCGCTACTCATGCCACGGGATTGCTTATGACAGGCCCTTACGCAGACACCTTGACTGCCATGAGCAATTACTTTAAATACACAGGAGAGGGCCAGAACTGGACTGACCTGTGGGAGGGTGAGAAGCGAACGTGAATTGGAGAGGAAAGCGTAACAGCACAGATCTAATTCTAGATTATGTAAAAATGCTTTGTTGTCTTGCTGTTGTTGTTGTTATTTTTTTTCTTAAAGCCTCTCTGTGAACTTCTAAAGTAATCACGAGTGAAGTGGAAACTAAAAAAAACAATGTTTTTTTTTAAACTTGTGATTTGACCTACGGTTCTGTTAAACATCTCTCTTATTTTAAGCTGTCGTTTGCAATTAGATAACCGAAACCGTGGCGTCCGTGTTGCTGAAATCCATCCACGTCTCTGTTCATTGCTACATTTTAGATAGACTTACCCGCCCGTGCATGCTGACAGTGACAGAACTGACAGCAGTCCAGATCCCTCCTCTGCTTGGGCCCGGCCTGCCCATCGATCAGATTTCACGCAGATCTGGACCTGGCTCCGTTTACACACAGCAGGTCTTGTCCCCGCTGCTGCTGTGTTTCTGCTGGCTCTGTTTCACCTCAGAACGAGATGGTGGGCTGTGCTAAAGTGTTTTCATACCACACCCATTCCTCTGTTAGTCCCAGCTGTAGCTATATAAAAAAATAGCTAATGGCAGTTGGATAATCATATAGTTTTAAACAAATATCTTAATAAGTCATATGATCACCTGTCTGTTATTACCCCACCCCAACTCCAATGTTAGCGAAGCACTTGCAAAAGTTTCCTCTAAGCCAGATTGACCCTTTTACCTAATCGAGAGCATGACTTATTATTATTTTTCCCTCCTGCCTGTGTGAGTCTTTGTGTTGCCGTTTCCTTGTGCGTACGGCGACTGCGGGAGAGCGTCTGACGAGAGCACCGGATCTGTGAGAGAATGAAGAAGTGGTGAGGGCCGGAGTTTATGTGAGGTGAACCAAAGCTTTTGCACTCTGCTTTGCTTCACTTCTTTCTCCGCAAACATCTTTCTCTCTAACTCTACCTCTGTGTCTCTTCTCTTTCTGACACACACACACACACACATGGAGTCACACAGTGTAATAAGTAGGAGTGTGTGGAGCTGCTGAGCTGTTCCACATGTGTAGGGTGCGTCAGATCAAATTAGGCCTCGTTGACAAAGGGCCTTTTACACACAGGTGCATGGTGGGTGAGCTGGAGCTGCAGTCAGCCAGAGAATCAGCCCAAAAAGCCAGTCAGTCAACAAACCAGCCGGCCAGTAAGTTAATCAGTCAACCTGCCATTCAGGAAAGTGAAGACTTCGGCTTCACTGCGCTGAATGAGTGTGACTTTGACAGCTTTCTGGCCATAAGGCCATTGCCTTACTTCATCGTTGTCCTTTTTGGAACACCTTTGGAACATCTCCTTGGACGCTAATACGCTTCCCCTTTTTCTGAACCTAACATCAACACATTTGCAGCTCACTCCAATCGCATCCAATCACAATACACAACCCAAATCACGGCAGCGTGCCAACTGACCGTCTCCACGGAATGAAAATGGCAGTTTCCAAATGTTTGGGATTGTGTTTACTTCTCTTTCCCTAAGTTTATTACATTCTCTCTCCAAGTTGTCACTTTTCATACATGAGCATAAATCCTTCAGTGGCACACATACACCCGCGCTGAGCAACCTCCCCGGGTGCTGGTGTAACCATAATGCAGCTGCGGCAGTACAGGCTGAGTTATTATGTTTAATCCGTCTAATTGTTGAATTTCACAGAATGGGACCCAGTGTGCCTTGGAACTAATTCTGTCTGGGCATTCTGTTTAATTCGCCACACTGGGCCCTAAGCTCTTCTGAAGGGAGGCTGCCCCCTCTCTGCTCCTTCCACCCCAACCTTTAAGAATATAAACCCCTTATCTTCTGCGCGCCCTCACCCTCATGCATGACAGAACACTGGGTGACTTGTGCAAGAGAGTGATTTCTCAACAGCCCATAAAACATTCTTCTGACATTTTGGACATCTACTCTAATGAGGCGGGGAGGCTGGGAGCTGAGCGTGAGCAGCGACGGGAGCCCGGCAGCGCCAGCCTCGCCAGCCGACACTTTTTAAACAACAATGGGCGAGGCATGAAACGAATGGAAATTGAGATGCATGTCTTGGTGGTTAAAGAGCGGCATATCGACAGCGTCACGTGTGCAAACAGAATTGCAAAAATACTCGTGTTATTACAACAACAACAAAAAAACACTTCAAAAGTGGGGTGTTTATTTTCAGCTACTTTATCAACACGAAACGTCCAAATTGTTGCGGTCTCACTCGAAAACAATGCTGCTTTAAACGGCTCAGATTGGCGGGGGGTTGATTGGCTCATTGGTTGGTTGCGTGGCAGAACGGTGATAATCCGCGCTCACAAATCCCACGCGTTTAGTCAAATTATTCCAGGCCTTAAGGCTCCCATTGTGATCACTGGCTGTGGTGTGCTGCTGTCTGAGCCCCCCCATGGGGACAACAATGCCACCATTCAGGGCCACTCGCTGCTACAGGCCGGGCAATTTCAGGTGTGAATTGGCTGTGTAGCCAGTGGCTTATATTAAATGACCTAAGGCGTGACCTTGAGGGCTAAGAGAGGACAGGCTAAAATGGTAGCTCTCCAGTTTTGTCAAGATCCGTCATCTCTTTGCTCTGATGGCCTTAAAAACGGACAACAGCTGTTTTATCTTGGGGGAGAAAAAAAAGAATTATAGGGAAACTGATAATATTTGTGAAAACTAAAGAATGATCTCTTCATCCTGATATGCTCTTTTTTATTTTTCCCCTCTCCATTCTGTTCCTGCTAAACCTCTTCTCCGTCCTCCTGCCTTTCCCCAATAATATGCTTTTAATCATATCTCCTTGGCTGGTTTGCTTGCGTGGGTGAGTGCTACATCCAGGCCCTTTGATGGGAATCTGCGATGCACCCAGAAGCCTTTTGAAGTGGCCGGCTGGGGAGCTATGGGGGGGGGCTAGCTATGGGGGCCGTGAGCTTTGATGTGCCAGGGTCTGGAGGGGCCGGCTGCACGCTGCCCTGCACTGATCTGTCAGTAGCACAGCTGCACTCCTCGCTGGGGAGCCCCTGCCTGACCAGTTGGCTCGCTTTCTGACTTACTCACCTAGCTGACTCTATCTACCTACAAAAATAAGAGCTGCACACTTAGATTAGTGCAGTAATTAATATATTGTTTGGGGGTAAACATATCTCCAGAGTTTGTACAAGTCCAAATGCTGCTGCAGAGCATTGAGTTGTTTTTTTTCCTGCTTTTCCCGTTTTATTTTCTGTCAAACAGCTCACAGAGAAAGAAAGAAAGAAAAAACACTTAGCGGACGGCTGTTTTCTGCTCGAAGCCGATGTAAATGCGCCACTGGGAATTTTTGAGTTTGAATTTTGCCAAGTGGAATCTGTTTTCTCTGCAGCTGCACGAAACCATTAAAAAGAGACCATGTGTTCTAACCTGTTAAGTTTCAGTCAAGCTCAACCTTGGCTCAACTCTCCACCTGGAGAGGAGAGCGGTTTTCAAGGCCGAAGCTATTGACACTTAGCTCACCGCGCGGGCTTTCTTTTGCTCCACGAGGACGACGCATTAATTGCATGACAGTGACCAAGAACATTTTTCAATAGCTTTTATATGCAATACAATCCCACGTGTCTTTTTAAGCGCGTTTTATTTTTGTATCATATATTGCTGTACATAATAAAGAGTGTGACATTATGATGGATAGAGTATGAGGGTACAATACTATAGCAACACCCTTTTTTTCAGTCTCTAGTTAGATAAGTGTCTCTCTAGATCAGGGATGTCAAACTCATTTTACATCATGGGCCACGTCCACAGCCCACTTTGATCTTAAGTGGGCCGGACCAGTGAAACTGCTCTTTCTGTCAGTTAAAGGAGTTTAGCTACACATGTAAACCCTGTGGTATTTTAATAAAGAAAAAAAGGAGAAAAAAATCAATTTCTTGTTGAAAAACATTCAATAAGAAAAAAAAGTTAAAAAGTTAAATTTGGGCTAAAATTGGTAGAAATAATTGTGTAATATTACAGAAAAAATCTGTTAGCTCATTGCAAAAACTGTCCTATAATTATTAAATGGAAAAGTTTGGTTATTTGACAAAATGCCTTTTGTTGTTGTTGTTGTTGCTTTTTTTTTTTTTTTTTACTGTGAACCCACTGTAAAACATTTCTATAGCAGATAATAGTGAAAAAACTTCTGTTATGATTATTTTTCTGTTTATCTGTTACTTATTTACTTTGGTGTTGTATAAATTGCCATTGTGGATGTCTGTAGCAAGAGGAAAAGCTGTAAAAATGATGAAAGTACAGTTACACGTCTAAAATTTTGTTGCCCTTTGGTGGATCAGTTCTGGCCCCCGGGCCTTATGTTTGACACTCCTGCTCTTTTTTATTATGTGTTCAATTCTTACTGACCACAGAATTGCATTGAGCACTCACTGACACTAGAAAAGCTGACTAGCCAGCACAGAAGCTAAGTGTGTGATCTAGTGCACACTTATGTTAGAGGCCTGTTGTGATTGTGCATGAAGTAGAACGTTCCATATGAGAAAGCTGCAGATTTCCTCCCTATGTCAGAATTTATAATAAATGTTTTCAGTGTCAGTGCAGTATCACTCAGCATAGTCTCTCTCTTATCCATCATGTCTCTCCTGTTCTCGAGCACTTTTAAAGAGCTTGTGTGTTTGTCTAGCTGTGAAAAGTTGATGACGCATACATTAGGTATGCTTTTTTTGACGGCTATGCTGGACAACACTTGGGAGTTGTCCAGTATAGCCGTACTGTAATTATTCAGTAGTAACTGTGAGAGCATGTTTTACATCCTGTTTTCTTTTTCATGTTTTTTCTAAACCACTCAAGGGTTCGACCTGCACATAAGCAGCCACATGCCAGTGTTTGATTTAAGCCATTTTTGAACACTAACTCTAGACATTGTCAGCAGAATCAAATTTGCCTTTTAGTCCTTCCTCACAAATGGAAATACTCTGTTTGCTTTAGGTGCGGGTGCTTCCTTGGCAGAGCGTGCCTTGAATCAGGGCACACGGCGCCCAGTGGCTCGCTGCGAATTGACCGTTACTGCCTCCGTCCTCACATGGACAAAGTCAGACATTATACAGACTCTGTGCGAGGGAGCTGGCATGTCAAAGACCTGCATGCGACTTTGCTAGTTAATGTGGAGGAGAATTCAGGGCTGCAGTGCATGCGTGTGAAAACAGCTTTAGCTAACAGTCACAAGTATTTTCCTCTGTAAATCCTGTGACAGGAGAGGAGTGCGGACTGAAGGGTACATAAATGATGAGAGAATAATGCGAACGCTGCCTCTGCAGGAGTAATTTATTCCTGAAGGATTAGCTTGACTGCAGTGAAAAATGATAATGGTGAACGACTCTCCAGTGGCAGTTTGTTTGTTGACATTGCCTCAGGATCCTTTCCTCCTCTGGAGGATGGATCATCCTCAGTTAACCTCAGCTCCTTCTAAACATCAGCTAAATTTATGACTCTCCTCCTTTCACCTATGGTGGAAATTCACAATAACATGGCAAAAGACAGATGCAACAAGTCAGCCTTGACTGATGACAGCCACTGTTTTTAGCCTTACTTTGACAGTTTGTTGGACTTGTTTAAAACATTTTATGTTACATTTTTGATCAGTTTAATCACTGTAAAATGCACTGCCTCACTAAAGGCTTTTACATTATGCAGACAAATCTCATCCTGCATGCCATTTCATTTATTTTAAAGCTCTACTTATTGTTTCACAGTTTATGTACCTGTGAAACTTCCTTTTAACAGGAAGAAGCCACCGACACAACCAGGCTCAGGGAGAGGTGACCATGTTAAGGTGATATAAACATTAATCCATTTATAATGAGCACTCTGATCGTTCACACCTCACTCTGCATAGTGAGCAGAAATACTTTACTTTTTACTTCAGCTACTTCCTTATTTGGTGATAAAACTGTTGTAGTATTTTTTTTTAATTGGATTATGACTTTTATTTAAGTAAAGGGTCAAAATACTTTTTGCCACTTTTTAAAACAATTATGTAACCACAAAGCAGTTTTCCGGTGCTCTGCCATTTCTAACATAATGTATCTGTATAAGGGCGCAGGGCTGCACACTGTGTTCTTGGCCAATTTTGTACGCTGTATTTGTTTCTGATAAAATATTCTGATTCCCTGCAGCGCCACCCCCCGCTGTCTTCTTTGTCTCCCTCCTGTGCCATAATTGAAAAAAAACCCGAAAACCCCTTAATCAGCTTGTTCCACTCCTTTGTTGAAGTTATATGAGGTTTGTGCCGGACTCATCAGATGCCCTTAGCATGACCTGTGAGCACAAACCCACTATCTCCAACACATCTGTGCCTAGTTAAATGAAGGTTATATTTTAGGCCTATTATAGTCCGGGAGACAACGCAGGCTGACTGCTAGCTTGACCACTCACCCCTATCTGACTTGCACATGTGGTCAGTAACTATAGCAACATGCTGAAAAGGCTGCTTCCTGAGACTTTGTTGTGTTTGGAGCTTGGCACAGCATTGTAACCTAGATATTATTTTTAGTCTGTCAGCAAAGGCTCAGTGTGTGTTGATTTAGGATGTGAGCTTTAACACACACACACACACGCACACACACACACACACACACGGCCCCTCGAGTATACACATTCACAGGCTTTACAAAGCTGGACAATATCAGAGATTCGAACTTTGCAGATCTATGATTGCAAAAATCATCTGTTGACATTTTGCATCTCTGAAGGCGCAGACATCTGTCAGCCAATCTCAGGTCACTGAAGTCATCAGCAGCAATGACGTATGTGAAAAGCTCTCTGTTTCTCTGTTTGTCAGCTGTGTTGTCCCACACCCATCTGTGGCCTTTTATTGCTTTTCTCTCTGACTTTCTTTCTTTCTGCCTCCCTCTTTCCCTGTGGCAGCCAGTAATAAAGGTTTGACAGGCAGAGCGTGAAGGTCATGGTTATTAGATGGTAAAGGCAAGAGCCACAGCTGGGCTGGGCAGGCCTACTCTCTGGCAAAAGTGATGAATTCTGTGTAAGTGTGTGTTAGTATGTGTTTGTGTGTGAGGTGGGGAGGGGGTGGAGTTTCTTCTTCTTCTTTTTTTTCTTTCCTTGCAGCAGCCACCTGGTTTGGCCTCAGGGTCTTTTGATAAAGAGTGAGGTGCAACTGAGAGGAAGGGGTGGTGATTATAAGCACGCCAACAAGCTGAAATACTGTCCAAGTGGTGTGCACGTGTGTGTGTGTCTGCGCACGTGTGTGTAAACTTGTCTGACAAGCCCAGAGGCGTTCACACCTGCTGCTTCTCTAGCTCTGCACTTCTGTGGGCGAGCTTTGCAAAAGCTCAGCTGTGACACATGTGGACGTGCAGACTGTTCAGTCCTTTTTTGATGAGGTAGAAGCTTTTTTTAAACCCTTAATGACTCAACAACAAAACCAAGCTGAAATATTTGTAGTATAAAATTGAGCAAAGGGCATCTGTGTATAAGAATGAAATTACATTAAGTTTTGGTGGTAGCACAGTTGAATACAGCGGCCTTAAAAGACTACAGTAGCTCATAACTGTCATTGTCACATTCAAGCTACATATTGTTGCTGTATTGCAATTTGTATTACTCGTGAGTAGTTGTACTGTATTCATTTACAGCATTTGTATATATTTTTATTCACCATTTAAGACACTCTGCATTGACACTGTGCAAATATAAGCTGATGTCCCAGTGTACATTAGACACTTAGTGGCTTATTGCTTGAATGTTGATATTGAAGTGTTCACTGAAATCAAACATGGCGAGTTGCGCTCTTACAGGACTTTAGGTCGTCAGCATTTGATCGGCATTGTCACGCTAACTCTTTTTCCTGTGTAAAAGTTGTCAGGCCTCTTCCTGCACATACTGAAATTCCTTAAATGAAATGAAAATGCGCACAACATCTGGATGCCGGTCATTAAAGTTCAACCATTAAAGCATTTTTAAGACAGATGCTAACACAACTATATTTGTTGATGTAAAAATCAGGTATATTGAGTCCACCATCTGGGCGGAGCTTTTCTAAGTCAAGTTTGCATGTTTTGCATGTGTCTGCGTGGGTTCTGTTTGGGTACTCTGGCTTCCTCTCACAGTCCAAAGACATCAGTTAGTGGGGTTAGGATTCTAAATTACCAGGGTGTAAATTACATAGATGTGAATGTGAGTGTGAATGTTTGTTTGTTAGCCCTGCGTCAGATTGGTGACCTGTACAGGGTGTACCCTGCCTCTCGCCTAATGGTAGCTGGGATAGTATATTTGTATACCCTGAGAGGGATAAGCAGAAGAGCATGGATGTATATATTGACTGATTGATTCTGTCTACCATATATAAAACCTTGCACAGGAAAGAGAAGTTGCAAAGTGCCCACTGGTTAACAGAATATGAAACATCAACACTTATAACAAATGGTTGACGGGTGTTTATCTCGTCTCTTTACTTTGTACATTTTCATTTATCAGCTGTTATAAATGCCAACACCAATATATCAGAAAATATCAGCTAATACCGTCTGATATAGATCAATCCGGCTGTAGTTGTCATGACCTACAGGATTTGTGCTTGCATATTGCATATTTTTTAAAGGTAGAATGCTTTAAAATATATTTCATCTGATGAGTAGCATTTTATTAACCCAAAGTAACATCAACACTGGAAAATGCCTTTTTATGTTTATGTCCTCTAGTAGTCGCACATCTGCTTTGACATCCCACCAAACTGAGAAGGCAAAACCTGTATATCCTAAGCTGTTTTCAGAAACAAGGTCTATCAACTGCACATCTTTCTTATCATATAAAGGATGCCAAGCTCTTATCCTTCTTGAACTTCAGTGATCTCGAACTCGGCTCTCATTTCTGCTGCAGTTTTTGATTGTCAAATCTCTGAAATAAATAATTGGCCAAAATCTAAATATTTACTGTTGTGCAAACTTTATGGAAGTTCGCTCCAAGGATTTTGTTTAAATCCCAATATTTTAAACATCGTGTGCAATTTGTGGTCTCCGAGGCAAAGTGGTGTAAGCTATATATGTTATAAGGGCATACTTGTTATTATCACATTTGCTGACTGACCTTATTGAGATTAAGCACGAAATGTAAAACCACTGTGTTTTAGAATTCGTTGAAATAGTATAGTGCTCCGGCTGAGAAGAGAAAAAGCGTTTGCACATTTTTTGGATAAGACCTTCTTGTTGATTTAGCGCACAATAAAACAATAGCTATAACTTGATACCCATATAAGTGGTGCTCACTCGGGAGCTGAATGACAGAAAATCAAATAGAAATGTAATAAGTATAGATGGTTTGTACTATGTTCTTTTATCAAAAATATTGTCTTTGGCGGACGTCCAACTTTTTTTCCTAGCCACTGCCAAAATTTGAGGCTTGCAAACCTCAAGTATCCTCAAGTGGGCTTAGTACTGTTTTGGAAAAATAGTAGAGAGAGAGAGGGAAGTGGAGTAGCTCCACACTGCAGTGATGCATTCAGCAGAGGCTGAATCAGTCTGTTTTTCTCTACACAAATTCCATCTTTAAAAGTTCCATCATCTCCCAAAGTGTTCTAGGAAACTCTTCTCAAACCTCATTTGCACTGATATGAAATTTGGCCAAAATTCAGTGAAGTGGTGACACGCCTGTGTGATTATGGCATCACTAGACAACCATAAAGGAGAATCCCTTCAAGCTGCCAGCATGGCCAAAAAAGAAAAACACCTCATTGGACTCAGACTTGGACTCATTGCGTCTGCTATCTGTTGCTGCACAATGACCTGTGTCACTCTCTGGGATGGGTGTCAGGAGTTCAGCCCTTTAGAGCCACGACCTGCGTTTGACCTCACTGGAGGGTAGAGATGCAGCTGAGGAGCCTCATGATAGCTGCAGAGACATAAAGGCTGCAGGTCACATGTGACATTATAAAGAAATATATAAAACATGTTAGTCTGTCCCCACTGCTTATATATTGGATAGAAAGGGTAAGTAAACACCAAGAGTTACATGAAGACAAACAGCGTTACACACTCGCTTCCTCAGAGCTGAATTTCTTTATTTAGAGCTTTTCACAGACTGGAGTGACAAAATGATTCATAGCATGAAACAGTGAAATTGAAAGAAACAGGAAAAAAAAGAAAAGAAAAGCATAAAAAACAAAAAGAGACAACATTAGAGTTAAAAGCACTTAAGAAATGAAATGAAATAAGTACCAACTGTGGAATAATTAGAGATGGGATTGGAATGAACTGTATGTCCTTATAGGACATTTAAAAAAAAAATTGTTTTATTCGGTAACCTATAAAGTGACAACAAAAGAAATCAAACTTTTAAAAAATGTGAATCTGAAACAACAACAATGAAATACTGGAAAACTGACACATTTAGATTTAAACGCCTGCAGTGAGTGTTTGGATAGAAACAGGCCCTAATTACTATCTGCGACATGAAAGACAACATGAAACACACACACACACACACACACACACACAGCAGTTGCCAGTGAAGAAAATACTCTTGTTTTATTTCCACTGGTTTTGGAAAAGATAAAACACTCGTGCTTGGGTGTCGGGTCACCACCGGCGTTCATACTGTGTAAACATTCCACATCCATGTGGCAGCAGGGTGGACCTGCTGTCAGTCACAGAGAGTGGAAAACAATTTCAGTCTCACGCAGAAACACTCCGTCTTCCGCACACACACAAAAGCACACACTTACATATGCATGGCCTGAGGATTTGCAGAAGGCTTTTGGTGTCTGCAGCGGTGTGTCTGGTATCAGTAGTTACATTCTCATCACTTAACATATAAAACAATGACGCTTCCTTTGTCATCAGGTGGGTTCATTCTCTGTGCATTGTGTGATGTTCGACGAACTGCTTCGCGTCTTTGATCCGCTCCTGAACCAGCGAGAGATTAAAAAAAAAAAAATGTACCCAGCTGCCACCGGCATCAACAGGTGGCCCTTCGCAGCTGTTTTACTTTAAACGCTTGACGTCTTTCCACTCTCTCTCTCTTTTTATATGTTCACAACACTCACCTTATCTGTTTTCATTCAGTGTTTCCTTCACTGGTAGCTTTTTTCTTCTTCTCGTTTCTCTCTTCTGTGTCTTGGATGTGGTTCTGTCTGTGTTCACGTCGTGCTGCATGTACTCATAATCTGCGGTCTGTTTCGTGTTGTGTTTATATATGTTTCTACCTGTCTGTGTCTGTGTGCATTATATATATATATACGTATATATATATGTGTGTGTGTGTCTCCAGCTGTGAAGATAAGTGGGTTGCACCATCTTTGCAGATCTCTCAAAGGCAGGAAGAGTTTGCCACATTAAACAGCTCTTCTGTGAGTTGTAATTAAGACAGTCGGCTTTGTGTTTTTTTTTTTAAAATCATTTTTGATACAAGTAAAAAATTCACAGATTTTCAAGGACTTCCAGTATATTTAGGGTTATTGTTAAATATATTGTCCCTTTAGTGCACCCTTATGTTGGCCTGATATGTCATGGCTTAACGGTAATATCGTCTTTGGTGCATTTCCTGTTGACACAACAGCCATACGCCCTCCATCACACTCCAGCTCATGTCTGTTAGTGTAATGCAGGGAGAGGAAAACCAACACACAGTCCCAACTCTGCCAGTTCACTCCCCTCGTCTCTTTTCAGTGCCACTAGGCAGCTCTCTTTATTCAGTACCCTCTTTCTCTTCTTCCTTTCCTGCATCTGAAAGGGGTCAGTGCCTCTGCATGATGGAACCACAGGGCTGAAAGTCTTTGGGCCAGACACTGGAGGAGTCCACTACTAATTGCTCTCAGCGAATCCCCAACCATTGTCCCCCACTAGGTTTCAATTTGAATTTGAATGGTGGTAGCTAGCTGGTGCTGAGAGTGTAAGGTACACAAATGACTGTCACTGAGAATGGATCGCAGCGCTACGGAGATTGTGAACTTGTCCCCTAAATAAGCACTGTTGGCTTTTTGGCTCTGCATAAGTAACGGTCTGTTTACACTAGCATATTCATGTACGCTTGGCTGAAGTAGTGTTGGGATAGAACGGCAGATGCTTTAGGGTGAACAATTGTTTTTTCCAGGTTAATTTTAGATTAGCTTTGAAGAGTTATTCCTTGTTCATTTGCAGCATTGCAACAATTCATTAAACACAAGCATGAAGAAGTGGTTAGTAAAAAAGACTGAACAATGTGTTAACAAGTTCCACTTGATCTTCAGGCTTCTTTAAAATATAACCCGTTTACCTTTTTCTATATCTGCGATTGTGAGGACACAGTAAGACAAATTCAAGTTGCCCCTCAAGTGCAAAAGCTAAGTCAACACATCCAAATGAAAGATGGAAAGACAGTGAGACAGACAGACAGACAGCTGAACAAATTGCCAGACCTCCCCCCTCCCTGCAGTTTACTTGTTCCCTCTCTATAGAGGCGAGGTTCTTGGTCCATGTCCCCCTCTTCTCCAGCCCCACTAGTGGTTAATTGAGCCCCTGCCAGGCCTCGCCCCTTTATTGCCTCCATTTGTCAAAGCCTGAAATCTTGAATGGTGCCAGAGACCTTATACAAATCGAGAGCCTCGTCGCCTCTCCAAGTCTCTCCATCTCCCTCCATTCCTTTATCACTCTCTCCATCCCCAAAGAGCAAACAGTTCTGGGCCGGGGCAGCTCAGGGCAAACAGTGGTTGAACAAAGGCGGTGGCTAAGTTGTGAGGGGTGGGTGGGAGTACGAGGGCGGGTGGCTGACGTTGTCTGCTACATCTCCAAAGTCAGCGATGCTAAATCTCACTGTGGCAGATGCGATGGTGTTCTTATAGGGTGTCGACATCTCCTGCCTAAAAACTGGACTGTAAAATAACTCATGCATGCTCCGAGAGCGTCCTGCTTCTTATTTTGGATTAGTCTAGACATTGTAGACGCCTAACTAGGCGACAGGTGTACAGTGGAAGGTATTGTATTGCGCCAGAAACTGTCCAGTGTGAGGCTGTCATCAGCACATGTGCTGCTGCCATCCCGTGGCCTGCATACTGCAGATAAGACCAGCCATTCAACCAAGCAGGCAGCTTTTCACTATAGTCATCATTGTTTGTCCAGACCACAGACAGACCTGTAATGTACGGGGGGAAAGACATGGGAGGAGCTGGGGGCTTTTATAGGCAGCACTAAATACAATAAATAAAAGAAGAATGACAAACAGAGCTGCTTTGGTGCCATATGGAAGAAAAGAAAGAAAGAAAGAAAGAAAGAAAGAAAGAAAGAAAGAAAGAAAGAAAGAAAGAAAGAAAAACCCAAAGGAGACTTGTTGTCTGTAATGTGTATGTCGGCTGCCAAATGGACCGTATCAGATTTCTGCAAAATTAGAATGAAAACTGATGTCAGTCCAGAGGTTCATGAGGCCATGGTATGGTTGGCTGACTGTTACTGGTATGGATATTGCAATACTATGCAATAGATAGATACATAAGAGATACATAATCTGTGATATAGATTTAAACCGTACAGCATCGCTAACACTTGCCTGTTTGTCTAAAAGCACATATAATGCCTCCTTCAGGCCAAGTCAGAAAACAAGTCTGTACTCGTAGAATGAGAAAGTAAAAACATAAATGTGCAAAATTATTATTATTATAATAATATTATTATTATTAAGTTTTTTATCACCAAAAATGGAAAAAAGAAGAACTAACTCAACAGCTCACACAGTGCATGACTCCATTTATGCCTGTTTATTAAACACATTAATGTTTCATACAAGTTTGGTACATCAGACTATGAATATCCTTACACAACCTTACAAAAAATGTAAAGCACACCCAAAAAACTCCCATAAAATAGCAAATAACAAACATTAAAAATGTAACTAAAACTAATAATAAAAGTAAAGGGAAAATTATGGATAATTAAAAAAAGTTTTAATGGATTGCTTGTGCTTTTGGCTGCTGCTGATTGTGGTCGAATTAACAGCTAGAATTTCTTTAAAAAAAACTGAAAAATCACCATGTGGTATGTTAAGAACTCATAGGCAGAAACTTGCACTCCTGGGCAACAGTTGTGTCATTGTGATTGCATTTGCTAAATGCTAACCTATTGGCCGTATCAGTACAGTGGTGTTGTCAGTGTTTGCCATAATGGGACTTCTTCTCTGTAAAGCAGGAGAAATATATTTCGATGCTGTGACCTCACCGACCTCACATCCAAAACTATGATAAAAATGATGGTGCCCTTTATTTTTATTTTAAGAACCAATAGCAACTCTTTTTTTAGCTAGCTTTTAAGTATTTTTATTTTGGAACTGAACACAGTTCAAAGAATTCAGAGGAAATGATTAAACACTGTGGCCGCTACAATGGTGCTGAAGTGGGAACGAAATGCTCAGATATTAAAATGAGTGTCATCTGGCTTTCAGCTTCCCACGCACTGGATTTGGGATCAGCTTCTAATGCATCATCCATTGATGTTCATTTTACTAGATGGCTTGAGACGTTACATCATATACGCCTGTCCTTTCAATGGGTTCAATCCGCAAAGCTTTTGAAGTTCTAAGTTCATCACCAGGATCCCGCAAGTTCATGTCCGAGTGCATAAAACTTTGCATTGTTCTTGGCATCATAAAAACTTTGGAGCATTTAAATGAGCCAAGAGTGATATGTATTTGCATGTGTATGGATGGGTTGACAGGCTCACAACAGAACACAATTTTGAACATGAATAATCAAAAATCAAGACGTTATATCATGGTGACTTTGCGCCTCATGTTTGCTGTTAGAGCAATGTTAGAATTAATGCATAATATCTGCTTTCTCCTGTTTTCTCAGCCCAAGTCTCTGTAGTATTGTGAAGTTATAAATTAATTTACAAAGCTGCAAAAATATTGTACTTACCATAATTCTTTAAGCACGGTACGCTGTGAAAGCGTGTTAGATAATGTCCACATGGATGTGTTGCATTTGTTTTCATGTGTGTTTGTGCATCCGTCTGCTTCACACGCTAGGGTGCCGTGCCCTGCTGCAGAGGTCTTTGTTGGAAGTGCAGAACCATGAGTCAGGCCTGTGGGAACAAGCCCTGCTCCTCTCCTCTCTCTCCCACGCTTTCACACTCATCCCATCCTGTGTACGTCCGTTTCACCCCTGGTGATGGGGAGGTGGGGTATAGCGAGCATACGCTGTGAAAATAGTCACACGCAGATGTGTAAGGGTCATCAGACCCTGAGAAAATGGAGCTAGCTGTATGTGATTTTTTTTAGTTAGGCCATGTATGGCGGGATTAGGAGAAAATCATAAACAGCCTGCATTCTCATATACTGTATGTCTATGAATTACCAGGAGTGTCACATATATTATGTGGAAAAACATAAAGAGGGACACAAAGGCTTCAGCCTCATATTTTCTTCTTTTTTGTGTGTGTGTGTTTTATGAGCGATAGACCAGCACCTTGCCAGTGTTGTCTCCCAGTCTCAGTCTGTCAGTAACCAGTGAACACCATGCAATCAATGGGTGCCATCTGGCTGACTGTACACCAATCAAAGAGCCCATTCTGGGTGTTACCTTAGGAGCAGCAGAGCAGTGGAGGAGGGCATGGAGAACAGAACGAGGCACCTAGACTGAGCCCAGTCGAGGGGGCTTTGAAGCCCCTTACTCTAACTCAAAGACGGGAGATCTGGGCCAACCAGAGAGAGGAGAGAGAGAGACAGAGTGAGAGAGAGAGCGAGTGGAGGCCTTTATCAGAAAACCCGAGCACAATTGTGGTGTGCGGTGTGGGAGTTGGGGGAGTTAATTCTTTGTATAGATGAATGGATGAATAGAGGAGAAGGGCTGAAACACTAGCATCTCCCCCCCTCCACCGCCATGCTGGATCTCTGTATGTTTTAAGTTGGCCATCTCGGGGCCCCAGGGCCCCTCTCTGCGGACAGACCGACAGATACCATCAATTACCAAGGCCAGCCACTGGCCACCATATGGCCAGTGGCTGCATAGGAAAGAAGCTTGTTCCCTTCACAGCACCAGCCCTACATATGCTGCAGGCTAACTAGCTGTATGAACAGTGTGTGTTTTGGTAATAGGTGTGTGTGTGTGTGTGCGTGTGCGTGTGTATGCGTATGTGTCATGTGTTGCACTGGCATAGGTTTGGGTAGTGTTACAGGACTGACTTATGCATCAGGGGGTCGGGATTTGATTACAGGATTGAGTTACACCTGTTTGTGTGCGTTTGTGTGCTGTTGCGTGCCCATCTGTGGTTTTTACTGAACTTTCTTTTAGTGAAGACAGCTTGAAAAAATGAGGACATTTTTATATGTTCTCAGTTCTGTAACTTGCTCTTGAGGTTTATTGCTAGTTGAAGAATAAATGTGTATTATATGAGTGTAGGTAAGCCCAAACCTACATTGGAAGGAAAAGTCACCACTTGTGCAAAATGAAAAATGCACCTTCATATAACTTACATGACATCACTGGTGACATAATGTTGCTGAAAAAAACCCAAAAAACAGTTATGGAGTTGTTTCAGTTTTTTCTATTGGTTCACAGGATTAAAAAAAAACAGATCTCAATGAACCTTTTCTTCAGAGGTGAAGTCTGATTGACTAAAAGTGATTATCTTTTGGGAGTCGACCTTCTCTTTACGTCTTTACAAATAGGTTCCAAATTAAAATAAATCATCTTATGTTCTCAAGGAATATCACAAACTAATCCAGATCCAGATGCTTCTGGATCCAGAAACTCAACCCATGCATGGTGTGGAGTGAATTTTCAGCCTTGGCAGAGGCATGCAGTCTGTTTTTATGAGCCAGTCAACAAATCGATACAGTGCCTGTGAGTGCCTGTGTTTCAACTTTAAAAGTCTGTCGCAATCCAAAAAACCCCAAACAAATTTAATGGATTCAAAAATAATTCTTCAGTAGAAATGAATTGTCCCTGTAATTGTCCTACATAATGCTTTGTAATTGCGGCTGCTGTAACCTTATATTAACTTCGACCAAGTTAGAGTGCAGAAGTACTGTGCATTTAATCTGGCGTTTTGCATTTAAAAAAAAAAAATTATAGTAGTAGTTCTCGTCCCACTCTCCAACTATGTATCAATCAATAACAATAAAAAAAAAGATCCAAGTTGAAATAAAGGGCAGCAGGTTTGGATCAGAAAACCCTCATTTGATTATTTTTTACTACTTAAATCATATTCATTCAACTTTCTCTCACTCGCTGGTTGTCGATGCCCCACCTGCAGCGGCTCTGTTACGCACCAGTGGAGATCGTCCCGCGGTGCAGGAAACACTGATTTCATCTGTTATATTTAACAATGTGCTGTAGGAGGCCACGATGCTCTCCTTTGAATGCCCATTTGAATGCATACAAATGGGCATTTAAAGGATTGTATTAAATGAACTGAAAAAGTGGACCCATTGTTAACATGCTTAAAGTTAGGGGATGAGGAATGCATATACAGAATTACAGTAAAGCATACCCACTGTGTATGTATGTGTGTGTGTATGTGCGCACAACTGTGAGTGATACTTCAGTTGCCAGAGCCACCATATTCACCTGACCTCCAATTAATACACGTAACCAGACACCTGTGAAGCAGATGGTAAAATGAGGGTTTTGTTTTTGCAGAATAAAGGCGTACGCTGCAGGGGAGTGACAGCCAAGCCGTCTCTCTGCTCTGCTCTCCAACTCCTTGAAAAGGACAAATCTTCCCAAATGCACCGTAATTTAATTAGACACGTCTGTTTGAAATCAAACTGTAAGTGGAAAAGAAATCCTACACTTGCTGGTACGCCTCCACTCACTACACGACCATTAACGAAAAACACATTGCCTCATGGCTGGGGAGGGAACGAGGGAGGTGAAGCAAGAGAGAGAGAGAGTGAGAGAGATGTTTCTGTTTGATATATAATGTGAGAAAGAGCCAACAGCAAAACAAGGAAACATCTGGGTGATTAATCTTTTGGAAGGGAGGAAAACAGGGAGGCAAATAGTACCAGCCAGAATAGGCACACACGAGCACACACAAGTGCACGCACAAACAGCTGGGAGCCAGAGACAGTGAACCATGTGAGTCATGATCCTCATTAATATTATATCAAAGCCTCTTTGATTGAGGCTTTTGTTGTATTACTTGGTCAAAAAAAGAAAAGAAAGGAAAGGAAAACTTAAGTGTAACCATTTGAGAGGTTTTGTCCACCATTTACTCAAGTTTCATTTAATTGTAGGTTTTGAGACTTTAATTACTTTTTTTTTTTTTTCATTTTTCTAACCTCTACCCAGGGCTGTTTTTGCTGAAAACATGTGCTATTCTCATTCAGTCAGTGACACACATTAACACTTAAGGAGCTGCCCAGTACGACCACAGCCGTTATTCTGTTTGCTGTTGAAGGCAGCTGCGGGCAGAGCACCTTGCCTAAAGGGGGGAAAGTGTTACTCATTCATTTAAACTGCCCAAATTGGGCCTTTCTTGTGAATAAAACCGCATACTTACTTATCACTCACCAGCCACTGTAACCTCGAGGCTGTTATAAAAGGCATTCAAGGTCATAGTAGATGGATTTCATGACTGGATAATCAGCTTTGTGGCACTGTTTTTACTCAGCATATATTTAAATATATATGCTTATATACATGTTTATTTATTAACGTACAATAAAATCACCAATGCCTCTTTGTGGCATTGATGTGCACAGGTTATTGCAGCACATTGTAAGCTGTGGTGAGCGATTGTGCAATATATTCTTCCTCATTCCCTCAGGCCATCCAGGCTGTGAATCTTTGAGGCAGGACAGGGCACTGCTGTTTACTTTACCTGAAGGTGACTTACAGTAACAGTAACAGGCTGCAGCATAACAACCCAAGTGGGGATGGGCTGAAACCAGCACATATTTGCTGTCTTACCTGATGAGATGGACAGATAGACAGGGAACATCTGTTAAGCTGAGCATACATGCACTCACAAGGAGACACGTATACCCAGAAGGGCTCCAAAAAGGATCTGATCCTATCGTAGTAACTGCAGGTGTCCTGTGATAGGCACACACTGACAACTCATGAGTAGACCACACACACACACACACACACACACACACACACACACACACACACACACACAGTAAACACCAGTGACGTTAAAGCTCAGAAAGCATGAAGCCCATCTCACGCACAGTTGGTGCTGTGATACTGTGACCAGCCCATATTGGCACCATCTGTTCAGATGCTAGTGATTTGACATGTAAATCACTGCTATTTTGATTTTATGTATATATCTGCAGCACTGAGTACGCCTAAATTAAAGAAAAGACCAAGGAACTCTCATTTTGTACGTTCTTAATCATGTACATTTATATAGCTGTTGAGCAGGACCCACAATGCAACAAACCAATTCCGGTCTTGTTTGATAATTGTCATTTCAATGCACACTGTAGCGCTTAATTCATTTTCAGTTCAATTTAATTTCGTTTTAGTTATATAGCACCAAATACCAACAACAGTAACCTTAAGGCATTTTATCACTTGACGACAGTGGCAAGGAAAAACTCCCTTTTAACAGGACGAAAGCTCCGGCAGAACCAGGTTGAGCGAGGGGCATCCACCTGCCACGAACGGTTGGGGGTGAGGGGAGGGAGACAGGACAAAAGACTTGGCTTGCAAGGTTTGCAAATACACTTCCGTGCCTTGTTTTTAGTCCACTGTATAGCAGGTAAGGTGGAACATACACTTGCATGCAAAGACAAAGTGAAGCATCATACTTGTCCTTTGATAGTCTAATAAATTACATAGATAAAAGCACATTTTTTGCCCTCAACCAGTGATTGATTGCAAAATAATTACTCTATCCTCATACACGTTGATATAAACACACTCATGTCTGTTTAAGTGTTGACAGATTTGAAGTCTAGTCCAGGTCCTGTTGCCCATTGTGTTGGGATTTTCCCACTCAGACACACTGGTACTTACACAGGGCCTCAGCAGCTTTATGTGAACTCTTCTACAAAACCAGAGCGCACACACACACATTTTTCTGTGCTCACACAGAGAAACGGTTGCACACATGCACTACACAATCTAGTGCAGAGGATTACACAAAGTATAATTAGAAAAAGCACCTAACAAAACATATGCGCAGAGGCAGGAAGTGCAGCCAGTGGCCCTTGGCTGCCAGTTCAAAACTCTCCTGTTTGTCATGAGACTGGATCTTTTTGTGCTCACTCCAGTGCAGTGGATGTAGAGTGACAGACAGGCTGCCCAACTCCTGGGGGAAAGAGCATCTATAGTCCTGTGGGTGTGTATTTTATATGTGAGCACAATGTGTGTACTTAACCCAGTGTGTGTTTCCTCTCCTAGGACTGGAGAAGGCTTCCCCTCTTCTCATATTGTGGATTATTTTCCTTTTTTAGTCTTTTAAAAGCATTACTTTTATGCTTTATAATAACACTAATGTTTTTAATAATTCAGAAGGTGAATTGAGAAGGAGGCCTAAGGGCCTGATGTCCTCTAGTGGCCTTGTGGTCGCTGCCCAGCATTGTGGAGCATGATTGGCATTTGCCATTGAATATCAGATTGGCTTTACAGATGTGAAAAGGTATGGAGAGCATTGGCGACCATTATGCTGCCTGTAACATCGTTCATCATGACTGGTTCAGTGGTGGGTCAGTGATGGACTGGGGAGGCATATCCATGGAGGGACGCACGGACCTCTACAGCCTAGTGGGCCCTGGGTTCCTTCTGGTGCAGAGTATGCAGGCAGTTCCTGGAGGATAAAGGAACTGATACCATCAAATGGCCCCAACGCTCGACTGACCTAAAACCAAAAGAACACCTCTGGGACATTATGTTTCAGTCCATCCAAGGCCACAGGTGAAACCTCAAACTGTCCAGGAGCTCAGTGATGCCCTGGTCCAGATCTGGAAGGAGATCCCACAGGACACCATTAGTCATCTCATCAGGAGCATGCCCCAACGTTGTGGTGCAAGCACACAAACTACTGAGTACCTTTTTAAGTTGCTGCAATAGAATGAACCAGCAAAACAGACTAGCCTGCCACAACATCTTTTCACTTAGATTTTTAGGATGATGTTGGTTGATCAGATTCATTTGCATCAAATGATGTGCTGTCTTTTCATTCCTAACACATATCAGTAAAGATATCTGGCCTTATCTTATTCCTCACTGAGATCTGATCTGTTTTCTAAGTGTTCCTATAATTTTTTTGAGCAGTGTACATCAGGATGGGGACCTTTGCTTTCAGCTGAACGATGTCAAAGTCATTGTTCTTGGTGTTTACTCGGTATTGTCAGTGCTGCCCCTCAGTTACTGCCATCATTATCCCAGACTTGCCTCGCCAGCATCGGTCACTCCTGACAGCCGCTGCAGTTTGTAGCAACAATAACTCTCCCACAATCAGTGAAGTGGAACAGTAAATGTGGACCTGGAATCCCTACTTCCCCTTCTCATTCCCATACTGCTTTCTGTCCCATTCCTGTTGTGGGGACAGAAAGGAATCCATCCGGTCACACGCTGTGCAAAATCACTCAGTTGGGTCAAGGGGATTGCTGCTGGCTGCGACAGTGCCAGATTGTTATCACTGGATAATCCCTACGGAGGAGTGGCAATAACACACAGACTGGGTTGTTTTGTGTCACTGCAGATGATCTTTTTACTGGATGCTCACAATATAAGAACTGTTACGTTGCTCCGGAGGCAAGGGACACAAATGCGCGAATACTGGACACTCAAGTAGAGCGAACAAAAAAATTTGTTGTTCGATAAAAACCGGCAAGGAGAAGGGTTAGATTACTGTGTAAACACCCAGAGATCTGATAGGCAAGCACAAAAATTTACTAGATTTACTAGATATAAAGGGACATAGACTGGGAATCTATAAGTGAGTCACAGTGGCAGCTATCAGGCTAAATTTCCAGTGACTTCGTCAGAATGGTGACTCTGGGAATCATCACAGGTGAAGGCAAAAAGTATAGGCTAGCCAACTTTGTAGCAGGCTGGTGGGCAGCTGTCTCAGAGGCATCCAGCGTGGCCTCTGAGCTCATCTTGTGTAGTTGTATCGGTCTAGGCCAAAAGGTAACATTCTCTCTGTTACAGCCAAATCCAACTGCCTGGCTTCAGTGGATATCCAAGAAATCCTGTGGCCACGCCGTGTCCAGTTTTGGATGGACCTAGAAAAACATGATTACAGGCCATCACCCAGGATAAATAAACAAATGGAAAGTTACTGCTGGATGTAACAAAAGCAGACAGGGAAGTAAACTTGGCTGCAGAGGCCAAGCAGAGGTTAAAGTCTCCAAATTCAAAATAATTAGAATTGTCCAAGGCATCCTTTAGGTAGAAAATGTCATATAACACTTTAATAGTTTGTCTATGACTGTGGTTGTATGTACACTAATAATACATGAAATATCTTGTCATTATTGTCTCAGAAGGATTGATGTAGTGTGTATGTAAGAGTAACAGATTTTTCTTTGTAAGGGTGCCTGCATTTAAGATAATGCAGAAAAAGGCAGAGGCATGACATCATGCTGATCACATACACAAAGACAAAGAGGTTTGCTGCTGTTGTGTTCACATTAAGTCATGTAGAAGTAAAATAATATTCACAGAAGATGACATCATGGGTAGCCCTGTTACAGATTAGCGACCCATCTACAGCGTAGCCTGCCTTTCACCCATAGTCAACCGGGATAGGCAGGCCTGCATTTAGAAAACGGATGGATGAATGGTACCACAGACAGGTTAGCGCATCACGACGAGAGGAGGATCAATGTCATTGTCTCTAGGAGCTCTGGCTCTGCTGGGCTTGTTGCTTTAAACAAATCCCCGGTGTCCCTATCTCAGTCACAACACTCCCACTGCTGCAGAGTTTGTATGAGATCAGTGTATATGTGTGTGTGTGCGCGCATGTGTGTGTGTGGTCCAGGTTTTACTCATGATGTAGGGCCCTTAGTCTGTTTGCACAGAACTCATGGGGATGTGTAGTCCCTATAGGGAGAAAAAGCACGCTTCTAGAATGTAACATGTTACATTTTGAGGTGAAAACATGCTGTACGGTTAGTATAAGGTTAGTGTTGGCCAAGTAGAAGTTTGTGAAGAAATGAATTGAGGTTGGTGTAATGTCTTCAAAAGTCACAGGTACATGATGAGGAGTTTGGTGTGCGAGGGGATAAAGAAAAGCACGTATCACTGAGTTTTCTTGCTGTTCTGTGTTTGCTTTAGAGTAGCTCAGATTTCAGCTGGACAGAGCCAAAAGCAACAGTGTTTTGCTTGTCTTGATGTATCACCGTATTGATGTAAAATCTCCCTAAATAGTTAAATTTCATGTTTTTAATAACCTTATCTAAATTTTTAAGCATTTGTGAAGCGCATGTTTCTCTCAGTGCTCATCTTCTATAGCAGCACCTCTAAATCCACTTACGAAGGGGTGTCTCGGCTAATTAGCATCAAACTAAACTAGTATGAACGCTTCAGTTCCAATGCAAATTCCCTTTCCTGGGTCTTGGTCCTGGGAGATTTTACTACGTGGCCCAAGTAAGCAAACTAAGTCAACGCCACATATGTCTTGCATTTGGACATTAAAGCAGACTATTATGAGATTAAATCAGAGACTTGTGATATTCGGTTCAAATCTCAGCTCCCACCAGCTCCAGTCACGCAGAGGGAGCATTCGAAACTGATATTGTGTTCAGGTTCTGCCAAAGCTTCAAAAATCAACCGCGATGGAAAAGGAAGTGAATTAAGGTGTTTTTTTGTATTGAATTGTAGCTCAGATACATGTTGGATCACAGAGAAGATTCAGATATAATGTAAGATTTTTGTAGGTTGGAAGGGTCACGTGTCTAAATTAAAGGAAAAGAAAGCAACAGCCATACTGTACTATCAACTTCTGTTATTTTCCTTTGTGGGGTAATTATAGCTGACAGGACAGCAAGAACCTAATTGCCAGCAAATTAAATAAAAAAATGCTTTTATAGCAGTAATGTGCCATCATGTATATTGAATTATCATAAAATGAAGCCCCGAGCAGCATTGTTATCCTTAAAATTTATATGTACACTAAAAAAACGACAAATATGGGAGTGAAAATTGAAACGCTTAGTGAATGAACAAGTGTGCTTGTGATGTGTTAGCATTTGTTTTCTCTTATTCCTTTATATACGTTGTCACCTTCACGGTATGTCACAGTATCAAACACTTATGGTTTCAGGTTTTGAATACATGTGTCTATTATTGTATTTATAAGTGTGTGACACTTTGTGTGTTTGTGTGTGTGGAAAACTGAGAGCTGCTCTTTTGCTGCTAGGTGATAAATGACCTTCAGGCCTACTAGTGACAACTCGGCTCCTGATGACTAACTGGCTGCCTGACTGTGCTAATGGTAGAAATGCAGAGCCCTGGGAAAGCATGGGATACACTCAAACGTGCACATGGGAGGTTCCGCGTGGGGGCTCATTGTGACATGTGATCTTCCATTAAACTGTTATACATTACTCATTTCATAACGTTAGGAATATTCTTTGCTTTTTTTCTCGTCCCGGTGAAAGAATTACATGAGAGATTTTTTTTCCCGTTTATCAATGACACAGAGTCTGATAGTGTAAGATTACGTTGGCCATGGCCCTGACCTTTGAGAGGCTTTGAATTTGATCCTAGATCAGATCAGCAAAAGTGAGCAGCAACAAGTCAAGAAACAATGTTTTTTTTCCTTTTTCTTTTTTTCCCCAAGTCTGTATTTTCCTTTCCAGCTCTGAGTCCCACTAGGTCTTTCCAAGGAAGTTGAAGCAGAAGGTGGAGATGCAGTGAGATGGGTATTAAGGAAAGGAAAAGGGGGAGGCAGAGAGGAAGAAAGCAGAAGAATAAACTTCTAGTGAGAGAAACAGTCTGGTTCCTGCCATCAGTAAGCCAACTGGGCTCAGTCCAGTTGGTAGGGGTTCTGGAAAAAGTAGCCATCATCTGCAAACCATCATCCAGGCCCAACATACTTGGACCAGCTTTCAGCACCTGTCACCCATCTCGTCACTGTGACCAACTCAAATAAACATGCAAAATTAATCACAGCATTACCACCGAACCCAGCACCCTATCTTCCTCCTGATTTTCCATTTCTTCATTTATGTTTAAGTGTTACGAGGCACATATGTTTAAATACAGAGCTGTCAAAATGTTGGGTGTGGTTTACAAGCTCTTTAGTGAGTGAGCGGCTTGCGGTTGTTAGTTCAAGGCAAGGATTAAACTAAGGTCTTTTAATACTGTGTTGCACTATATGAGCCCATTAATTGTCTTGATTGAGTGATTGTCCAGACTTTTAATTAATAAAAGTGGTCAACTGGCTGTTAGGTCAAGTAAAGGAGGCTACTGCAATGTGCAAAGAATAAGTGCTATGTGATATGTTCCCTGTGTGAATTTGAGCTAATCATAAGTATCCCATGTCATGGAAGTCAACCACAATGAAAGTTCTAAAACAACCCAAACTTATTCAAACCCAAGCTTTTTGTATTTAAGTGTAGTGTGATAAGTGTGATATATTGTTCAGTTCTTTAGTTTATAAGAAACTATGTGCAAAACTAATTACATTAGGAAGGAAGGAACACAAGAAAAATATAAACTGTTATATAATGGTTGGGTAAAGCAGTAAAAGGATTCGGACGGAGGTGGTTTTTTCTTTTTTGTGATGGTAAATTTTCATTATTTAATGGTATTTTTCCAGCACCCCACACCCCACAAATTTTTCTTTTTACAGTGTAGCTGGAGTCCTGACTAAAATAGTAGTACTCTCAGGTCTTTGATGTAAGTCATGTGTGTTGGGCTCCATTAAGCCATCTCTACAGAGATGAGGGAGATACTGAAATGGTGAAGTTAATGTCTTCTCCATTTTTTTTGTCTGCAAAGTTCTTATAACTTATACTGTCTGAATTAATTCTCAATAATGTCTGATAGGTCTGACCAGTTTTCATCAGTCTTATGAGACATGGCGATCGTGGCTCAAGAGTTGGGCGTTCTCCTTGTAATTGGAAGGCTGCCGGTTCGAGCCCCGGCTCGGACAGTCTGGGTCGTTGTGTCCTTGGAAAGACACTTCACCCGTTGCCTACTGGTGGTGGTCAGAGGGCCCGGTGGCGCCAGTGTTCGGCAGCCTCGCCTCTGTCAGTGCGCCCCAGGGTGGCTGTGGCTGCAATGTAGCTTGCCATCACCAATGTGTGAATGGGTGCATGACTGGATGTGTAAAGCGCTTTGGGGTCCTTAGGGACTAGTAAAGCGCTATACAAATACAGGCCATTTACCATGCTTATACAAGAAGGAAATTTTAAAAAAGAGAAATGACAGGCTAAAATGAGTCCAAAATAAAGAAAGCTCTAAGGTTAAGATTTATGCTGGTAATAGGAACTTCTGTGTTAAGCAAAATGCTTTTCTCTATATTACATTGTTCTATAGACGGCTAAAGACCTCTTTGGGCCGTGTTTTGTTTTGCTGCCCTGGTTTTATTGCATTGCAGGTGTATGTGCAGCAGGTGTGGCTGGCTGCTGTGCAGTGCAGTAAAGGAGGAGGGATGGTCATGGTCAATATACAAGGAAAGAACCTTTTACACATGGCTCCAGTGCGGTACGCCTCTGGAAAATCCATTCAGGCACTCACGTACCCTGACACATGCTGACAGCAGGCACTAGACGTGCACATAAGTCACATAAATACAAAGATCCACACATTGAATGGAAGACATGTGGACACAAGAAGACCTAGTAACATAAGCATGTACAGGGACCATTTCTTGTTGAATAAAAGGGACTTGTTGAGTACATGAAAGTCCAAAAGAAGGTTACTTTTCCTTACAAAGCATATGACGATCATAAGGATGAAAACAAAAAAGCTGCCATTATGGTTGCCACATATTATTATCAGTAATATATAGACTACCTTTCTGTACCAAAGTCTTTATGTAGAAATAGTTAGCTGCATCAAGCAGGACAAGTCAGAAGTCCATTTGATGACCTTATACTGTATTTAAAGAGAAAAGAGAGGACCACATATTTTACACACAGTGTGGCACAGTCTCATCAAACCTTACAATCCACCAGACAGTGAGTTTCAAGTTTATCCTTATACTTATGTCATCATTCTTTAAGTTCCTGAATTTGCTCTATAGGCTCAGGTTTTCTGAACCTTTAATTCGCTTGTTTAAAAAAAAAAAAAATAGCAAGTAGATGTGATTAAAATGCTGATTCCCAGTTTACTCCTACAGTGCAAGAGTAAAAGTAAATGTAGCATTATTAAGCTAGTATGCTAATGTCCTTGGTATACATGTAGCTTAAGCTTAAGTAGCGAGCTAAAGTTTGCTAGACCGCTAGCAAACACAAACACAGAAACTTAGTAACTTGCTGCCAGTACCCTGTAAACCAACATCAGCAAACCTAGCGGCTAATTCTAAGTGAACTTCTGTGGCTAGAGAAGTTAATTAACTTACTTGCATATGCTCGGCAGCTGGAATGTGGAGTTTTTGTAGGCAGATAGCTCCATGGTCCTGCCCAACAGAAGCTAACGTAATGAACTGTCGCTTTTATTGGCCTTGAAGTTTAGTTTGTGGATTCTAGGATTTAGATTCATTTAGATCTCCAATAGAGTCTCACATGTCATTTCTTCCTTCTTTTTTACTTTTTTTTTGCACATCTGTGGCTTTTTCCTATTGACAGTCTGGCAGTGAATGGGCAGCTGACTTTCTGTCTTGCCTTGACAGATTTATAATTATTCAGCTGTTGTTGATATACCAATATCTGCTTTTTATAGCACTGGGCACGGGATGAGGAGCTCTTTCTGTCTTTTTCTTTCAATTTTTTGCCCTTCTGTCTCTTTCACTCATTGTTAAGGTCACTCCACTTAGACTTTTCTTTTCCCTCTGCAGAGGGCACTCTCCCTCTTTTTCCTTCCTTCCCCTTCTTTGTGTTATTTCTGTCAATCCATAACCTTTTCTCTCTTATTCTGTTTTGATTTTTCTCATTTCATTATAAACATGTCCCACTTTCTTTGAAACTTTCCTATTCCTGTCAGTGTTTCTCATCCACGCAGACCCCACATGTCAGTGTACACGGCATCACAGCGCACAATATAGACAGAGGAGGTGTTTGTGTCTGCATGGCTACATGCTTTTTTCCCTCCCTCAGTAATTAACAATAAGCTGAATTACTACAGGCAGAGATGTATAAGCTGTATGGCTCTGAGACCTCGGGGCTGTCTGAAATTGGAAACAGCAAACAATTGCTATCACTCTCCTTTAATTGACTCTCTCTCACATACATACACACATTTTCTTCACGAGTGTGAACTTAAGTACTTTCCCTAAGCAGCATTGTTATCCTGGCTCTCGACTGTTGTGTCTCCCACTCAAATAAATCTCCTCCTCTTTATCACTGAGCAACAAATATTTACGTCTACCCTAAATCACAGAGAAACATTCTCATGGCCTCCCTGATTAGCTGTGTCAGCCTCAGTGCTGGCGTGCCAGCGCAAGTTCATTTTTTGCCATGAATCATTGTCCAGCAACAGCCAATAAGACTCCTTTACTGACTCCCCCTGGTGCCCATGAGGCTTGTGAGTAATTACTATATTTACATCCCAGTGGATGGAGCCAGGCTGGCGGTCACCTGGGTAGCTACACAGGTATTCCTGTAGTACTGTGTAATTTTCATTTTATACCAGGGGGCAAGCTAAATATTTGCATTCCACCACAGGATGAGCCTCCCCCCTCGAAATACAAATTCCCTCACCGTTTAAGCCTTCCAGTGGCTCTTTTGGTACCTTTGAGAAATTTCTAGGTGTTGGTGGCCTCTACCCTGTAAGTGTACTACTGGGTGATATCATAGGTTAAGTTGTATTTGAGAAGGCATAAACAAAATTATCAGACGGTGTACTTGTACCCATAGGTTGGTGTTCCCATCGTGTGTCAGGTGTAGTGGACAGCTTCACACAGAGTAGGGGGAAGAGAGTCACTTCCTCCTCAGGCTTTGATGTCAAGACTCATTTCCTGTCGTCGGAATACTAGAAAGACTCGGGAAGGGGAGAAAAACATGTTCTTTTGAATTCCCTGCTTTTGTTTTGGCTAGGAGCCTTGCTTATTACATGCCGAATAGTAATCACAGCAGCTGGGATTGTGTGAACTTCAAGCTCATCAAAGCTTGAGAGGCTTCCACGATTCAGTGTAATGTTTTTCCGAGCATAATTTTATGAATAACTACTATGACATGGGAAAATATTACGATTCAGGACAAACGAGCGCTCGTTCCTCTCAATCAGGCTGTCGTTTGCTAGACGCACGTGTCTCGAGGACTCAAAACGTCCGCATCTATGATCCATTTGTAAGAAATGTCAAGGCCGAGAGCTGTTAACAGGTCCCCTGGGAATAAAGCGGAACATTCTGTTATTGTTTTCAGAGAGGAAATAATCCGTTAACAGTAGGATGCACTCTGCTGGTTACCCTGTTTATTTCTTTTCAAAAGCAATTAGGGCCTGTTAATTAAGGCCATAAAAAGCGGGCTGAAATCACGCTCCGGGCATAGTCACAGCACTTAACCTGGCACATTCTGAGGAAATGAAGTGGCGAGGTTAAATCACACGCTGGAAATGGAAAAGAAAAGTCAGCTAAAGAAAACCTGGTTTTCATCTGTGTGTGTTGGGGGCAGTAATACCTACTTGTTGCTTTGTCAAAGAGGAAGTTTGCTCGGGTAACATTATTCAAGTGGCAGATCACTCTAAATTGAAATGTGAAATGAAAACATTGGAGCGTTCAGGGCTGATTTGGTTACCATTTCCTGAGAACCTTCATCAAGTTAAAAATGCAGTAATGAAAAATGACACCACCCTGCTAATAGAGTAAAAAACTTTATTCGGGTGTGTCATTAGTAAATAGAAAATGTGAGGCAGAACAGATGTGTGATTATTGTTTGAAGGATCTTGACTTGTAGCAGGGCCAGGTGACGAGTACTCATGGGTGAGGTTCTGATGGCACACTTTTTATTAGCGCTGCCACATCAGGCTCAAACATCTCTGTCTATACGCGAATGGAAATGTGCCCTTTCGCTATTGTCTATGTTACATCTGCGTCAGCCTTCCTCTAATGTATTGTTAACAGATGTGTGCACGCACTTCTAATGTGCATATGAAACCATGTTTGAGTGTACCCTTTTGTGTAAAGGGAGGTACTTGTGTGCGAGTGCACGCATGTGTGTGGAGTTGTCTAGGGATCAGCACACCTGTGGGTGGGTGTTCATTACAGCAGGCCTGAGTGATGGCTTGGACCGCGGGAGGCCCTTGTTCATTGTCATCTCCATTCACTTAATTAGCCCTCGCTTTACAGGTCAGAGGAGACCACCGAAGACCCCCGCTCGTGTTGGCGAGAGCGCACACATGCATGTGGTTAAGATCGAGGTTTGCACTTGATACGGTGCCAGGAGGCAAACAAATGTGCATGTGACCTTATCATCAAACCACCTGCGCATAATTGTAGGGCCGATTAGACTGGCCGGCCCTTGTTTTTCGCTGATACATTGAAATTACAGTTTGGTGCTTGTTCAGGAACAGCGGTGCGGAACCAAATGTCTCTTTGTTTCTGGCTTTCACTTCAGGAGATTAGAAGCTGACCCGTTACTGGAAATGCGGGAAGCAGACCTCATTTGGCGTGGTGAAATGACACTGAGCTCAGATGCAAAAAAATATTTAGGGAAACTTTTTTTTTCTCCCCACCCCCTCCCATTTTAAGACAATTAATACTTTGAGGTCGGGCATTTTTGTGTGTATGTGAACATGTGTTTCTCTGCGCTCCCCTGTGCGTGTTGGATTTAAGCTACTTATTAAATGACACAGCTATACCTCACCTTGGGCCTGGATCCACTTGGCCTCCAGCGATGAGAGAAGAAACAGCATGAAAGTGATATAGTAGCAGTGGTGGTGGTGGTGAGGAGGGAGGCGGGAAGGTGTGCAGTATGTTTTTCGAGGGGGGAGGATGTTAAGAATAAAAAAAAAACAGTCTATGAAACTGAGAGCGTGCGGTTGAGGGTGTGTGCCGTGTGTTTTCACTATGAGTGTTTGCTTCAGTTTGCAAAATTGTGTCTCTGACTAAAAACATCACACCCGTCAATGTCATACTCAAATATGTCTTAGAATTTCTTGGCCTAAAACCCCCCCAATATGACCACAATTTAAAACTGAACACACACAACATAAGAACCTATTCGACTGATGTCCCGATCTGTCTTAAAGTGTGGTACAATATACATTTATAGATGCGTTTTCAGAATGAGTTGGTTTCATTGATTTCATTACAATCTTTCTTTTTTTTGTTCACTTGAAAAAAACAACAGATCTTTTCCGGGTGTGTAACTGACTTGTCAGCTAATAACATTTCATTTATTGGAGTCAGTAGTATTTCTGCTCTTTGCTCACTGACTTACACCACCCTGCTCCCTCCACCGTGCTCACATGTGTTCTGGCAGCGTCTCAGGGCCTGGGGATGGTGAAACCAGGGGAGGAGGAGGAGGAGAAGAAGAAAGAGGGTGGGTGGTTGTATGGGCGGGCAGCTTCCCTCAGCTCCTCTTCCCTTCCCTCTTTCGGACCTGTCAGGCAGGCAGCCAGGGAGTAATGTGGAAATGTGGCTGGCTGGCGTCGACTTGATTAAGTCTGCGCACGTGTCTCTGCAGAGAGGAGACTCCAGGCTTAATCACCCTTAGCCCTGACACTCTCCACCTCCTCCTTCACTCTTTCTTTTTCTCTCCATATCTCTTTTTTCCTCTTCTCCTCTGTTACTTCTCCTTTTTACTCCTCCCACTCCAATGCTGAAGGCAAAAAGTTTTTTTTTCCCCCTTCTCTCTCTCTCTCTCTTCCTCTTTCTGCTGATTTTTGTTTTTCAGAGCTTTTCCCCTGACCTCCTCTCTCTGTGTGTAACTGACTTTTCTTTTGTTTGTGAAGCCCCTCTTTCACTCTTTTTTTCCCTATCACACCCCCTCCTCCATTGTTTCACATATATGCCACATATCAGTTGCTATATGTATCCTGTGTTTCCCCTAGCACAGCAATGTACACCACGCACAGTTGGACAAGCACAACTCCTGACAGCTCCAAGTTACCTCACCTCCTGCATGGAGACGATTTAATGTATGAAATATCCTCCCTCCCTGGACTGGTCTCTGGCCAGCTATAGTATACAAAAGCCCAGTCTCATGGCAATTTGTGAAATGGTCATGAAATGTAATCTATTTTTTATGCACAGGATACAAATTTTCCATTTCTGAGTGGCATCCAGCACAAGGTTAAACTTTTTTTGTCAGTTACTTGAGCACCTAGTGGTCTAGCAACAAAAAGAGTTCTGCTTCCTCCTCTAGGAAAACATCTAGATCCAGAGCAACAGTTGTAATTCAGGGCTGCTCTAAGGCTGGGGTCAGGGATTCAACTATGCTCTACCATTTGAGGCATACATACTAATATCTCTTCATCATATTGGCAAAAGGGCATAAAATGCACTGGTGTGACATGTAATTCAAACCAGCACCCTGTGATTTAAAAAGTTATGTTTCATCTTGGTGGATAATGCAAAAGTATTACTTTGTTTTATTAGTAGTATTTGTGTTTATTTTTTATATCCATGCAGTATCCACGTATATGAATGATTAGATGGGGATTACACACTATAACACTGGACTGAGATACACAAGTCTTTCCTCTAGTATACTATACACCCGGTTATATTCTGACTATTATACTAAGCTCTTAGGAGGTACGGAGGGTATGGATTAATAGGGTACGGTTTAATATTAAAGCAGAAATTTGATGAACAATAGTCAAAATGGCATATGAGGTCAAAAGTGATTATTACAAGATTCTTATGTATTAAATTTGTACCGAAAGACTACGATTGCTAATGCAACAAAAGCACCATTACTTTTGTCATTATCTTAATACAGTCCATTTTTTTTGTCCGAGATGACAGCCAGCTTAATAAAATTTAGTTTACACTAACACTTGCACTCTTAACTTTAGGATATCCCTTCAACAGTTTTGGAATATGTGCTAGAAGCTAGTGATAGTAACTTTGCCACTTTGCTAACACAATCATCAATATAAAGGCACAACATGTATAATTCTATATTTTACTCTATACACTTAATATTTTTTTGTGGCAATATAAAGCAAAGTCCAAGTCTTCTGCTTTTTCTGTAAGCAGTGTTGTGAACAGATGCCAGTAAAAGTCATATATGAATAAAGGCAATGGACTAGCTAGCTTACTAGCTTTTAGCATAAGTAGTAGCTTGGTCCTTTTCTGAGCTGTAGGCAGAGGTGGAAAGAGTACTAAAATATTTTACTCAAGTAAAAGTACTATTACTTTGCTGAAATTTTACTCAAGTACAAGTAAAATTACCTGTCTAAAAATGTACTCAAGTAAAAGTAAAAAGTAGCTCATTTAAAATGTACTCAGAGTAAAAGTTACATAGTTACTTTTCTGTCAGCAGGAGGACAGCCGCTTCTGAGTAGTGCAAAAAAAGACAGTGGGATATAAATCTCAAAGTAGTTCTTTTTTAGTGAAAAGAAAAACTTTACAAATTAAAGTGCAGTGGTAGTTAAACTGCAAGTATATACATGAAAATGGATAATGGTCACCAAACCAATCAACCAAACTGTCAGGTATCACAGTGTTTTCAATACAAAACCATATCATTCTTTCACATGAGAATGTGTTCTAAACTGTCAAATAAGAGAACAAGTACTGAACTGTACCGCAGCTGCTTTAAAAATGTTTTTTAATTTTTTAAACTTGGCCCTGCCCTACTGTACCTCTAGATTAAAGTTCCTTTGTGTCCATCCTAGAGTGTTACTCTCTGAACTTCCTGTTAATTTTGAGGAGCAGTTGATTTTCAAAGTTAGTAGAATTCATCCTTGCTCACTTTGCAGTGAACAGTAGTCCAGCACAGCTAAAGAGACGCTCGAAGGCAGCTGAGGCAGGCAGGCCAGTGTTAAGTTTGAGAGAAAGTTTTTTGACATCCCTAATAAGACATCAATGCATTACATAGCTACCGCTGGTAAATTATACCAATATACCTCGTGTTTTTTTTTATTGGACAGTAACAGGCTAGTTAACGGGAGGTTGCAAGTGCTAATTAACAAGTAACAGAAGTCAGCTGTCTTTGACTAATCTAAGGTAAGTGAGCGCTCTGTTATTCTTTTGCCTGCAGTGTGAACATATGTGGGTTAAGTAAGAAAGTAGCCGCTTCTGTCTTTAATTTAACTGTTTTTTTAAATAAATTATTATTATTAACAAACAGGAAAAACGTAGGTAAACACATTTTCTTTTGGCAATTTACCAACCCAGTAAAAAAAATGTAAGTTGCGTGGACAACAACGTGCCCGATTACAGCAAGTTGCTAGTACCAACCAACGTTATCTGTGTTCTTCACAGATGTCTTAACGTAATGTGATTAATTTGAACACAGCCTTTTTGCTACCATAACGGTACGAGTTGTATTTAACTTACCTCTACATGCTTGCGCAGGTTTGATGTGGAATTTTAAAAAGCTGCTAACTCGGTCTCTCTGGGCAAACACAGCTTACACTGCATAATAAAGCTGTTGCCTTTCTTGCACTTGAAGCCGAAATGGTCCCTTAAATACGGCCAGGGGTTCACATCCGTTTCTTCGAGTTCAGGGTCAGCAGAATTCGACGGGGCTTCTTTTTTCACTGGATCCGTAACACCGATGTCAGACTCCATCTTTAACGTGACCTTAGTGCCAATTTGTTCTACTACCCATCATTCCCTGCAGTATTTCCGAAGCGCAATGTTTTTTTTAATTTTTAATTTACTCAGTAACGGGTGTGATTGAAAATGTAGCGAACTACAATACTTTTTAAAAAATATACTTAAGTAAAAGTAAAATTACAGACTTGAAAAATTACTTTAAAATTCGTTACTTTCCACCTCTGGCTGTAGGCTAAAGTGTATTTGTTTCAGTCTTTTCTATGATTTAGGGTTTTTTATGTTTGTTTGGGGTAAATTAATAACCTTTTAAATAAAGTCATTTTTGTTCTGACAGTTCAACAGGTGGGTTTTAAGTTAATGCCTTGAGGGTCTTTTAACAAAAACCAGGACATTTTATTTCAGAATCCTAGTTTGCTGATACACCTCCTTTCATTTCGCCACTCTCTAGGTGAGTATATATAGTACTTGTGCAACATAAACTTCATATGCTTACTTTGCTCCAGTAATGACAATGGGAGTGCGAGGGAAACTTTTTGATTATACCAATTTTCTACACAGCCTTTAACTTTGAAGCGGTGAGCTGGTGTAGCATTCTATGTTAGCAAATAGAAAGCCTGAAATTATTACATTTCTAAATTTATTGTTGTCCAAAGTATATTTCTTTTGCCTGTTTGAGATTTTAAACTTGGAAGTCAGTGGCAAGCCGTGACTGTCTGTTTTGTGTAGTATGGGAGGGCAAACAAGGTAGTCCTAAGCTTTCCAAAAGCAACATGCCTAGTCATCATTTTACTCACTAACTTCGAGATACACAAGGCTCTGTACATTTTGCCAATAGGAGCTTTGCCATGGTTATGTACACATCTTGTTTTAAACACACACACATGAAAAGACTGCACACGGAGATCCAGCACCTCTGTCAGTGCTGCCTGCTTCTGCATTGAGTCAGCAGGGTAAATGTAGAAGCAACAGCATATGCAGGGTCTTTGCTTGATCCGTCACATTATCCCAGCGTGATAAATGATTCTGTTAACACATCAAGTTGGCTCTTCAAAGCTCCCAATGTTCCCACCTCCACAATGTGGTTCCAGCAATCCAACCCATGCGTTGATAATTTGCCCTGAAAAAATTGGCCGGGAACAAGCGTCCAATTATGGCTTTGCACCCTGTTCCCAGCGCCTCATAACCGAGCTCTTTGAAAACAGGATGAATCCCACACTTCTTTTGCTTCTCTTTCTTATTTCAGTATTTGTGTTTTCTTTCTTTCTTTTTTAATCACTGTCCACTGTGATTTCGAATTTTTCTTTCGGTTTGATGTAGATGTGACAGGCTCTGTCATTCACGGTTACCTCACACGCGTGTTAGGTAAAGAATGTTAACAGATATCAGCTGACCTCAAGTTAGTTTAGTATAATGACAAAGAAATGCCTTTGAAAACTACAGTCTGTCATTTAATGCTCTGGGCTCTGAGCCAGCATTTTGGTTTTTCCTGTCTGTCAGCACGGAGCTGTATTGGAAAGTCATGTTTCATCATTTCCTTGCAGACTGCATCATGTTGTTAGGTCAGTGTTTGTTATATCATCATAATACTATATTATTTACACAAACAATGGATGATTCTCTACATCGGTTTCAAATTTGTGCGCTAAAATTTACACCCTAACTTTCTCAGTTCTCAGGTTTAAAATAACTTTGCAAATATGAAGGATTGTTTGACATGTTGTTACTCTAAGGTATGATTTCAATGGATCACATTAGTTCTTCTGCATTATGTTTCAATTTTGGAGTTTAGTTATTCTTCTTGGCTAATGAACTGAACTCTCAGTTTACTGTGCTTTGTTTTTGGGGTTGGCAGCTGCTCCTGTTTTCAGCTTTGTCCTGAATGTTCTGGCTGTTGTTTGTTCTCACACTCAAATTAGATTTCATGTCTTTTGGAGCTCAGTCTGAGGATCGGCAGATCTGGCCGCTCACTGTTGTATAACGTGGGAAAACACACAAATATCACTCCAAATGATTTCAAAACGCGCTCGAACTATATTCCCACAAACATTCGAACACATTTGATTACTTCACGTGTCTTTGTTGATAAGTTGTTGAAATGCAAGTTAATAGTGATGCCGTTTACTGTATAATACTGCATAAAGTCCAAATCCTAAAAGTATATGATGACGTTTTACTTTATTTTTACTTTACTTTATATCTTTTTACAGGATGTTAAAACAGCTGTCCAGCAGCTTTTGAATAACACTTAAAACATGTAAGGCATTGGAAGCAAAGGCATAGTTTTTAAAGGAGCTTAAAAGATCTGATACAGGCCCATAATTCTCCCTGACACACTCCCCTCTCACATCTCATTTCACCAGAGAACATTAGGGAGGTCAATTTGACCAATCATAGACCCTGTTGCACCCACTGAGCCATCTGATCATCTTTCACCTCCTCCCGGGCCCATGAACTCTTAGTGTACAGTCATCTGATCCCACTATAGCAGCGAGCAGTAGAGGTTCTGACTTGGACCTCTTTTTAATGCAACACTGTTACTTCATTTTGCTGCATTGTATGGAAGCCCGTTTCCGCCACTAAAAAAAAAAAAAAAAGATCCATAAGTCAAAATTTCGAGTTAATTTCTCAAAATTCCGAGTTATTTTCTCGAAATTTCGAGTTACTTTCTCGAAATTTCGACATATTAACTCGAAATTTCGATTTATTAACTCAAAATTTTGAGAAAAGTAACTCGAAATTTCGAGTTAGCGCTGCCAATCAGTAATCTACGTGAATGACGTCATTCCCTTGTTACCCGGAAGCTGAAGCCCTCAGCTACAAATGCTACAGCTAAGCTACCGGTATTACATCCAGTCGTGAATGCACAGATTGCTGAGTGTTTTCAGCCTGGCTTCACAAATGATGAAATCCCTGTGAATCACATGGTGTTACTATCAGCAAACGTACTCGCGAAAGCGCCAATTTGTTGGGATCCGTTTTTGAGTGCGCTTTCCTCTGCGCCATATGCTTCTGGGTAACAAGAAAGCGACCTCATTCACGTATATTTTTGATTGGCAGAGCTAACTCGAAATTTTGAGAAAAGTAACTCGAAATTTTGAGTTATATTTCTCGAAATTTCGAGTTAATAAGTCGAAATTTCGAGAAAATAACTTGAAATTTCGAGTTATGGATACTAGCTTTTTTGTTTTTATTTGGTGGCGGAAACGGGCTTCCATAGCATTGGTCTCTGATCACATAAAAAAAAAACTGATATGGATTATCATGTTTTCAGACTTTCCTTGAAGGTTTACATTAAATTACAGGGCTTCTGAATCTTTTCACAGCTGCATTATGGAGTGATTTTTGCATACCTGAGACCAGTTCCTCTTATATATACAATGCTGTGAAAACGTAATTACCCCCTTCCTGATTTCTTACTTCTTTGCATATTTGTCACACTGAAATGTTTCAGATCATTAAACACATTTTAATATTAGACGAAGATAACCCGAGTATATCCAAAATGCATTTTTAAAGTGATGTGCCTGTGTGAAAAAGTTAAATCACAAATTAACTGTGATTAACTGTATATTTTTTAAAAGATTATTTTAATTTCAGCTAACAACATATTTGCTGATTACTGCCAGACCTGCTGAATCAATTCGGAACACATCATTACACGATCCAAAGATCCAAAGCTGAGAAACAAAGTCATTGACATCTATCAGTCTGGAAAAGGTTACGAAGCCATTTCTAAATTTCTGGGACTCCAGAAAATCACAGTGAGAGGCATTATACACAAATAGAGAAAACTTGGAACAATGGTAAACCAACCCCAAGTGGCCAAAATTACTCCAAGAATGCATCAACAGCTCATCTGCAGGCTTCACTTGCCTCAGTTAAGGTCAGAATTCATGATTCAACAATAACAAAGAGACTGGGCAAAAACAGCTTCCATGGGAGAACTCTGCTGAAAAAGAACAAAAAGAACACAAAGGCTCGTCTCACAGTTTCCAAAATATGATGACCCCTTAAGACTTTTGGGTAAAATATTCTGTCAACTGACAAGACAAAAGTAGAATTTTTGGAAGGTTTGCATCTATTTCTTTCATTTCATAGAAAGAACATTATCCCAACAGTCAAACATGTTGATGGTAGTGTGATGATGATCTGGGGTTGCTTTGCTGCCGCAGGACTTTAACAACTTGTTTAATTTGATGGAACCATGAATTCTGCTCTCTATCAGAAAATCCCAAAGGAGAAAAGTTGTCCTGAAACTTAAGCTCACTCGGGTTGTGTACCCGGACAATGATTCAAAACATACCAGCAAATCCACCTCTGAATGACTCAAAGACACAAAATGATTATTTTGGAGTAGTCTAGTCAATGTCCAGACTTAGATCAGATTAAACTGACCATTAATGCTCGAAAATCTCCAATGTGATTGAATTAAAACAGTCCTAAAAAGTAAAGTGGGCCAAAATTCCTTCACAATGGTGTGAAAGACTCTTTGCCAGTTCTCACAAATGTTTAATTTCAGGGTGACACAACCAGTTTTCACTCAGGGCAAAATATGTTTTGATGACTATTAGGAAGGGAGCAAACACTAACACATATACGCACGTGTGCTAAATACCTCACCTAGGAGGTGTCCAGGAGGCATCATAGTCAGATGCCCAAACCAGCTCGACAGGCTCTTTTTGATATGGGGGAACAGCAGCACAACTCAAAGTTTCTCTTGAATGACTGAGCTCCATACCTAAGGGTGAGCCCACGTAAAATGAATAATTTATGCATAGAGAAGGATTCGCTTTTTTGTTTGATTTTTACTTTGACAAAACCATAATCAATACCACTCAATCGACACCATTTCTATCTAAGCCTTTAAAGTTGAATCCCTCTCGGTCCACTATCAAATGGGGAAAATCGTAATAAATGGATGCAAGGGTGGATGATTTAATATTTATACTGTATGAACAACAACAGCAGATCACTAATGAAAACAGTACTTCTAGATTTAGTGCAGACTAAGTGTGTCAGTAATACAACCTCGTTGAGGCTTTCTCAGCTTTCCTGTCTGTCTGCCTGACTGACTCTCTGTCTGCGTTTGTGTGTTTGGACTGCTGCTATAATTACTGTCCAGGCAGGGGTGGACCTGGAGACAGAGGCAGTGTGCTAATTGAATGTTGGAGCAAGAACGGAAGCTATTAAAACAAGCCTGCCAAGACGTTCTCAGCCTCATCTGCTACCATAAATCCATACCGACCATTACCATGTTCCTTCTTCTCTTTCAGTACTCCAGTCTTTGGATAAGGTATTTTATTAACCAAGTAGGCTCGTGTGTCTCATGTGTTTTTATTAGCTTGTCTCTTGTTTTGTATCACTGCACAGCTAAATGAAGACCAGAGGTAGACTAAGGATATCGATGGATCTGCTAATAAGCCAACCTTTTCCCACTATTTTCTTCTAATGTTTTGAAAGAAGCCTTGCCTCACAACTGTATTTCTCTTCTGAAATCCTCTTTTCCCCTCTCCCATCCCAACAAAAGTGCTGTTGCAGTGATTTAAAGATAATAAAGTTCTAGTTTTCCTTTATTTTCAGCATTTAAACTATGGGGAATATGAGAAGACAAATGGACTCTGCAGGGTTTGACGAGCAGGCCCCTTAAGCTTCGGGATTGCAGTCTCTCTGCAGACTCTCTTTCCATGTCTTTTTAAATAATCAAAATGAATCTCTGTGTCTCTCCATGTTTGTAGTTTGTGCATGAGAAACACAAACAGGATGTACCACGAGGAAAGTAAAATCTGTTCAGACTGAAGCTGCCTTCTGTTGGACCAGCATTTGGGTTTGGCAGCATTTTAATTTAGAAAATAAATAAAAATACTGTACGCTGTGTCTGAACAAACTGGGCTTACAAATGCAATTTGGGTTTTTTTGGTTTTTCTGTGTTTTTCGACTGGTTGCTTAGTCTTACGTGATTAGTCACTAGTTCCTTGACTTTATGTCTTTCTCTCAAGGTAAACAGATCTAAAATAATTGACAGTGACATCCACTGGCTGGACGGCTTCCCCTAGTTGAAATCAGGAACAAAAAGCCTAACCACTGTAGAAAGGCCTAATTAAACAGCGGTCTTTAATGTCACCCCTTCCACCCCTCCACTGTAGCCCCAGCCACACATGAATGAAAGAATAATTCTCTTTTGAAAGCAAGCTCTGTTTTATAATCTATAACCAATGGAAGGCTCTTGGCTAAGAAGGTCCTCAGGTCACACTCCATCTCTTCCTTTCTCTTTTCTCTCTTTTCTCCCATCTCTGTTTTTTCCCCGTCTTCTTCTTCTCTGTCTCCCTGCTGCTTCCATGGTCTGGGTAAGCAAGGCAGGGCTGTGACAGTCACCTCTTCGAGACTTTGCTCCCTCAAGAGCGAGGTGGGGCTAACTGTCCTTGAATACATTCACACACAACCGCCCATGAATGACCATGTGTTGGCATGACCAACCACTGGGCTCATGTGCTTGGATTACTGGACTGCTATGAATGAGAAACAGCCAATTTAATCCAAAGATGGTGGCTGAAGTGGGGAGGTGGGGGTGGGTTTAAGTGCTTAGGGGCCTTACTACCTGGGGTTATTTGAGAAAAAAAAATCAAGGGTCCATGCACCCCTCACCTCACTTCTGCCCACCATCCAAAAACCTCCCCACCCAGGCAAGAGGACCCCCCTGACTGGCAACAGTAAATAGATTATTTCTATGACATCCTTAATCCTCCTAAATAGCAACAAATCCTATTAGGCCATGAATTATAAATCCTCTTCTTCCACTAAACTCAATCACCCATCCATCTTCATGTATGTATGCACAAACATTACCCATACACACACATTTTCTCGGGAATGTTGGTCTAAACAGGGCAGGCTGTGAATGTGATGGACGTCCACATGACATGTTAGTGTGCCTATATATTTGCTGTTTGTTAAATACTGGTACATGTAGATGTGTGTGGGGCCACTAGTGAGGCTTACTTCTCCTCCCACCTGTCATTTTGGGCTGATTTATACATTTTATACATTATCCTAAATTACCTGATTGTGTCAGTACACTCAGTGCTTACTTTTATTTTTATTGCTCTAAAAGACAAGAGCATAATGGTGAAATGCAAGCCGCGTCAAGCACAGAAACAACTACATTACACTGCTAACAAAATTTCGGCTATTTTTAAGCATCTGCACTGACGGCAACCTGCATTTCAACCTCTACATGCTTCTATAGTAGAATCACTTTGGGTGTAGCTGTTGTTTCTTTGGGCTGTTGTTTTTTCCTTTTAAAGCACATACCTTTTTTCAACTTTGGTTTATTTTTTTGGCTTTGTGTCATTAGGATAGTGTGTGGAAGATTTATACTGTTAACTGATATTTATGAGACAGTGCAGTCAAGGTCATCTTACAGAGTAACAAGATAGTAATGTATGGAATAATATTTAATTACTCAAAGAATAGAATTCTTTGAGTAATTAAATAATGTACTGCATTACTTTTAAGACGAGTAACGAGTAATGTGTAGCATGTTTTTTTTAAATAACCACATCACTGCATATAAACTACACATAAGGAAATTTACTCTATAAAGTTTCTATTACACTACTGGGACCTCGTTCAGGGACGTTTTTGCACTCACAGATCCACAGTTACCAGCATCATACGTACCACCAATGTTTGGTCAAAGTTTTATCAGGTAATGAGTCTGGTGGATCCTTCACCACCAATGAAGCAGAAAGGCCAGCAGGTTAGCAGAAATCTGTTCCTGTAAACACTTGCGTAATCTCATGGCCAGCACCAAGTTCCTGAAGATAATGCAAAAGCAGCTATTTAGACCAGAACAAGGTCTGACAGAAAATAGGGGATCATTAACTACAAAACGATGCAGTTCTCTAATTAGACTCTCTTTGAAGAATAGTTACCACCACATCCCTCTCTTTAGGCTACACCTCAGGCTGGAACATTAACCCCAAAACCCTGAATAATGCTGGTCTCATCTTTGAGGTTGCTATTCCCAGAGTCGTTCTTACTTCTGAGTTTGTTGATGACAGGAACTGGGAAAACGAGTCAACCAAGTTTTAAATGTCACGTTTAACCAACTTAAATTGCATTCTTAAAATGTCTGCGTACATGATTTTGTCTATATTCTTTCAGAGTAAATCTTAATTTTTTGTGGCTTATGTACTCGAGTAAAAATCAAATCTCCCACGGGTTTAGTTAAAATTGGTTTGGCTTTTCCAACAGAAACCTCGTCACCCAAATTGTTTTGATCATTTCGCATTTAGAGCTACACGGACAAGAGTTCAGTGGTCATTACACGACTTGTTAAAAGTGTGCTCTTCTCCAATCTTCTCTCTGTGTGGTGGGAAAAGAGCTGCGACCGTCTCTTTTCTCTGCAAATAATGACAGGTTGTGAGATTCTGCATCATTAACGTTAAACGTGGGTGGAGCTTTTCCGTGTGTGCTGGGACGTCAGCTGCCTCTCGAGACGAGTAATTTTCCTTGGTGGGATTCTTTCACACGCTTTGGGAGAGGAGACTTTAAGGCTTTGATATTCAGAGAAATTCTGTGGCAGTGAATGTGAAAGAGCAAATTATTGAATTTATTTGTATTTTTTTGCTTTATACATTACTCCATATCTATATACGGAAACATGAAAACAGTAATTTGATTGTGTGTTTGCGAGGTGACGGTGAAGACAGATTGTAAAGTATCTCTGGCGTCTTCCCCTCGTTTTTTCTGTCTCCGAGGCCACACACATCAAACAGGGCTCGCTCGTTCTGTTCTCTCTTTGTCATCAGCTCTTAATGGGTGCTGGTCTTTGATGTGGTTGGGTTGCTGCTATTGTCTCTGGCATGTCTTGATCAGTGTCTATTGATCTGGGAAGAGTGGACATGAAAACAAGTGGAGCAGGCCCATGGGGAGAAGGGAACCTATTGTAGCAGAAAGCAGATTTAAGTGGTTTCATCTGACACTATGGCACGTATGGCAAATTTTCAGGTTCACATTCTGACTGAGTCGAGTTTAAATTAAAGATTAAATTACTGCAGCCAGACTGAAGAATAAGCAAAAACATGAAGCAAGTCAGAATAATGGAGGAAGTCGTAAAGTGAGCCAAACAGAGACTCAGAGTGTGGAAAATGAGTTTGCAGCTATAAAGAAAGTAACCAAGGTTAAGTTAGCTTTCATACTTATTTGGTTGCCTGGTAACAGAAAGAGAAAAGAAAGAACCTGGTTGTGATGAATCAAAGGTTGGGTGACAGTGGAGAACAGGCAGAAGCAGAACTGGTTTAATAGTGGGTTCCAGTTGAACTTGGAAAGTTGGATTTCATACTTGGACAGAACGGCAGATTTTGCCCCGACCCCAAAATCAGTTTTTTACCATTACCTGTGAGCTCTACACTGTTAAAAAAACATCTTAAAAAACCGGTAATATTCCGGCAGCTGCGGCGCCAAAATACTACCGTAAAATAACAGAAAATAACTTTCTCATGAAAATACAGTTATTTTCAGTAATGAAAATAGAGTATAGAGTTTGTTGCGCTAATTTTACATGGGATTCTGCCTTTTCCAAGTACTTTTAGACATTAAATTAGGAACATTTTAACGTGATCAAACAATGAAATTACCTATAAACAAGGTCAATGAATGTGGCAATATGAATCATCATACGTAAATGTACAGAAATATACAGTTAACAGTTGGTTTAAATAATAATGGATTGCATGCCCTGGGACAGACTGACAGAGGCGAGGCTGCCATCGGCCCCTCTGGCCATCACCAGTAGGTGAAGAGTCTTGACCACGGACACAATACCGAGAGTGTCCGAGCCGGGGCTCGAACTGGCAACCTTCTGATCACAAGGTGAACTGCCAACTCTTGAGCCACGATCGCCCTAAATAGCAATGATAATAATACTTATGTGATGTAACACAAGCTTATAGGAATCATGTTATATACTTTTCCATAGCATTACATTTCAACAGTTCAATCTTTCAAATAACGGACAGATATTTGTGAAGTCATGATACATTTGTGAATGTATTTTAACAATTTAAATATGCATACGTACAGACAGATACATTTAATAATCATGAAAATTATGTTTTATTACATTACAGTGATTTAACATTAAATTACATTTGAAATGTGAAATCACAGTCTATTTACGTAACTTTAATGATATCCTAGAAGAACAGAACAAAACTGTAAAATGCACAGTAAAATACTTTTATATTAGGATTTTTTCCTACAGTGCTGCCATACCCGCTACCTTGTGGTTGTTAGTTCACATTCATTTTCAGATTCAGATTTATATTAATTGCAATTCCTACCTCCACATTTCTTTTTAAAAATATATAATTAGCACAGCGTGGCCGTGCAATGTTTTATATGTTTTTTTTTTTAGTTTTTATTCCTATTAATTATATTTTCACTTGTTACCTCTGAATTATTGAATCAGACCTAGATGACATGAAATTTTCAGCAAAATTATAATTCAAATACTCCTTTAATTATTGATTATTCTCATTAATTTTCGAACATTTTATATATTTTTCCATAGTATTACATTTGAATTTAACAGATCATTCTCTCACATAACAGACAAATATTTGTGAAATTATGATACATTTCTGAATGTATTTTTACAATCTAAATATGCATATGTACAAAAAATATATTTAAAAAACAAGTAAATTGTGTTTTACTATATTTACAGTGATGTTATGTTATTTTACCTTTGACATGTAAAATCACAGTCTACTTATGTAAATTTAATGATATCCTAGAAAGACAGTACAAAACTGTAAAATATACAGTAAGATGCTTTGACATTATTATTTTTTGGAACAGTGTAGAGTTCAGTCATACACAAAGCTGTCCAGTGTGCAACTGCGGTAATGTAAGTATGTGCAAAACGATTTGCAGTGAGTTTCAGTGAACAGATACTGCTAACAATGGCTACCCTGGTTTGTTTGTACTGCTCAACTCCATGTAACATCATTCCCAGCTCCAACTTCCAAGATAAATGGAAAACAGCATATGTCCTAGTCCCCTTTTTTGTATGCCATGGAAATACTCGGGAAAATTTACCCGAAACCTTAGATTGTGGTTACACGTATGAGGCATTTTAAGAAGTCATTGAAGAATTCTGTATTTTAGAGAAAACGTGGTAGCATTGCTTAAATTAGAGTTGCAATCCTCATTTTAAACACTCGGTGAATGGCATGCCATCACTTAGATCAAACATTTTTGAAAGAATGTAATCATCTTATCCTTCCAAGATATGATAAAAAAAAATGCCTGTTTTTGAGGAGAACTGAAGAAGAGCACATCTCTTTGATGGACCAAAGCGCCAGTTATATAAAGCTTATCTCACAGAGACAGATGCAGACACACAGAGACACACGCACACACACACACACACAGGCCAGCAGACTTGCTGGGCCCTGCCTGTAGTGTAGCACATGCGTGTCTAGGGTTGCTTTCTCCTGACTGACTCCAAGGTTATTGCTGCACACCATGGAAGCACAGGATATTTGATGGTCCCCTGCCAAAGACAGAGCCGGGGTCATGGGGCATAGGAGGGTAGGTTGCCATTGACAACTCAGAGGTCTCCAAAGTGACCATTTGAAACTGGGGAAGAGAGAAAACTTATTAAGAGAGAAGGGTCAATGGGAAGCCATGGGGCTAAATCTTTCACCAGTTTTGAAGCGAGGGTCAGGGCTAGTTCATAACTGCAGCAACGATGGCTCACCTATGACTTCTACAGTGGACCTGAAGAATAGCGAGTCTGTTGAGAAGAACTAGAAACCAGGATTTAATCCTCACAATTAAAATACACACAACCAAGCACAAGTGAATCATACAGTGCAGGACAATGGAAAGAATATTGAAGTTGTCGGGGGTAAAATCTGAGCTCTGCTGGCTCAAGAGAAGTTCCCAGGATAAACTGTGTCAAATCTTCTGCACAGATACACACAAAGATGGGAAACAAGAAGAGAGAAGATGTTGTAGTAACACTTTATTATATAGCCTGCAACTGAGGGCGTAGTTACCCTGTAATTTTCAATATGTTTTACTTAAAATTAAAATATAACTATATTTACCTAGAGATATTTAAAAGTTGATACGCTAGGGGGGTCTGGAGGAAACAAAGAAATTATTCTATTGTAAGTAAATGTAAGTAGTATTGTAAGTAATTTTAAGTACTGCATAATTTTGCTGACAAACGATATTTTCTCATCTTATATCATAAATACTTTTTTGGTCATGGGCTATATTAAGGTGTTACTTTTTACATATTTATTTCTTTTATGGTGTTTGTTAATATTCATTATATTGGGGTGCATGATGGATTTTCTAATATTCAGTTGTACTGTACTTAAAATTACTTATAGTATTATATGTGTCTCATTTTCCTTAGAATACCAAGAAGTTAGGCAAGTACAGAGTAATTATGACATAAGATGGAGAAATGTTGTTTGTTTTTACCAGGTAATTATGCAGTTCTTAAACTTAGTTACAGTATAATTATTTCTTTGTTTTCTATACATTTCAGACTTTTTACCTTCTTATTCTAGTGTGCCTGTCTTTGAGTATTGATATGTAAATATAATTACATAATTGCATTTCAAATAAAATGTATTGAAATATATTATAAAGACTTGCACAAGACACCTGCACACAGTTTGATAGAAAAGGATTTTTAAGATTTAAGATTTTAATGGCAGTGTCAGCTAGTAAAGTAAAGGTAAGAGAGGAAAGGAGGAAAACCAATCCAAGGTGCCATGTTATTTCATAGTGGATGACTACTTGTCACTATTAGGGAAGCTGAAAAATTAGACGACAAATGGCTTAAAAGATTTAAAAAAAATAAATCATCGTCGGATCTGGACAGGAAAGAAGACGCGTGCTTAAAGTAACATTAGAAGTCTGTCAAGTCAATGCTGCAACACCCAGATGGACTTAAGATAAATATTACACCACGCTATAATTTTAAAAAGAAATCTGAATGTTGCAAAAGTCTCTGATTATCAATACTGAATCAAACTGTAATGAGTTGTTAAGTTTTAGGAGGTTTTGACTTAATTTATATGTTTTATTGCTGCTCTGGGTCCTGTTTTTCCACCCAGTCCTCAAAGTGCAACAGAGAAGTAAAGGCAGGCTGTCTTCTTTGGAGCTTGTAACCCCGGAAGAAATCTGAGTACTGTAACACTTTGGGCTCCTACATACCACTGTAGTCCTGCAGGTCAGGGTTGGTGGAGCCTTCATTTTATAAAAAGGAAATCTGGCTTCTTTATCTGCATTACAACTTCCTTATTACAATTTCTTCTTTCAAATGTTACGCTAACTAATGTTACCAGCAGGTCATCATAACTAGAATACAATGGTAGACAACTGAAGATGACTTTTAGGTGCTGCCATCATTAAAAACAAGATACCAGTATTGCCTGGTGAGCGGTTAGGCAGACCACGCTTTTCTAGAGAATCATTCTACGTGTTTTAGTGGGCAACCGAAACAGAAAAGGCGGGAAAGAAAAGACTACATGGCAATATTACGAGATCCTGTCCGTAGGAGGTCTACATTTCCCACTTACCTCTCAAAAGCACAAGAGGAGCAAGCAGAGAAATGTGGGATTTGCATTCTTACATTTTCTGTGTGCCAAATGTTTAATGGAGTGCAGAGTGGGTTGGTGTTGGACAAAAGAAAAACAAAACAAAACACCCATCCGTGTTGTTCTTTTATCACACTTACCCACTGAACATGTGTGTGCATTTGTGTCAAATGCAGGAAACGGGAGGAGGGCAAGGAGGGAGCAGGGTACAGTTGTTCAACGATCAAAACCACACATGTTTTTTGTTTCCTACGTGTGTTTTCTTTCCCAATTATGCTTGAACCCTCCAATTCACACAGAAACGAGGGGAGAAAAAAAGACACATCCTTCTCTTTGACGAAGGAGAGCAGCAAAGGGGTGGGTGCTAGACTTTTTTTTTCCTAAAATAGGGACTCATGCTCTTTATGTTTGGTATTGTTTGCATGCATTTCCTCCTATAGCTTGGGCAGGCCCTGCATGGAGGGCAGGAAGAAAGACGGCAGTTCAACAGCCTTTGATGTTCCTGTTTTATGGTCCCATGTCAACGCATTGTCTGTTAAGTCCTTTTGTTGTCCCTTTGCCTAATTAAGACCTCAGAGCGACTTGTTGACTCCACAAAGACCCCCATGTTTAGGGAGACGAGGGTGGAGGCTGTGTGATTCTGTGTGTCAAGGGTGTGTGTGCGCTTGTATGTGCGGGTCTGTCTGCCTTGACTGGGAAGTAGCTTGAGAGAACTCTTCAAAACAATACACAAAACCCATATATTGGCTTTGACTTAATCCACACTCTTTGCAGACGCTGGGCGTATGCACATGGCCCAAAGGCTTATCAGCACATACCAACAGATGGCTGAAAGGTCACCTTTGTCTGAGACATGTCCTACATGAAACAGAAAACCGATATTAAAATTGACACAAAAAACAGGGATCAAATAATACCCTCCTCACCCAGACTTTGCACTCCATTACTGTTTGTTTTTGCTAAACAAATGTTGAATTGAAAAGAATAATAGGTCATGTATTGTTTATTTAATTCTGTGTGGGATTTAAGTCTGTAATTGGACATCAAAAGCCATATAATAGTTCTTTTCTGTTTATTTTGGGGGTGTGGGAAAACATCAGTACAGAATACAATATTGCAGTAATATGTATGGTGACATTCTATAGATCCAGAGAGACCAATAAGAGATATTTTTTAAATAAATTTAACTCTTTGAACAAGGGTCTCGTCTCATACACCACCATATTGAAATAGCGAACAAACTTACATTAAATTGGCTTTTTTGAACGATCATCGAGCACTGGATACACTTAGCTTGACCAAGCTGCCTCCTAATTCAGAGCAAGCTAATGGCTCAGTTTTATGAGGAAAAACAGGACAACAACCTGCTTGCACCTACCAAAAAAGCCCCTATTTCTTCCCTTTCTGCAACCAATTGCAACTTGTGGTAACTAAGTGTTTGCCCAGAGTCTGAGCTATTCAGCTTAAGGTGATTTGCACAGACAGGCAACCTGTCTGCAAACAGTTGCAGTCTGACTTGGACTGACTGCAATCACTCCCAGAGAGATTGTTGAAGGTTGGCAAATAATTGCTGTCTAATTTATAAATGCAGACAAATTGCCAACATGTTGCCATCAGTCTGAAATAATCTGTGGGAATAAGTACAGCTTAGGGCCAATGAGCTGGCTGTCAGCTGGTTGGTTCTGGTTGAATTTCTGTCTATAGAGACAGCAACCGATAAGTTTTGACAATTTAATCACAGTTAATTGCTGTATTGTCAGAAATAATTAGCATAAAATTGCCAGCTTGACCCAGTTTAACTGCAGACTGATTGCAGGCTGCCTGTCTCTGTCTATTGGAAACATTTATGGCAGGTGTTAGTATTTAGGTATGCTTGACAATCTCATTTTCCATCAAACAATAGCTGAAGCAAAGAATGTAAGTTATATATTGATACTAACATTTCTCTTGGAAGCCCCCTAAATGCCCTTGAAAATGTTAATACCTTTTTATTATTATTATACCCCTTGCCTTTTTCTAATTCGCATGACAGTTTGACATGACTATTAAACTGCTGCGGTTTAAGATTATGGAGATCGCAGCCTTGACAAAGGTTGAGACACCTTGTCCTAGGTTATTACACTCGATTTTACTTTGCAGCATGTTAATGTGCTTCCAGTATGTGTTTGCAAGATTTTCTGATTAATGAAATGCAGTAACATCCAAACCCAGTGGGCACCAATGCACAGCAGAGCACAGCACAGAGCGCCTGCTTGAAAAAACAAAAATACATGCCATATAGTCACTATGGTATGCAAGTAAAAGCTGTTGTGTGTTGTGTGCATCAAGTGGTTTTGGTTTCAGTGTTTCATAACAGCATTTTTGTGTGTGTACGTGTGTGTGTGTCTGTGTGTTGACACAGATGTGCTTCTTTGAACTCAGAAACGTGTGTTTTGGGACTCCTCTTAAGGCAAACTGAATTGGTTTTCTTCTCTCGTTTTCGCAGTGGGTTGTGGATTTACCGTTTTGAGTGAAAAGGCAAGCACCGATACAGAGTGCGGGTTAATCTGTGTTGTTACACTTGTCTGTATCAATGCATATCTGTCAATGTACGTTTGTTTTTCCTGTTTAGACCCGCATGTGTTTTGCAGTTGGGTGGCATACGCATTGTTCATCGAACCTGAAAAGCAGCAAGGGTCAATTAGCGCTGAGCACGTAGACTTTTTTGTCTCTCTCTTTTCTTTTCTTTTTTTTGTCCCTTCTTTTCAGGGCAGTTAGTCAAGAACAAACCACTTGACCTTTTACAACAAGCTAAAATGTGAAGTGTTTTTCTTTTGTGGCCTAAATTAGTCTCCTTTATTTCTGTCACAGGTTGTCCCATGCCCAGAGATCTGCGGTAAAAGTCCTCCGCAGAATGCAGTACTTTGTGGCCAGGAGGAAATTTCAGGTACGTAAAGGGAAATCCAGAGAGAAACACTGCAGAGTTAAAGAGAGCGAGGGAGGGCTGACAGATGAAGAGAAAGACAGATTGAGAGTGCGAGAGGGAGTAAGAGAAGTGTGTAGTAGTATGTGTGGCTACACAGGAAAGGGGGGGGGGGGCTTAAGGGTATATATCAGCTGTGGTGCTGGTGTGTGTGCTTGTGTGTCTACACATGAATGTTTGTGTGCATGCCTGAAACTTGCACCTGCATGCCTTCTTTGTGCTCACAGTCCAGGCACAGTATCATGGGAAATCTGCTAACCTGTCTCTGGGGCTACAGTAGGAATTCACTTACTGTGCTGCGCACGCAAAAGTCGCTCACAGTGCTCATGAAAGCGCCCACTTGTATCCACGCTGCATGTTTTTCAGAACGTTTCTTCGATTCTTCCTGTTTCCAAGTGTTCTATAAGTTTTCGGTTCGGGCCTGTGTGGTGTCAGCTGCAGAGGGCTATACACTGTGCAGTAAAGAGTTCACTGAGTTCTTTCTGATGCTCCTTGTGTCAACGTCACACTACACAAAGCTATGAAAGGGCTTTAACACGATTGCTTTCTACTTGACCATGCACTTGTCAGGACACACACACACACACAAACACGTGCACGCACACACTGGGTTAACAATGAACCCTTTGCACCCAAGGGGGTTGGGGATGTTTTGGGGACCAAGCAACAGAGACTGTTGTTGACAATGGCCTTTGTGTCCCACCGTGTGTGTGTGTGTGTTTGTTTTTGTGTGTGTGCATGCTGGAATCAACAGCAAGCTCGGAAGCCCTATGATGTGCGAGACGTGATCGAACAGTATTCCCAGGGTCACCTCAACATGATGGTTCGCATCAAGGAGCTGCAGAGAAGGTGGTGCCTTTGTTTTATGCTGTTTGTTGTTCTTTCCATAAGCTTTATTAAGCATAAAGCCATTAGGATGTCTCTATGTATCCAATGCCTCAATCACTGATATGCCTTTACTTGTAAAACCATATTGTTCCTTGTTATTTGTCTGTTAACAAGGAAACACAGTCTCAGATCTGTCAATTTCTCCAGAATTGGACAAAAAAAACATGTAGATTTTCTGCTCCAAAAGCTTCAAACTTCAGATTCACACCCTTGTTACACTGAAGAAGTTTACATTTCTGGTGGAATCATTACATTTGTCTCATTTTCTGTGAGTAAAATGCAATGTTCTTAATCTGATGGGTGTTTCCATGTAGCTATGTTGCTGCCCTATTGGCCAGGTCTCACTTAAAATCATTAATCTTTATGGGAGTAACCTGGTCAAAAAAATAAATAATAAAAATAGATACTTAAGTACTGAGTCCTCATTGGGCCATTTTTCATTTGGTAAATTCTGGCTATATTTACGCTAATAACGTTTTCATGCTCTGCATCAATTCTTAAAGACTCAGTTTTAGGGGGTCATAAAACACTGGGGTTGTGCAGCCAAAACAGTGTGCTCATTGCAACTGCTAGCACTTTCTATAACATTTATAGACATTTATCCTATTCGCTGCAGTCTTCATTGGACAGACAGGAGCCTCACTGGTCCCATATTTGTTCTGCCTTGTTATACTTTATAACAAGAGCAGAGTCATTATTTTGAGTTGCAGTGAAATACAGTTCTCGTGAAAGTTAAACCTTTTGTCCTCTCCGTGCGATTTTCTCTGCTTCACTTAAGAAGATGTTCTTTCTTTGACACACACGGCTCTCAGCCGTTATAGGTCAGTGATAGGTGATGTATTGTGTCTGATTCATGCAAGTGCATCGCCTGGAACTCGTAACACCTCCTGCAGTAATTCACGGACCCGTGGCAATGCACTGTTACGTTTTTAAGTCATTATAAGCAACACTAAATCATGAAAGTGCTGTTAGGCTGACAGTTTTTTTTATTACCCCATAAAATCTAAAAGAAAAAAAAGACACTATTAGACACTATCCCAAACACACCAAAATACTGCAAAGACCACTAGTCTGCCAACATAAACGAATAATAAACACATAAAGACGTGTGATTAAGGTGAGGAAAAGATGCAAATGGCTTACACTGAACACTGTATTCAAATACTTTCCTTCTGCCTCAGTGAATTCGTAAATGCCAGTCGACATAAGAAGTGAAACTGTGAGTTTCAGTGTTTATTTTCAAAGCTTCACATCTCAATAAGAGGACAGCATCCATTTGTCCAACCCCTTTAAGGCTTGCATGTGTGCGCTCTCTGAAAGCAGTGATGTATAAATACAGTTGAAGCGGATGACATTTGTTTAATTTTATTGGCACTATAAAGTGTTTATCCAGCCGAACCTCTTCTGTGTCTGCTTTGTGTTTTTGCCTTTCGCTGTCTAATTCCTTCTGTCTTTCCTTGTCAGGCTGGATGGCACTCTGGGAAAGCCGGGCATGTTTCTTCCAGGTAAATACGCAACAAACGCCAGTGGTCTCCATCTGATAGACAGCCGTCACTCCTCGCTCCATCCCTGTGTTTATAACCAGCTCATCAGTTGTGCCAGACGAAATATGCGAGAAAGAGAGCTCCCTGATGCTTGCGTGTGTATATTTCTCAGTTTGGGTGTGGGCAAGACTGCATGTACGTCCGAATGTTTGCCAGTATGGGAGTTTAAGCACCCTGCTCGTGGCGGTATTCTGGTGAGCGCATATTAGCGTGCTTGTGTGAGTTGTTGTCAGAGGAATTACACAAACACATTTCTTTAATTAATTGTGCAATGTTAAATTAAGTGCCCCAAGCAGCAGCTCCCACAGCTTCCATGCCAGCTAAAAATAACAGCGGCGCGATGGAAACTTCACTGCGCCACTAATTGGATGGGGCGAAACAAAACAAGAATAGCTCTCTTTTCCAACAGGAAGTCGGTTAGCGTGGATGTGATGTAAGGCAGGCTAAAAAAATATGAGGCAAATTAACACTGGATGGGGTCCTTAATAAGTTCTAATTACTAGAACTTCGTTAGTTTTTCTTGTAAGGATCGTACTTTTAATGGTTTGATTTAGTCTAAACACTCCTGAAACTGTTGGGTATTTGCTCACATACGTCTTTATTACAAGCTTTAACTGTGCGCACGACTGAATGAAACTTTAAGCTGTCACTGCCAAGTGTGAAGCACTGAACAGTGGCCTATCAGGCCTTTTACTGGAAGTTATATCACCTTGGAGTAGTGGACTATCCGATCGTATTATATATTATTTTATATATATTCCCTTCTTTTATCTTTTTTTCTTTTTAGGAAAAGGAGAAGATAAAGAATACCCAACTATTGGGGCTCGTCTCATCAGGCTGGAAGATAAGGTAGGCACAATCGAGCGTGTGTGTTTTGTCTGACAGTAAGAGTGGTAAACTGATTAGATTATCTATCTCGTTCATAAGCAGAACGATGTGTGAGTCTGCCAGCATGTGTCTCTGTATCAGATGAATGAGTTCTATTGTGGCTGGCTTCAGACAGTCTGTGCCAAACATGCACCTCCTCTCTTAAACCCACCTTATCAATATCAGTGCTGTGTTTACACTGCACTTGTGTGTCTGTTCATGCTGTATTTTTAGTTGACCTTACTGGGTAGCTTTTAGGATTTTCCACACCACCCATTCTTTTTTTTCTTTTTTTTCCTGTAGTGCTGTGTAGATTGGCTTGTGACAGCTCATGGATGTTTATGTTTCCATGAAGAATATAAAAAAATTGGAAACATAAAGGAGCTGCAGAGAGGCATAAGCCAAAAGGCAACAGCTGTGTTAAAAGCTCATGTGCGACTAGGCGTGCTCTCCTTTAAACATAGTGGAATGAGCACAACATCGTGAAGCCAGCGCGATGCCAGCCGTGGTAGATGTTTCCCCTTTGTGAGTTGTATCAGCTGGATTGCGACGGCGTGCTTCTGATTAATGATGTCTTTTAAGTCGTGTTGTATGAAATGTGTGGCTTTGTGGTCACATGTTGTTTGAGCGGTTGAATACTTGGATTTGAACGTAGGTTTGTGGGTTTTTCGGGGTGTTTTTTTCTTTCCATGGGACCGGTGTACAATTGAAGACTAACCTTATACTCAAGTCGTTCTCACATGAAAACAACTCCTACACAATAGAACAATGCATTCTGCTGCCACTTATTTTCTATTCAGCTCAGCCAGCTAAGGATTTCCCGCACTTGCCTTTGGTATTTACCTTACCATCTCTGTGCACTCATCAGCACCGCCGCTCTCTAATGTTTGCAAGCGCTGGCTGTTCTCAGAGCCCCTTTTTTGCAGAGAGAAGTGTAATGATCGTGAACGAATTTGCCCTCCAAGCCTGCAGACCTCCCTCAGAGATTGAGTTACACCCCATTTGCTTCAGGCTACATGTTGTGATCGCAATCTCCTGATTAGAAACACAAACCCGTGTTGAGAAGTGCCTCACCTACCTATGACACACTTTTTCTCTCTTACCCTTCTTTTTTCTGTGGGGCTCAGCATTGACAAAAAAGGTAAATAAAAAAAGGGGAACTGAGGACATAATTGGGAAACAAATCAGTGGAAGCCTACGGATGCAGGCTTCTTTTCAAAACAATGTGGAACCAATCAATGTTCCTGTAATCAGAGCTGCATTCGTATGAACTGGTATACAAAAGTAGCAAGAGAAATTCATTATTTCCCGAACTGCCAGTCCTTCATAATTACTGTTTTCTTTGAATATGCACCTGCTCCCTATCCTTTCTAACTTGTGTGTTCAGGCACCTGTTATAAATGAAAAAGGTGGCTTCTTCTTCCTTTCTTTGAAACAGCAGGTGAATGAACCTGGTGACCTTTGATACATTCACTGTGAGGCCTGCATCACTGGTATGGTACTTTATAGATATCTTTGTTCACAGATAAACTTGATACAGTAAATACAGTATTTTGCAAAAGTCTCAAGTGTTATCACTCATTTCTTTATATTTTATTTCTACTTAACTAACCAGACTTTCTTTTATTTATTTAGGACTTGAGCAATAGTTCTCCAGGACTTCTGAAGGGCTTTTAAAGTAATTCTTTAGACACCGGCTGCTTTTTTCAACCATTTTTAAAGAAATGTCAATATTTAGTTTGTTGAACCATGCAACACTGACCTATGAATCATCATCAAACATAAAAAGGCACATCTCAAGGCACGAACCAATGTAGTGTCTAAACATAAAAGACAATTATGCAAAGAAACAATTTAACTTCTGTGCTAGACACTTTGTTATTAACAGCCTGTCGGGAAAAAAAATATTATTTCCACTCCTGTAGTTTAATCTATAGAGATCAAAACTTTAGCAACACATTTAGTATAAAAAACAGCTTTATTACTTTCAGCCTGTGACCCTTCATCAGGATCATCAAGAACTCTGTAGAAAGAAAAATTCTAGTAGGAAAACTTGAAAACGGCCAACCATTGTGCATCAAGTATATCAGTTCACTCAGTTAGTTGAATCTATAAAAAGTGCCAAAAGCCAGTCTGATTGGCAACAACTTTATTTTTCAGCATGACTGCCAAATCACTTGAAGCATACCTGGGTAGGAAAACACACATTAAAATGACTGAATGGTGTAATCCTGGTTATCACTAAGAACAAAATGTCTTTTGTGCTCTATCTAAAAGTAAATATCATTTTTTCCCCTTTTTCTCCTATTACAATGTTTAATCTTGAGTATTATAGCTATGCTGTGATGCTCACTACACACTGACCATGCCATTACTGGTGTAGGCTGGACATGAAAGTGACAAGAGATTTTCTACCTTTGTATTTGCCACGTCTGATAGCCGTTGTTCACTTGTCAGTTGCACATTGTTTGCCATACAGTCTCCTCCGCTATCACTTCTGTTTATGTTGCATGACTTCCTACATTTCATAATACTGTGTAAAGTCCAACTTGCATCATCTCCTGTATGTTGCTCATAATGGTAAGCCACAAGCAAAGTGAAACCTTTCTGAAACCTTGAACGGGATCTCTTCAAACAGCTCGAAGGAATTATTCACCAACCCTAATGTTGCCGTGTTCCCATGCCTTTTCTGAATACTTGCTCTCGATGACCCTCGGGCTACATTCATTTTCAAATTCGCACTTTCTCCTCTCCCCTGTAAAACACTGCACATATACCTCTGTGACAGCTCTTTATGCTGCAGCTGAGTAAGTAAGATGGAACAATTTTCCCGTCTGAGTATTGTCAGCATATCACTTGTAGATGAATTTATCTTCAGCGTGGTGAAGAGTGCTCTGGCATTGTGTGTCCTGTACAGGGTTAGACAGTGATTTATCACACACAGACAAAGACACGTATACGTCTCTGCGCTTACACTCGCACACACGAGCAAAGAGTTGATTAATCACCAAAGTGTCTAACCCCGCACTCTCGAGATTGAATTCTCCAGAAGTGACTTGGAAACGAAGATGGATGAGTCCCCGTGACAGCATGTTATCTCTCTGTCAGGCACACTCGATGAAAAATACCCAATTGACAAGCTCAAACAGTGGCCAGTGTCTTTAAGCTTCAGCGTGTCCTTTCAGAGGGGAGCTCACTGCATGTGTTTTGGATGATGCCACAGTTTTATAGCAGGACTGTTTTTTTCCCCCTTACAGACAAAAAGGACAGGGAAGTTACAACAGTATGCTTTTATAGACTGTGTAAAAGCCAGCCTGTGCAACGAGCTCCTGCTTTTTAGTTCAGATCCAGTGTAACAATATGGTGAAGTATGTTGTTCCCCGGCAGCAGCTCGGCAACTAAAACTAACGTGTAATCCTTACATTATTAGATTATTACATTATAAGCCTAGAGCAGCCTTTAGTAAAGTAATATGAAATTTGTTTTTGTACCTACCTCCACACAAAACTTTTTAAATGTCAGATCCCTGACATAATCATTTGTCATTCAAACCCAATTAAAGATTTTGTGAAATACAAAGAAAATACCATCACTGGGTCACTATCGACTAATGTTTAATATAATTTTTTTGAAGTACTAATTTTCAGTTTTTAACGTAATTTTTTTTCTAATTACGTCACATTCTGCATGTGTTGAAAATCTGTGCTGCGTTAACAGTTTACATATTTAGACATGAACTTACACAGAAATTAAGGGAAAAGAGTGAAATAATTTCCCTTTTTTCATTTAACATTTAGTGCTGCCTAATTTAGCAATGAAAGTGTCAGTTGTGTTTGAAAATGTGTATGTAAAACCGTCATCGGCGTCTAGGAAAGAACCCCCTAATGTGCCCTCCAGACCTGAACAGCCATGTGTCTGCTCAACACATCATTCATTATTTGCGTTGCTCTAAGTAAACTACATAGACCATAGATCACACTTGCGGTTAACCTTCCTCGGCTATATTAGGGCAAATATGCTGTGCCGTGTATGTCACGCTTATATCATGTGCATTAGTATGAGGTGTACACAGAAGAATTCATGCTCTGACCTTAATAGCGTCTCAATTAGGTAAGTATGTTGTAAATTACAGCAAAGCCAAATACTGGGAATACTTGAGGGCCGAGACTGAGTGTTGTGTTTGTTAGGAGTCCATCTGTAAGGCATTTAGGGCCCCACGTCTCTAAAAGCATAGCTCTGAGGGGGGCAGGAGTTTGTGTGTGTGTGTGTTTAGACTGGTCAGACCCAGAGAGTTTGCAGGGCTTTAGAGACAAGGGCCTGGTACTGTAAACATGCAGGCACATATATACGTATTTGAACATTAAGGCAAATACAAGTGAATATCTAGGCGCACATAAATATACAAATGCACACACACACACATACACACACAGAGAAAGATTCACAAAGCTGTTCATCCCCACTCAGATCTCAACAGCTTCATTATATTTTGAGCCGGTGCAGGATGTGCCTGAGATGAAATGGCTAGAGGGGGGAGAAAAACAGAATTTCATGCCTTAAATCGAATAATGATTTACATTGCGCGCATCAATAAACCCATTGTATCCAATCAAGTTTCTCTCTGTTTTTTGTGTGGGCTGTAACAATTTGAGCCCATGAACTCGTTACTGTAATTCCCTCTGGACTGTCTTTGTGTCGTGGATTTTTCTCTGCAAAAACGTTACTTTTAAAGTCACAACAGAACTAATGCATAGAAATCAAAGACGCTAATAGAAAGAAATATTTCTTTACAGACAAAACCACTACAGCATAATGAGCTGCCTGTATCTTCAGTCTCATTTTGGCCTCAGTGGAAAGGGGGGGCGGAGTGAACCTCAATCCTTGTGCGACTCTTCTGATTTGTGATTACTGCAATAAAGCGACTTAATGATGCCGAAACATCATTTGTGAGTTTCACCGCTGGTATGAAAAAAAGACCGTTTAATCTGTCGTGGATTTTGAGTTATGTCTCTTAAATTCGTACCTCGTCTTATCTTTGGGGAAAACAATTAAATACTTATCTTAACTAAGAGTGATTAAAGTGCCCCATGCATCCTCCTTTTCCTCTCCCTGGGTCATTGGTGTCACTCAGTTTGCTTGTCTGTCTGCCTTTACCTTACGAGTCCCCCCCACTCTCGTTCTGTTTTGCTTGGTGTTTCGTCCCCTTTGCTCTTGTTTCTATTACCTGTTTTTCTCCAAGAGCACCCTGTCTGTTGTTGTCCCGTGTTTTGATATATGTGTGTGTTTGGTTGCTCTGCACTCAGTGGGGGTCGGACTGACCGGACCAGTCCAAACAAAGAGAGGAAACTTGGCAAAGGAAGCACGTGCAACACACACATGCACACACACGCACACAGTTATGTGTCCATTGACTCACATTCATTTCCTGCAGACTCACTCCAGACTTTATCATAACAACTACTTGCCTAACCTTTTACTGTAACCTTAACCCAGACCTAACCTTTAAATATGTATTTGCGTTAACGTTGAATGATTTATGATATGGAGTCTCGCTTTTTTTCCGCACAACATGATGTCCCCATAATGTCACCGTGTAAACACGGTTATGTCCCCACGAGCTGTACCCAGACCACACACTCAAACATTACAAATCCTGGAGCTCGCGGCTTCGGTGTAGTTGCTGCAGTGTTGCTGCCCGGTGCCACGGACAAGCACATGCAGAATCCCCATGCATGTCTGGACTTGTCTTGGCGATAGTTGCAGAACACAACATCCTGGCAGCTCCTGCTGTATTCCTTTAAATCTAGATGCTTGAATTGTCTTTTGTACAGATGTCATCAAAGTGACTGCTCACACCTGTGCAAAGCAGATTTATCCTAGCACATGTGCTTGTGCAGCACACAGGAAGCATTTTTTAATTGTCCTAGCTAGGCCCAGTAATTCTCTTCTACACCATCGTCTTTTTAAAAGAATAATTTATCTCCAATAATTTTAGCTGAGAATCCAGTAACACCTATCTTGGATTGACATGCTGTGTCATAGCAGCGGGTTTAAAGCTCCTGCAAATCATCAATACAATACAAAGAAGCGAAATGACAGCAATTTTTAAACATTTTCTGTTGATGTAAAATGATTTCTATTAGGATCATAAATTCCTGCGCCGTATTTTGAGGTCTAATAAACACACAGTGTTACATTTAATCTCCTCAGTGGTACCTGTAGCAACACACATACAACACCGCAGCCCTTCGTGGCTATTTTTGCGGCCTTTTTTTCAGCCTTGTCTCTGATCTTGGCGCCCTTTCTTTGACTCACTTTGCCTCTCTGTAGCTGAAGTGGTCTTTCTCACATCCACACTTCCCACTGTTGATGTGGTATCTTTATAGCTCTGCGAACTTGATAGCATGCAGTGGGTGGTGTGCTGCTGAGTGAGCTAGATAGTGCACCAAGAGCAGCAGCGTGTTGTTTGTAGTGCGGCCCGGCAGTAAATCATGTTTCGGCAGTGCGCTGGGGATGCAGCCCCTGGCAGCTCCCAGACGGCCCTTGGCTCTGGCTCCCTTCTCTTAGCGCCACTCTCTAATTTCAGAGACGGGACCCTGCCTACTACTGTGTCTTTACCACATTCCCACAAACCAGAGACGGACAGTCTGCCTGCATGTCTGGCTACTCGCTCTCCATCTCGCAGTCTTTCTCTGCCTTTGTGTCTCTTTCTCTCTCTATCTCTGTTTTGCTCACACTCCCTATTTTTTTACCTCCTGTCACAATCTTTTTTTTTTCCCCTGTGGCTCTCGTTCCCAGAGCTTGCCCCTTCATCTTTCCCTGCGTTTGCATCGTTCTGTGCCTTTAGGATTATAGGTCTGCAGTCTCAATCATGGTTTCTAAATCATGTTCTACCCTACCCTACTGTGTCTTGTCAGCTGCCCCCCCCCCCCCCCCCCCCCCCTGTGAATTGCTTTCTGCTTTTCTCTAGAACCCACTTTGGGCAAGTTCATTGGCTGCGAATACCCATGCTGCATTTCCATTTTAATTGCCCAACTTTTGCAGGGCCCTGGGATATATTTTTTTGCACATATATTTTATGGCCTTGGCAAAATGCCCCCTGCTACTTTTGGTTGGACCTGACCACTAATGCACTACATGGACCAGTTCATTATCAGCATGGAGGTGTGAGCTTATTTAAGTAGGTTATGAAAGGGTCAATATACAGTTCATGAAACAGGGGTCTGTGTTTTATTGGGACCTGCAGTCTTGCTAATACACACTGCTAAGTAGCCCTGGTGCCACCCTACTTTGGAGTGCTATTAAATCAGTCTACTGCATGGAACAGTAAACCAGCTGTGAATAATACCAAGCTGTGTAAATTACTCCAGAAGCCATCAGTGTAAATGTCACTGCCGTTAAGTCAAACCGGGGGACGTATAATGGGCAGTATGTGCATTCTGTATGTGTTGCTGTATCTGTGTATTTTCTGCCTATGACTGCCTATACCCCTTATCAGCTGGGTATTGATGAATCAGCATTTCCTATCAGCAGTAATGCTTTGTTAAATCCTTAATTTTGTTTAATGCTTTTTGGTTTAATTCCAGTTTTTGTTAAAAACCTGTGACCTGATTTTTTATATTAGCAGTAATTCAGTCCTGGCACTACTAATATAGTAGTGGCACTTTTATTTCATTCTTCATTTGTAGGGCACTTAAAATAAATGTTGGGGGGAAAAAGATAAGAGATTTTTTTAATCATCTCTCCATTAGCTATCCCAACTTTATCCTGTAGAGGGTGATGGGGGGCTGGAACCTATTCCAGCTGACCAAATGCAAGAGGTGGGAGGTGCTCTGGACAGCTTAGCAGTCAATCATCAAGCTAATACAAGAGACAGGCAACTGTGCATGCTCCCACTTACACCTACAGCCAATTTTCCTGTTACCCTAACATGCATGTCTTTGAACTGTGGGGGGAAAGCTGAGCACCCATAGAAAACACAGTTAGAACATGCAGACTCCAAACCCTCTAAAGGATGAACGTCTATAGCAAATGGATGAATGGGTGACATTGTTGAGTCCACAAACTCTTGAGTTACTTTAGCTAAATGTGAACATGTGAAAATGTTGACTGTAAACAGACCTTATGGGTTACCATGTTACTTTTGTGTGTTAGCACATTTGGTAATTAACATTAATTCAGACAAATTTTCAAGTCCATGGTCGCACAAGAGGAAAACGGATAAGGTCATCTGTTGGCCTTATTGTCCGTGCAACATTTCATTTCACTCCATATGCTAAGTGCTCGGATCTTTCGCTCTGAAACCAAGTGGAGAACCGTCTGACAGGCAGACAGACAAGCATTTCCACCCCATTATGCAGGAGAAGATTAAAAATAGGATAAGGTAAATTTGTTGCTGAGTGTTATGCCATGCAGGCTCGAACCTTAGTTCATGGAATAATTTTAAGTGGCTGTTACTAATGCAGGCGTGTTTATGGCTGTGTAAAGATTTGACTAGGCCACTTGTGGTTCAGACATTGGCCCTATAGTACTCTGTGCCCAGACATATCCTTCAGGCAACAGTAGGTTTGCTACTGCCCATAGTAACGTGTGTATTTGTGTGTGTGTGTGTGTGTGTGTGTGTGTGTGCATGCACACCTATGTGTTTAGGCCAAGTCAAGTTTCCCATTTGCTTTAATAGAGTCAGGTTTTTCAAAACACCTAATAAGCCTGTCTGTATCCCACGTTGAGTTTTTTTTTTTTTTGGTAAGTGACTAATCACTTTATGGAAATGGATTTTTTCTATACCTCGGGGCAGTGCGGCACACCTTTCAGTCTTGTGCAATTAACATTGTAGTCCACACAGGATACAGGCCTTTCTTATAGTCTAGCATAATACAATGGATAAAATCAGGAAACTGCTTTTTGAGGCCAAATCAGTAAATGGAGCCATCGGTGGTAGAAGCATATTTACAACCCTTCTAAAAAGGTCCCCCATCCTGTGTTATAAAGTCATCATCAGCAACTGTACAGAGGTAAGAGTGGGATCCTGTCTTAAATGTTATTCATTAATAATCATATCATTACTACCAAGTCCATTTTATCTGAACTTCCTGCTTTAAGTCCCGTGCTACCATTTTTTAGTCACAACAGCAGTTGCTGCAAGGCACTTTATATTGTAAGGTACAATGCTACAGTAATACAAATATAACCCCAACAATCAGACACCTCTCTATTAGCAAGCACTTAGCAACAATGGGAAGGAAAAACTTCCTTTTAATAGGAAGAAACATCCAGTAGAACCAGCCCCTCACCCCAAACCACTGCAACTGGCTTGGGGGTGAGGGGAGGGAGACAAGACAACAGACACACTGTGGAAGACAGCCAGAGATTAAGAATAACTAATGATTAAATGCAGAGTTCTCTGTAAGCACACAATGAGGGAAAAAGGTGAGTGAGGAAGAAACAGTCCCCAGCAGCCTAGACGTACTGCAGGGAGCATTCATGGTCACCTGATCCAGCCCTAACTAAATGCTTTTTCAAAAAGGAAAGTTTTAAGCCTAATCTTAAAAGATCTGTCTCTGGGAGCTGGTTCCACAGAAGAGGGGCCTCAAAGCTAAAGGTTCAGTCACCCATCCTTACTCTCCCCGTTCTTACCGTCACCTAGCCGGCCTGTTTTCCCAACTGCTCTGGACAATCTGCTGGGGTGACCTACTCTCCGTCTTCACCTGCACCGACTACAGGGGTTTGGCTGGCTACAGGATTTTTTTCCGGAGCTGCGTCTCTAATTCACCAAGCCTAGCTTTCACAACTGTGTTTATTACTTAAAATTTCACACGCTAAACAGGAAAGTGACGGAGGGAAAGGTGAAGAAGCCATGCTGATAACAACTCAGCTACGAGCTATGCTATTTAGCAAAACAAAATGAATGAATACTGTGAATATAATTAGCTGGTAATTTCAACAGAGAGCATGTGTTGGATAAAGCACTTGAAGATTACACTATGAAATAAGAAAAATAAATGTAGCAGCACTGTCACAAGAAGCTATAGAAATACAAAGTCTTCAATTGTCTGCTGTGAGTTGCGAATGTTATTCCTGGCCTTTGGTTTTCAGCGATACAGATAAGCTCCTTTGTTGTGCTAGAGTCAATTTTCCGTAAATGACACTATGCCCACTTGCCTTCCTGAGGGCCCTCCTTCCAGGAAACTTTCGACATAGTCCAAGCGTGGATAGAAGCACTATTAACGGCTAAAAAAACACAAAAACAATGTTGTAATATGGATGCCTTTGAATAGAGATGGCATGAGAGTCACAAGAGAAGTCTTGCACAAACTTTACATAATATTAGCAGTCTCCTTGTGTCATGTGGGTACCAACAGCATTAAGAAAACAACCACCGCTGTCCTGTTCCTTATTTTGCTTTTAGTGGACCACACAGTGTTTCCACTGCAGAAAATGCACATCAAGACTATTGTGAATACTACTGTGGTGAAATTTTACCTTACTTTCTAGAACTCTTAGCACTTGTCCCTGTGTAAATGCCCTGTCAGTAAGTCTTATATCAGTAGTAAAATAATAAACACAGCAACACACACACACACACACACACACACACACACACACACACACACACACACACACACACACACACACGGAAACATGAAGTGTATTCATAGCAGCTTGTGGTGAGAAGTGAACATCAAAAAGGTCAGCGTAGTCCCAGAGGTCATTCCCACCAGTCTCTACCTCTAGCCAAGCAGGCTGTGTCTGGGGGGTTGGTCAAAGGTCATCGCAGCAGGCTTGGTCATTAGAACACAATAGAACCCATTTTGTCCGTCTGTGTAACTGTGTGTCTTGTCTTGTCAGTTTGTCTCAGCTGACAGGAGGTTGTGCACAGCTTGAGAGGGAGGTGAAGAGGGAAGCGACAAGAGTTTCCTCTGAAGGAGCGATGGTGACACAGGCACTCAATCTCTGCGCTCTTGAGTGCCTGTGTGCACTTGTATATTTGCACGCATCAGAGAGTGTGTGTGTGCACGGCTGTGCGTTTGAGCGTGTGGCTATGTTTGACTTCAGGGTAAGCTTCTGTGTTTGTGTGCGTGCGTGTGTGTGTGTGTGTGTGTGTGTGTGTGAGAGAGAGAGAGTCTGTGCATATGTGAGCCTGTCCTTGGCACTGGGCCTCTGCTGCCTCAGCTGGATCGCAGTCTCCTCCCTACATCCTCTCGTTCCTCTCTGCCTCCATCGCTCCCCTCCCGCGCTGCTCTACTCCCACTGCTCCACCAGGCCCTTCCAGCTGCCCTCACCCATGGGAGAATGGTTTAAATCACTGCCTTCTCTCAAAGGGTTTCTTACCCCCCCCCCTCCTTACACAAACTTGCTCCATCCCTCCCTTTCTGATAGTGTCAAGAGGGGGATGGTCTGTGAGTGCTGACTTGGACTACTGTGGGAATGCAGGTGCTCTGCGTCTGTGTACACACTTGAGAAGCTCGTCGGTGACCTGCTGGCCAACAACATGTCCATCAACTGTCACAGCAGCCGTTGAGACCGGACCATTTCCTCAACAGCATACTCAGATGGCAGATGGCTGCCAAATTATGACAGCGCTCTTTTCTTTTTTGCTCTCGTGCAGCACAGCAAGGATTTATTGATAGGTAATTAGGGATGCCTATTTTCATTTTCATCAACAGTTTAGTTAGAACTTTGACAAGAAATTCAGGGTGTGAAATGTTGATTAATTTGCTTGATTAACTGCGTATACACCTTATATACCATAGAGAAGCAATTCTTTGATGCCCTCCAGAATTTATATGTTTGCTCTCATTTTTATATTTGATCTAGCTGAATTACTCGATGTCCTACAACCCAGCCAGAATGCTGCCTCCCACAGATTGACTGCATGTCTGTGTGGCATACCTGCTTGCAGAATCAGTTTCTTCCATTTCAACTTCTCCACCACTAGACATGTCCAAGATGTCAGGGTGTTTGTTGACTGAAATACCGAGTGCCATCTCCACAGTAAAGCACAGAGGTGGAAACATTTTTCTTTGGAGCAGTTTTTCTGCTAAGGGTACAGGACTTCACTACACTGAGGGGACAATGGACCAATGAGCCACGTACCATCAAACTTTGGAGAAAAACCTCCTTTCCTCAGCTAGAAAACTGAAGATGGGTCGTAGATGGGTCTTCCAACATGACAGGGACCCATCAGTTTATGACTTTTATTTAATGTGTTTTTTATCTTTATTATTATTGGTCGATTTTCTGTCTTTCTCCATTAAAATTAAGCTGTCATAAAAAAATTAGAGACTGTTCATTACTCTGTAAGTGAACAAATTCAGCAGGGGATCAAATAATTATTTCCCTCTAACAGTATATTTTCAAAGCCAGAGGGACTTTATTCTAAAGAATATGAATGCATAAGCTTACCCTGATCACAAATGAAGAGAAAGCACTAAATAAAACTAAAGAAATCTGATGTGTCAATGCCTCTACTGTTTCTTTAAGGTATTATAAGACGCTATTGCCTCATTGTCCATGGCTCAACAATGATAGATTGTATCTGTTGCAAGTCACAAGCCGTCACATTGCCATGTGCAGTAAGTCCTCCTTCCGAATACCACGTTCCTCCTTTGACTGTAAACAACATGTACAGAAAGCACCAGCACCGCTGCTCCTTTAAGCGTCTTGCTAAATCTGTCTCCTCTTATGTTTCTTTATTACTTCAGTTCTGTTTCTTTCATTTGATCCCAATGCTTCTTTTGTTTTGGCTTTCTTTTCTTTCCTTTACGCCTCTCACTGCATCTCTTCTCTTGGCCTTTGAGGTTAACCACCACTTGTATTACACTGCATTACAACTCATCAATAATATGCTGGGCAGAAAGAAAAACAACCCACACTTGTTGTTCTCTTTCTCTCTCTTGCTCTTTCTGCATCTCTCCCTCCCTCCCTTACTCTCTCGCTTTTTTCTCTCTGTAGCTAAATCACATAACAAGCAGGCCAAAAACAGTGAATTGCCTAGAAACCCAATATGGACTCCACCCTGGAGATTACACGGTCAGTTCGACCAGCCTGTACTAGAATAACAGCCTGGCCTGCTCTCACTGTCATCTGACCAGAGTGTGTCTGTGTGTGTCTGTGTGTGTATGTTTTTGTCCCTTACCTTTTTACGACTTTTGTGAGGCAGTCCTCATATAAGTACTGTGAGTTAGGGCATACCTGTATGCTAGATACATATAAAAGATCATCTTTGAGTCTCTATTATGTAGATATATGTGGTTATTAGTCACAAGGGCCTAAGCTTGTGTCAGAGCTTTAGAGGTGAGTCTCTTCTCATCAGCTGTTGGGCTGTTGAAAGGTAGTTCAGCTGAAGAAAGCACACAGTGTTGTCTAACAAAGCTGCACTTCCACCTGCCAAGAACGCTTGGTGGCTTAGCTGCTGCATCCTTCGTCAGTTAGTTTCCTGTCTTCCGTAAAATGAAACTCTAATATTGCATTTCTTTTTTTTTAACAGCAGAGGAATAACAGCACTTATTAATATTTTTAAATTACAGTAAGTTTTCTTTAATGTCTTACAAAATGCCTAGGTTATGTAACAGTGACCTACATACCACTTTGAAAAGACAAGCATGCATACAGCAACAGAAGTAGGTCAAGTCTAATTAGTCAGGATTTCTGCAACACAGAGTTTGGAAAACAGAGCGTGTTACTTAGTAATATAATTTTTTAATTATGATGTATCTATATTTTAGAATATATTTTACGTGAAGTTTAAAAATCTGGTTGAGGAAATTATGCGCAAGTGATGTGATGATGAGATCATGACATCGTGGATCCTGAAAGTATTCCCAGCGTTTCACTAGTTCCACATTTTCATAGTCATGCTACATTCCCAAATAGATTACATTCATAGATACATTCATTCTACACACAGTACCCCATCATGAGAAAGTGAATAAGTTTGCTTTCAAAGGAGCTTGCAAAGAAAAGCGTCTGGACTTCTTTAAGTTACTTGAAGACGTTTCACCTCTCATCCGAGAAGCTTCTTCAGTTCTGAAGAAGCTTCTCGGATGAGAAGCTTGCAAAGAAAAGCGTCTGGACTTCTTTAAGTTACTTGAAGACGTTTCACCTCTCATCCGAGAAGCTTCTTCAGTTCTGAAGAAGCTTCTCGGATGAGAGGTGAAACGTCTTCAAGTAACTTAAAGAAGTCCAGACGCTTTTCTTTGCAAGCTCCTTTGACTACGATGACCTGGATGACTGAGAACCTTCACAGACAATAAGTTTGCTTGAAATTCTTGCAAATTTATTAAAAATAAATACAAAAATAGAACATGTACATAGGTATTCAAAGCGTTTGCTGTGGCACTCAAAATCGAGCTCAGGTACATCCTGTTTCCGCTGATCATCTGTCAGATGTTTCTACAACTTGATTGGGAGTCCGCCTGTGGATGTGATTTGAAAAGGTACACACAAAAGCACAAGCCAAGCCACGAAGTCCAAGGAATTGTCTGTAGACCTCCAACAAGATTGTATCGAGGCACAGATCTGGGGAAGGGTGCAGAAAATTTTCCTGCAGCACTGAAGGTCCCACTGAGCACATTGGCCTCCATCATCCATAAATGGTAGACGTTTAGAACCACCAGGAGTCTTCCTAAAACTGGCCACCCAGCTGATTTGAGTGATCTGGGTAGAAGTGTCTTAGTAATTGAGGTTACCAAGATCAAGCTGGTGTTGCTCTGAGTAAAAGATTGAGAAAATGTTTCTTAGTTTGAGTCTCGATTTCTGCTGTGACATTCCGATTGTAGGGTGAGAATGTGGCCTAAACAATATGGATCCATCCTACAGTACCTTCAGGTTGATGGTGGTACTGCATGGGGAGGATATTTTCTCTGCATACAAGTGAATGTTGCTTAAACCACACAGCCTGTCTGAGTATGTGACCAGAGTGCACCTATCTTCTGGTGGCTGCTTCCAAGAGGATAACACACAATGCTGCAAAGCTCAAATCCTCTCAAACTGTTTTGGATTAAGTAAAGGAGGACATGCAGAGGGTTGGTGTGACAGAGGAGGGTCCTAAGCATAGGCTGAGATGGTGGCAGATGATTCACTGTGGCAACCCCTAAAGGGAGCAGCTGAAAGAAAAAGTCCTGTGCTCTTACATATTGCACGATGATATAAGCGCATACAGAATATGTGGCACTACCTAAGCGCTCTTGTATACCCATTAGATCCATGCTTTAATAGCCTTCACAAATCATATTAATAATACATTAATAGTGGCTGAACTCACTTTTTCCAAAGCTGAACGTAAAAGTTGCATGCTGACAGTATATGGCAATCAATATATTTAATGTCAAGGCATCCAGCATGTATGGTTGAAATGGGGGGAAGGGCTATTTTGATTTGGGTGTCTGAGATTATACTGCTAGTTTAGAAAGCTGGATCCAATCTGAGGCCAGCCAGGCTGTGGTGATCGAGGCTTCTCTAATGCTAGGTCTGTAGGTCTGCAATGCCTGAGCCTGGCCTACAGCTCGGGCAGAGTGGCTGATTGTTTCCAGCCATGATGGAGGTAATGAGGGGGTGGTGGTCATTATGATACATGCTTATACACAGTAATACGCACACGCAGACACAGACTGACCCATAAATGAACATTCGTACATGCATATGCGTGCGTGTGTGTGCAAATTTTTTTTCAGCCGCAGCACATTGGCTCTTTCAGGAGACCGCAGGGTCACTCTGCTAGTCACTTATTAGTGGTCACCTCTTTTGGATTACACACACACTCATCACGGCTATTGCGCACGGACATTTACCTAAGGGTAAATCCACTCATCCAGTTCGCATCACTGTGTCTGATGTACGCTGCGTTAGCAACCTTAAAGCGAAAACGCATGCAGCCTGGAGCATATCTGCTGAACCTCCGTGAAAGAGGTGTCTGAGTCACTGCCTGCACTGGGCATGCAATCAGGCATGTGTGGTTGCTGTATCACGGGATTTTCTGCGGCAGGAGAAGAGCTGACACATACAATCAAGCATCCATTTTACCCCCACCCACCCACCAACCCATCCCCCAAAGACACACACACACACACACACACACACACACACACACACACACACACACACACACACACACACACACAAACATGTCCAAACAGGCATTTACTCACACATTATTTTTTCGTCTTCAACACAGATAAATGTAGCTCCAAGCTATATTTTCCATGTTTGAGTGTATTTAGCTTGGTGTGATTCATCCAGAATCCTCTCTGCAAAACCCTGCTCCTTTTTTAAAAGAATTGATATTACTTAAGTTTACCATTCAAAAAAAAAAAAAGCTCCGGAAACTTTAGTGTAATTGGACTGGAAGTGTGTTGGGACTGTCGCGACCTCGGTACTAATTCAGTTAGTACACGGGACCACTGAGCAACAAGATTAATCATTCATAGTCCTCAAATGGTTAATAGCCTGCATTGTGTGTGTTTTTTAAAGTGCAACCTTATCTTATGGCTCTTATGGTTGTAGCATGCACAGTTGATTGCTTAGCATGACTGTGACAAAATACCCACAGGCTCAGTGTCTTTCTATTTTTGTCTCTTTGCAGACCCAATGACTAACAGCCAAGAGGATATTTTTATGGGTCTAAACAAGCGTTCTAATGTGGGGCAATTAATAATGCAACCCCAACTCTGTCTACATGTCAAACAGATTTATAGTTATGAACCCATTATTCTTTTTGGTGGCTTTTTAAAATTTGTTTTAAATACAATTGCGCATAGTTCAGCTTTAAAGACGCAAGAAAAACAAACAGCGGTTTGGATTGATTGCTGCCTGTTTGTTGCTGAGCAGCCTGATCACTTAAGGAGTGCATTGCATGGTGTGTTTTCTTGGCTTTGTCTGCTGGAAAGAGTAATTGTACCAGCCTTAAGTGTTTTTTACGAGGTGTATTAGTGTTTTCCATCAAGCTGCAATTAAGGGCTTCTTATACACAGGCCAGGCCCTCCTGAGAGTGCAGTGAATAGAAGCAACTAGTCACCACTGTGCGGTACTGGGAACGTCTAGCAGACACAAGCTGTCCATTGATATGCAAAACAAATACGTGTTGGTATGCAAACATAGTTTTAGTATAGATCAGGGGTGTCAAACATAAGGCCCGGGGGCTAGAATCGGCCTGCCAAAGACCACAGTTTGGCTCCACTGGAAAGCTTTGGAAAATGTGAAAGAATAAAGTGCATTCATTTTGGACTTTAAGTTTAAGTTTTAAAGCTTTTGGTACTCATAAAGAACAACATCTCCCCCCACAACAAAGGCCATTTATTCTAAAGTAAATAAGAAATAGATAATTAATTAAGTGACAGAAAGTTCCTTTTTTTTCACTCTCATCTAGTATTGAAGTTATTGATTTTTACAGTGGCTTTAGATAAAATAAAGAAGAGGAAAAAAATATTCTGTCAGTTAACAAAGATGTTCTGTTTTTTGTTTTGTTTGTTTTTTTACCACAGTGTGCACAATGAGACAACAGTACTTTTTCTATAGTTTTACACTTTTGTTTCTTACAGTTTAAGCCCAAAAAGTCATGTTGACAAATTTCTTTAGTTTACTACAAGGGTATTTCTTTATTATGTTGAAAAACTAACATGTACTGTCAAATTGCATGTATTTTTCATATATTCAGATATGTTAGGGCTGTTTTACTGGTCTGATTGTGGCCCATAATGTATGCGCACTGAGGGGTACACTGCAGACTGCAGAGCATGCAAATATGGATCTGAAACGTTGAAACATGTGTCAGGCTCCACGTTGAGGCGTCCGTGTTGGTGCTTAGTGAAAGTGAAGCACTGAGCATTATATTTCACTCACTGAACCTGTGTCACCGCTGCACATGGTTTAGTTTATTCTTCCAAAGAATATCGTTCCAAAACTATTCAATACCAAAAATTACTCCACACCAATATAATATGCCACAGTCACACTTAACACCTAGATCTGGTGCTCCATACTCTTTATAAAATAGTGGGATTGTGAATTTTAACCAAGGCCTAAATGAAGAAAAACAAACAAAACGATCACACGTTGTTTTTCTCGAGGACTAAAGACTTTGAATGCGCTATTTATTATGTAGGTTTTAAGTACTGTTTTTTTTTTTTAATAATTATCCCAGCCTTGGTTTTATTTCACTTTATCTAAGTACTTTATGGACTGAGAAAAGCCCAGTTGCAATGCCTAGTGACAGTCAATGAATAATAGTTGTTACAACACAATAAAAACCCTACTCAGTCATTCAAGCAAAGAGCCATATACCCATAAACAATAATAGCATTGCAGACATCTGTGTCTGTTACCTAAGTGACAAATTTTATATGCCTTTTTTTAAAAGGCGCAAAGGCTGTTTTGAAGCCCCGTCGTTCTTAATATGTCACTTGAAGCAATTATATTGTACATGTAAAACCTTCCTACCCTATAATCCCACCCTGGAGTGGATTATTTTGTCATAAAAGATGCTGTAAATGACAGCAGAGAAGCAGGAGCTAGAGTAGTGTGGTAGACCAAGTTCGCGTGGCTGGTAATAGTATAACCCATCTGACTGGGTGTGTGACAGGTGACAACCTGCTTTGTTGGTGGCCTCCAGATCCTCTTTGACATCCCCAGTGACGCACGCGGATCTCAACCAACTAGCACAAACAAAAGCTCACTGATCAAAGGCTTTGTGCCAGTGCTCAACCTGTACAAAGATGTTGCACTTGAACACACAGTGAACTGCTGACCAGCTGACCACTAGCGTGAATCTACATTCTGTGCAGAGAAAAGGAAATGACCCATGACTTTGCTGTCTGCTGCCATTGTGAGCCAGTGGTCTCTGCTGATAATAGGAGAAGATCTTGAAAAACAGGGAAAAACCAAACTAAATCCAAGACCGGCAACCTCCACCACACAGCTCAGTCTCTGGGCAGTTTTTAAACTTACTTAAAGGAATAGTACTGCATTTTCTGTATATTCAATTTTCTTTCTTTTTTCTTTTTAAACATGCTTTAAAAAGTTTGTTGTCCAGTAAAACCATGTGCAAAGTGCAGGCTTTTGTTATTTGCCCTGTTGAAACCCATGTTAAAATACCTGACAGACAATAATTTTTTTATTATTATTTGTTTATGTGGATATAAATTATGTGCAGCATTTATTTGTTTAAATGGTTAGTAATAAATATTAAGTCAAAATAAAGTTTCTAATCACAAGTTTATTTTGTTTTCCAAAAAAATTCTACTTTTTCTGAAACATTGTACATGTTTTTTTTCCCAATTATTATTTTTAAACACTTAATGTAACTGCCATGTACATAAAAACTCATATTAAAATAACTTAATATTAATTTATTTTAATATTTAGAATCTCCAAATATTGTTCCCTATATGCTTATTTGTTGTCAATACAGACAATGGCAGTAAGAAACAGGTTTAAAGAGCTCTATATAGCATTATTATCACTTTAACCTACACATCAATCTATTGACCATGTAGGAGAGGTCAGAGGTCAAATGTGACATGATATTTTAAGTTTTATATGGTATTTTCTATATGTTGACAATACACTCCACACTAAGAATCATAGGTCCAGTTGACCTTGAAGATGAAAGCCAAATTTTAATGCTATACGATGCAAAGTTTTATCAGAATTCACTCAAATCTTTTCGAGTTATCGTGCTTGCAGTTAGAATGATGACGTGCACGTATGCAGGTGAGGTTTCCTAGATGTACTGCACGTGTAAATGCAGTGTCTCCAGTTTGAATTCAACTGGGGACTGCATGTTATTCCCTCACTTTCCCTTCTTCCAAATTAGTAAAACCAAGGGATTATATCCATTTGAATGCATTCATTCAGCCACAGATGAATGAACGAAATATGATTCTTGCAGTGAAATTTGAATTATAGTTCTATTAAAAGGGAATGAGCACTTCATACAACAATGTTATCGCGAAAGATTTGACTGCTTTGGAAAGCTGTTTTTCGCTGAGGCAGGTTTATTCGTGGATAACGAGCTGCATTTAGATCCACATTTGCACCCTCTATGGTGGGCTCAGTAAATAAACAGTAAAATGACATACTGACAAACATACTGGCAACAGTGCTGTGCTCAGCAACCAACATTAAGCTTTTCCTGGCGCACCAAATTTGTGACATTTGGCTGGAAGGGATGAGTTTCACTATGGGAAAATCTTAACAAGTGCTTTAACAATTGTTAAAGTGTGGGAAAATGCTATCCTGTGTTACCACGCCATTCACCCTCAATTTCATGGCACTTCTTAAAAGTATCATAAAGTGTGACTAAGCTTTACTAGTAGCTTAAGGTTTGATGTTAAAAACCTAACATTGAACAAAGAAGAGCTTGAATAAAGTAAAACTAATTTTTACTTAAAAATGGTTACTTATTGTTGCCTGTGGCTCTCTCAGAAGAGAGTATAGGAACTTATACCTTGGCAATGTAATTCACTGAACACTTTCAGAGTTTTTACATATGAAGATTCCTTTAATCCTGTACAGATTTGACTTGAAGTTCAACCAATTTTTCTAATGTACTTTTGTGGTATTAGTCAAATAGCAGTGTCTGAAAGCAGTGTCTTAATATATTCAGTTCCTCATTAAGAATGTTTACTTCTCCAAATGCTTCTGTCACCGGGCAATTTAACATGAAGATTGTGTGTTTGCAAGTGTGTATCTGTGTTTGTGTGTATGTGGGCTTGGCGAGTCATTAAAACCTGTTTGTGCTACACTCTGCACACAGACTGATGACTTTCCCTGACTCAGAATTCCCATGGACTTTTTTCTGCTAACTCCCGCCTCTTTTACTCTCTCTCTTCCTTTGACCGGTTTTGTCCTTCCCCTCTCTTTGTTTTGACCGATGGCAACATTATTTTTACCCTCTTTTACTAATTATCCCCTGTGATGATGGTAATGAGTGTGCGTCACTTCGAGCAAAGCCTTGTAGGTTTTCCCACTCCTTCTGCTGTGTGTCCATGTGTGTGTGTGCTTTGTCCTCAATTGAATTTATGGGTGCAAAAACAAAGAGGAGCTTGTTAGGCAGTCACATTCAATAGATTAGAGTTCCGTTGTTTGAGTGAGAATGAAAGAGAGTGAGAGGGAAGAGTTTTTGGCAAGTAAAATTATGTGTGTGGTTTACCGTGCTTGTATTTTTGAGTGTGAACTGGTATTTATGTCATGTGTCTTCAGTACTTATTTTTGTGCAAAGGTTTTTGCATAATCTCAGTAAACTCGAGGCCAAGTTTTCTGAAAATGTGAATGCGATAACTGGACAAGAACAAACTGATACTATAGGTGCATCTACTAAAAATCTTAGACAAGTTGGAATCTTAGTGACCTCAACTTCAAGGAAAACTGAGGTCAGAGGTCAAGTGTTCTGAAAATCTTGTGAATGCAATAATTCAAGAATGAGGTAATGTAGGATTTTCAAATTCATACTGTCGGTGTGTCTACTAAAAATCTTGGAAGAGTTCGACTCTCAGTGACCTAGACCTCAAGGTATGTACGTTTTCTGAGAATCTTGTGAATGTGATAACTTAAAAAGGAGGCAACGTAGGGTAGCACTGGTAGCTGTCATTATTTTACATTTTCTAAATGTAACACACTGATAAAAACAATTCCAAGGGGTTAAAACTAATTACAAATTCCAAAGAAAATAAACCTTCTTGGGTTTGAACCCAAGAAGCTCTGCATCTCCCTTAATCATTAGGTACTTTCTGTGTTTACCTTCTACCCTTGGAAATAATAGTTGTACTTGTAGTTCCAGAAAACCATTGTGGTCTGCACTGGGCAGTGTTGAGGTTGGAAGAGACTAGCAATTTTCTCTGAAGTCTTTCTTGTTAATTTACATCTGTAATGGCTTATAACTTGTGAAATGATATTGTGGACTTTCCCTTTGCATGTTACATTATCAATAACCTAAGGCATGTAGGCTTCAAATGCACTCTGCCTTCATTTCTGTCCTCTGCAGTCTTACTGCACAACCCGGCCCTATATCACATTCCCACTGGCCTGTCCATCACTGGCACAAGGCCCCCACTTAGCAGCAGAGAAAGTCCTTGGGGTCAGCTCATAATGGACCTAAATGCAGCTCATTATCCTGATAAGGCAGGGGCGGTGGCCAGGCAATGGTTGCATGACTGGCTGGATGACAGCCACAGAGCTCTGACAGGTAGACAGAGCTAGACACAGGCATGGCAGCTATCTGATGGACCCGGCTGACAGATCCAGTTGCATACGCCTGCTGCTCTGAGGCTATGGAAGGGGGTGGAAACTGAATACCACAAAGCTACACAATGAAATCCCCAGTTCTGTCTCCATGTTTTTGTAATGGTGTGTTATGAATGTGACTGTCCTTCCCTCTGGTTCAATGCACTGCAAAACCTGTAGCTTAGCAAGTCAGTTTACCACAGTTTACTGTAAATAATTAGTTTACATTTACTGGTATACTTTTTTGTTCTGCTGCCATGGGGTTTGATGTGGGATCTATCAAGTCCGGTGAGATACTGGATCTGTGTTTGTTTCAATACATGTTACATGATATATATGGGGGGGTTCTTTAGTTTGGTTTGGTTTTTACATTTGCGTTTGCACTAGCATGATGGTGATTTTAGTATTAAACTAGAATGTTAGGCCTCTGTGAAATATTTCCAGACTTTCATAGTGGTTTGGGGAAAATTTCCCCCTTTGACCACAATGTAGTATACATGTAGTATACTATGACCACAATAACAGAAAAGACATGAATTTATGAGTGTATATATAGATCATATTTTATATGGATAGGACTTGTTTATACCATAGACTGTAAAAAAAAAAAAAAAAAAAAAAAAAAAAAAAGCTTCCCCATACTTCCAGGTTGATAAATTTAGCTCAGGCTGTGGCTTTAAAAAAGAATTCTGGTCTTAAAGAATTCTGAGAAAGCGGCTCTCTGATTTGTTTCGTTTATTTCCTGGTAATTTCCTACCAATCATTTACATACCATACAAAAAGTAAAGGACCAAGTACCGAACCTTGTGGAATGCCACATGTGATTGTTTATAGTTAAGACTTTGTATTATTTACAGAAACATATTAAATACAGAATAAAGTGTCAAACTGGGGAACTATGTGCAGTATGAATCTACATGATTATTGGTTAAAGACTTGTCAGTAACAATTCAATAACCAATGAGGGCCTTGTTTCCCAGTCAGACCCACCCCTCCTTGTCACCTCCATTTTTTGGTAACCATGATGGCGACTGTTGAAATGCTGATGCTGAGGCTTCTAAGCTAGACTTCAGAAACAAGTGGGTGACTTTAGAGTAGCTGCATCCATCTTTTATGCTATCCATGGTTTTTACCATTAGTCTAACATTTTACATAATAGTATCATCCTATAGATAATACAATGGGTAGTAAAAATGTTAAAAATAAAGGTGTGATTCTCCTAAAAGTAATGACACTGCTGTATCTTTTCCTGAAGCAAAACAGATTCCCAGGTTATGAGGAAAAATAAATTGGCAGGTAAATCAATGTTTCCTTTTGTCTGTATGAGCTGAAGATGATTTGACAAATCATTTGATCAGGAGTTTTTTTTTTAGTCTGTGTATGTCTATGATTTTGATTCTGACCATGATTAAGTCACAGCTGGTAAAATGCCACATTTCCCCTTCTCTGTCAGACAGAATGAGGTGAACTGTTAAGTGTCAACAAGCTCGAGCCTCTGGGCATCTAATCAGCCACAGATTCTCTTACAACCAGATGTCAGGCAAAACGGCACCACATACTCCACTCACATATCAACCTCTCTGTGTCTCCCTCACTCACAGCACTATGACGGTATTTTTTCTTTCTCGGTGCTCTTAGGTGTGTCAGTTTGCCTATATGCGTCTCTGTGGTCGCATATGAAATCGTGTATGGGACATGTTAATACGCCCATTGGGGGCATGCTGGGCCAGTGCTGACTTTCTAGTGACTGGGGCAATATGGACAATGAGGGCATGAGTGTCATGCAGTGTATGAATTTGACTCCCCATTTTTTGCCTTTAGCATACAGTGCTTGAGTATAGGGTGACAAGGTAAAAGATAGGCCTAACTGGTACACTTTGGGACTTGCACGCAAAAGTGCACTCTTCTATTCAGACATTTACAGCACACATAAGCGTAAGGAAAAACACATGCACAAGCTATATAATTGTACTCACTTACACGCACAATACCTGTTCCTTTTACATGCTTTTATTCCCCCCTTTAGAGTAGACTGTACACACTTTCAAAGGTGGTGATACTTTGTGGGCAAGTGTGTATGTCACTGATGTTAAGAGTGGTTGTTCAGTGGGTGCATTTCATGCATTCATCCATTTGTTCGTCTGTCTGTCTATTTGTTAGCAGTCTAACATCCACAGTTTTCAAGATATAGAATTTTGCCTGATGGTAGAAACCAATAACAGCTAAATCTGATTTCATTTTGGAGACAATCATAGTCAAGGTCACACCAAATGTCAAAATCAGTAAAAACTTTATAATATCCACAGTTATTTATGGATTGTCTTTAAACTTCACAGCAATATACTAGTCCTTGGGGACCATGACTACCTTGTTAGGCTAAGGATTTGACCTTAGCCTTCATTGTTTGCTCCCAAGCTCAAAGTTCATCTTGAAAAAATATTTCAAGAACCCATATCGAGTAATATGTCATATGAAAGGGCATTGAGAGAGCGGTACAACACACTATTTATTTTTTCAACACAACATCCTGCAACATCACAATGATGCCAAAACAGGCTGAAGTCAGAATTGTGTAATAAAGACATCATAAAATTTCAAAGTTTTTTGAAGATAGACTCAATCCTCCTAGGTGCTGCGCAAACCTCTGAAGAGATGTTCTGTCATCTTCAGAGAAGGGGATTGTTGCTCTACCATTCTTTTTTAAATGACACGATAGATGTTCAGTTCATTCATTCATTCATTTTGGGTGACATGCTGCACATTTTCTTTTTCAGAAAGAATTCTTGTGTATTTTCAGCAGTGTATGTTGGGATGTTATAATACTTAAAATATATTTGTCGTCTTCCAGACTTCTGGACACAGGGACTCATCTTATCACCATATATTTTGGTAAATCACTTATACAGATGCTATCTCACCAACAATTATTGCACTCATTCAGCCACGCTATGAAAGTAGGCCAAGCGTTAACTGATAGTCCTGGCATGCTTTATGTCAAGCCTGCTGGACCCCACCTGAGCTAAACACAAAAGTTATCATTTTCAAATTTCCAACTTCTCTTTTCCAGTCATTGTATATGTGAATCCATGGTGCAGACATGCAGATCCAGAATTTAAAAAGTTAATTTTCTAACTATTTTCATGCAGTTTGTCAAATAGAAAATCAAAGTGGACCCAGGTTTATTTTAGTGATCACAGGTTTTACAGTGTGTCACTGAGCAGTGATTTATGCACCTTTTTTCCCTTTTTCTTTTTTGAGGTTTTTTTTTTTAAATATTTTATTTTAAAATTTTAAGAAGAATTATCAACTTAAAACCCTGCAACTGTTAATTTTACATGCAAAATTGAGTAAGTCTGCACAATGGTCTACTCATTCCTGTTGTACACTCTATATGCTACATGCAGGATTGCAGGGTGCTTAAGTAGATTATGGTGTGGTTTTTCTTCTTAAGTGATCCTGCAGGTTTTTTGATGGTATACTGCAGACTCACTCCCCTCCACACCTTAGTAAGATGTTAAATACTTAATTACAGCGTTCTCTCAGACGTACAATTACGGCTGACTGCTTTTGGTCTATTTTTGCAGCCACCAACAAAGGCATAGAAATCACACAAAAGACTAAATTGCTATTTAAGACCAAAAACCAGAATTATCATGAATATCGGTGATATACCTTGAAAGGAACCATCGTTGTCTTATATAGCTTTTGTCTTGTACATCCTTACTACCCAAAAGTTTTGGACCAGAACCAGAAAACTTCACAATGTTCTTCTTCCAAAGGGTCTCAGTGTGGTTATTTCAGTCTGCACCCATGTGCAATTACTGTGTACACAAATGACCAGGAGGCATGAATGAGTGTGCTTTAACCTCCTAGGACCTGGCGTCCACATATGTGGACATCACATTTTGGGTTATTTAGACCAAAATACTCAATTTTGCTCTACAAGGGCCTGATATCCACTTACTGCTACTATTCTATCAAAATTTTAAACGAATATCCTCATATGTGGCTCTTATTTTTCATAAAAACAAAAATAAGGTAAAAAAAAAAAAAAAATCTGGTCATTCTGTGTTTTTACATTCATTGGGCCCCAATCAGCCCAAATATCAAAGAGAAATTAAAAATGCATGCCGTGGAAGAGTTTGGGTCTTAGGAGGTTAAACTGACTAAACATCACAGGTGTGAAAACACCCTTATAACTTGATACAGTGGATAGTTTGTGTGGCAGAACCAGTTCTAAGTTAAGATAAGATAAGTTGAAGACAGCTTTGGAAACAGTTTGAAAAAGGGCAGGCAGGATAGTATTTAGACTATTTCCTCCTGCGCCGGATGGTGCATTGGGCGGCAAGTATATGACCAGTTATTAACCATGCATAATAAACCATTTATTGCGAGCTAAGTTCAACCAATAAAACTTGCCAGGTGATTGGAAGAATCACCTATGTATGGTCTCACCAAAAACATCCTGTGTGTTTGTCAAGACCTACTGATTGACACAAACCAGCTGTGGTTTGGCTACAAGCTTGAAGGCGGGCAAGATGGATTCTCCCATGGTCACAACTGTGACTTTGAATCCTGATGCCTAGCAAGATAAGAAACAACGCTCTATTAACTTTTGGCACTGAATTAGATGCTTCACTCTGGTACTTTGTAATGAAGTAGCCATGTGAGGACCTGGGTTGTCAGTTTCTCACACTAGATACTGTGATGTACTTGTTTTTCTTTACTGGGGTCTTCTTCTTCTTTTCTCGATTCTAGACAAAGTTTTTCTAGTTAGACACTTCCACATAGATTCCCCTTCCTTTTTGTCATTTTGTGACCATCGTCTACCCCTTAAAGGCTGATGCTAAAGCTTGTTTAATTATGGGTGATCATGGGTTCACATGGTTAGACTAAACATGTGAATATACTTTTTTTTTTAATTATTTTTTAAATCAAAAACATTTCTAAGTGACCCTAAACTTTGGAGCAATAATGTACATTGAAATGTATATAGCAGTTACCACTGTTTCTCATATATATGTGAAATAGCTCCTTGTTCACCTCTGACGAGCGTGGTGGGGGAGGTAACGTGAAATGGCAAGAAGGGAGAGAAATGCGAGAAAGGGTGAGAGTTGACCTTTGGGTCTTGCTGAAGCAATGTCTGTAAGTAAGGGGGCGGGTGGTTGAACTAAGTGTCTGATTCATTTCCCCAGAGACCGCCTTCCCCCAAGCCTACACACACACACACACACACATACACACACACACACACACACACACACTGGACACCCTTTCTTTTGCAGTTTGGTCCAGCGATCCAGGTGCTGGCGTCTGTAGAGATGGCAGCATGACCTCTACTGACCCCAGGGGAGCCCAGTTGAGGTGAGGGGTCATGGTGGAATCCTCCCACTGCCTGTCCGTGTATGTTTTTGGCCTTGAAGGCCACAGGCGGAGCCTCGAGAAATATGGCCGCCACTTTGCCCCTCTTGAACCCTTGTCATTTATTCATGTTTTGACAGCAGACAAAAACTGGTGAATGAAGGAACTGAGGCTTGCAACAAAGTTCAGAAGTGTATGTGTAAATGTACAAGTACCTAAATATATCATAAAAGAGCTGAAGTGAAGGTAGTATTTTACTGTCATTTAAACAAGGGGTTATTTAGGGTCTCATAAGATTGACTGTTGAGAGATGTTTGCTCATTTTCTTTCATTGTAATACGAGTAAGTGCTAGAGTCATGTTTGTTTCATTCAGGTTCCGAATGTAGCCCATGTTACTGACATTTTAATTAATTTCTTATAAATTAAATCAAAATATACCTTCCTAATAATACTGTATTTATTCAAGCCTACAACATTAATCATCCCTCAGATGAACTTGGCATGCAAATGAACTCACTCTCCTCCAGATCAACTTTCTCTTCTTCATCTCTTTCTTTATTTCTCCTCATCACTGCCTACTTGGTGTTACCTTTCAGCTTCATGGTGAGTCAACCAGCTGCCTGTCTTGGGTTACAGCGAGTGACGCTCAAGTAACAAAAGCTCAATGCTGCCCCATCAGCATTCTCCTTTCTGTTAACAGTGTGCTGAGGTAGATGCTAGCTAAGGCCACAATGCCAACACGATGTCTGGAATGTACAGAATCAACTGAGGGCTTTATAAAATAGATATAATATTGTGAATAATAAAATAATCCTGACTTTAAAATTCTCATTTGGTAATAGAGAATGATATTCGATGTTTAGCAAGAGTCTGTCAAGTTAGAAATAAATGTTTTGTTCTATCGGAATGAGCACTAGAAACAGAAGTTAATAATTTGTAGAATGACTGAAATCAATCCATGCAGAATACAGAGTTTGCTATACAACACTTTATTTTAACAGACTGATAAATAAGATGAAACAAGTGAGGCTGGTAATGGCCCATCAATTATTTGCTCAAGGTGCAGTGTTTTCTTGCCACTTGATGTCAGGAGAATGCAGTCAAGTTACCCCTCCCAATTCAAGTGCATAAACCTTTTTGGTAGTTACGGTGGCTGCTTTAGGACCAACACTTTATAATCAGCCTTCAGGGCAGCCTTCAGTCCCCTCCGAGGCCTTCCCCAAACTGCAGCTCAATTCATGTTTAAGCCATTCACCTTTACCTACTAAAACACTGTCAAACCTAAAATGAGGACGTTGGCCCAGCAAGTGAACTGATATATAGTTGCAGAAAAAAAAAATGTCACACTGTTATGTGTGCTACAAAGCGTAATATCCTCGTGGTGGTCCTAAAACCAAATTTGAAGTTGCTTGGAAAATGGATGCGCTGAATTCCCCATGTCTCAAATGTAATGAGCTCGCTGAGTGAAGACAGGATGCATAGATGCACAATCATGACACTGACAAGGGTGGAAGCAGGAAACAGACGACAACAAACACACAGGGAGCATATGCAGACTGAATAATTACAGACTGAACAGAGACAATGATGATAAAGACGTGTGTGCATGCAGAAACACACACACAGACAGACACACACACTTAGTGTCATGATGATGGCGGCAGGGTTTTAAGGATAAAGAAGGATAGACTTTACACAGTCGAGCTCAACTCCCTCCACTCTGTGGTGGTTCCAGACGGGGGCACCCAAAAGATCCTCTTCACAAAGATTCTGAGTGACAGGTAAAAAAAGGGAAAAAAGAAGCTCAAAGAGAACGACGGAGTGGCACCTAGTAAAGGAAGAGACAGCGTGTCTTTACTACTTCCTGCTGCCTGGCAGCTGAAGCTAAGAGGAAGATCCTCGTCTCCTTCTGCCTCCTTTTAATTATGGCCAATTACAAGGTTAGCACGCCAGGACTTATTACACGGCAACCAAAGAGCCCCCCTTGAGTATATTTGTGGGGCCGAGGCGCATATTATGGAGGGTTAGCGTAGCGAAATTTCCAAGGCCTCGGCTCTGAGGGGCCTTTGCAGTTTTCTTTTTGTGGTTTTAATGAGAACTGAAAGCATGAAAATGCAGCAGTACAAAAAGACCCCCCTGCTAAAAGTGAGTCGCACCCTCGTTCACTGCGGGCTAGCATCTGAGGTATTAGGGGAGGAAAGTACTCCTACACATGTGTCCTTCCTCAAAACTGTGTTGCAGTAGATGGTAATGTGTTCAGCATAACTGCGTGGGATAGACAGGTAAAGGGGCTAAGAGAACCTGAGATGTTTCTGAAAGAAACCAAAATAAAACTCATGTTCTCACATTTTGGTGTGGAATCATGGTAGATTGTTTTTGTCACTGTGTATCTTCATATGTGTCTATCTTTTTTTGTGGGTAATGCTGATTTAACATTAACGCTGCTGGAAGGAATTTAACTTCAGCTTGTCTTTTATGTGAAATCCATTATGGGACATAATTATTAAAACTGTTTTTTGTTTGTTACTTTAAGTGTTTTTCATAAGCAAGCGATGATAACGATAAACCACACATCACAAAAGTTTAACTACTGGATAAAAGTAATCTCCCGAGACTAAAAAAATTTTTTCTATTTATTTTCTTTTTGGTGTCAAACTCCATGCAATCTTTTTTTTGCACAGTGAAGCTGGAGCATTTGGTATGTGGTGCGTCACTGCTTCGGCTGGCAGGTGTAAATAGGGCCGATTAAGCTCCCTCTTGGCTCTTTTGTGCTTTTGAGTGTTTGGACACCTCCTTGGCATGAGGTAACGAGGGCATGGCCGCTGAGTAGTGCCAAGTTTGCGCACTGTTGACACAGATTCAACAGAAGAGGGTCTTGTCATGTGCCAGCATGTGACAATACAGCGTGACGTCAGGTGGGTGGTCGCTCTTAGGCTGCGTCATTCCTTCCATTCTGTGAGTTTCTTGCGTCCGAAGCTGCGGTGACTTCACCTTGTCTGTAAACGCTGACCTAACCTATGAGCAGAGTTTTCCTTCAGTGACATGTCCTTAATGTCATGCACCAATGGCATTTTATAATTTGTACAACAACAGCGTACAAGATACTGTTATTCTGTTGTTATACAACCGTAATAAATGGTGCAAAATCAATAACCTTTTTTTCCCTTCCTTTTCTCCCTCAGGCTGGTCTTAGCATTAGCTTTTAGTGGAGCTGGGCACCTCAGTGGCACTTTTATCAAATCACTTCCTCCCCAGCTATCTGGGCCAGTTTGTGGTCCCCGGGGTTTTGCGAACATTTCAGGCCACTGATTTATGTCCCGGTTTCTCATAAAACAGATGAATGACTCATGATAAGAGGACGCTGTTGAATGTGGACTGGAGGACTGCCCAAGAAGGGGGAAGAGAAGATATCCAGATGGGGCGGTGTCAGAGCATATAAACTATTACTACTATTACTTTCCATAAGACAAGATAAGACTTTATTGATCCCACAATGGGGAAATTTTTGCGTTACCTCAGCTCAGGTACTGATATCAGAAGGAAAATACAAAAAATACAAATAAAATACAAACAAATAAAAAATAAGTAAGATAATACACTATATACAACAGTGGCATACACAGTATGTGATTATGGATATGGTTGTGAAAATATGCAAGACACAAACTATATAGCTTAAGCTTGTTTATGTGATAAAAAGTAGATTAAAAAACTGCATTTGAACCACAAAAATGAAAAAGGAAACATTAAGAAATTCCACACAGACACATTTCCCCTGGGTCTCAAAGGATTCCTATATTTGTTTTCAGTAGTCCACAAGTTTTTGGTTGAAGTAAGTGTTGTCTCTGACATTATCTTTGATGTCTTTGTGTGAGAGCAGGGCCTTGCACTAGACAGTGAGTTCAACATACCCAGGGTATCTTTTTCTTACCTGGGTTCACTTTTACCCTAACTAGGGTAAGTTAGGGTAAAAGCGATCAGGATAAGCGGTCACAAAAAGCTGGCTAACGACTCGCTAAGTTTTCCAATCTGGGTAAGAGTGCGTTCACGTGAAGGTAGCCGAGTGGCTGATTTTACAAAGCAAGACTAAAGTATGATATTAGAAAGATATGCAGAATGTAAGTAAAGAGAAACACAGTGAATAAAACATCCAATTTAGAATCACTATTAACCCAACCCCAGTAACCTCATGTCTTTGGACTGTGGGTGGAAACTGGAGTACCCAGAGAGAACCCAGTCACATCAGGACTTTCTTGCTGTGAGGCAACAGTGCTAACCACACCACCACTGATGCTAACTTGGGAAACACAAAGACAATATTAAGACACAGACACTATTAAAAAGCTTTAGACCCTCCCCCCACTGTCCACACAGAGAGGTCTGATAGATCTTCGAGGAATAGTGACTTGATTTGTCAATATCTGGTGATTTCCTACTTGCCAATCTCTAATCTGGAATCTAACCTTCTCCAGAGCAGGTTAGGAGAGCAGCATAAGTTACTACAGTAAATTCGTAGTCCAGAAAACCCAGGGTTAACCCTGAAGTTACATGGATAAGATGAAATCCTGCTTGGTGGTATGTGCCTCAGAAGTCCACACTTGTCTATTTTTAAAACACGAGTTGCAAATTTGGCTCCGCCGGCACTCATCATGGCGTGGAAGCCACTCCAAAAGGAAGTTCACACCAGACATTACCAGAGCTCTGACGTGAATTACACATTACACATCCTGACAAGTTCAGTAAGATCCGCTTGTTTTCTCTTTCATTTCATCCAACGTCTCTCATTCTTTGCAGCTCTTTGCCTTTCTTTTCTTTGCCTATTTGTCCTCTGCTTCCCTTCTTCCATCTCTGTCACACACACACACACACACATTCCACAGACTGAGCTCATCTAATTGGCATCTTATCAGCTATCTTGTGAGCGTGTCGTTATTATGACTAGAGTTGTTTCTATTCCCAGGACACGGCTGACACTGAAATAGAACATTCACATGTAGCCACTCCACAAAGTCGCTCAGACATTCTTCCAATACCAGTTTCAATAAATCATCATCATCATCATCCTTTTATAATCTCATCCCCCTGAGCTCATCCCTTGGAGGATGCCTTGTTTTCAAATACATGAGATTCATTTCAAACAGTTAGTGGTGCCAGGGTGAGATTCCTGTTAGGCTAACAAAATCAGCATTCTTCAGAGTTATGGGATGTGGGAATTGTAAATGTTTAGCTTAGTAATAAATACGATATGCAAATGTTTTTGAGAGATCTGAAGGTCGTGCTTGTTCTTGCATTGAGACCTATTTATTCAGAAAATCAGGGATTTATGCAACTTCTGTGTATCTTTCTTCCGAATTACAAACATGATGTCATAATGTAACTCTTCTCTAGTTCCAACCAGAAACAAAAGAAACACTTGCAGGCAGACTAGAGTACAAATGCTTTTATTTTACCCTATTTTTCTTCTTCTTTTCATATCATTGTGGTAATGATTGTTAATCACTGCCGATTAGCGTCTGTGCTCCCCAGACGTTTTGCTTGTTTAAGTGGTTTTCCTTGACTTTTCCTGTCTCTCCTCTTTCTCTCCTTGCCTTTCTTACACAACATGAACAGTGGCCTCGCGCACATGCACTCACTCACACACAGACTAATGCTTCCAGCTATTAGCAAGAGTGCAAAAACAATGAGCCCAAGGCCTGACTGTGTTGTCTCCACCCAGTGGATCCTTTGATGGGGCCAGGGGCAGCCAGGGAGTGTGGAGCCCAGAGGGCCAAGGGGTGCTCAGGGGGCAGCAGGCAGCCGTTCCTCCCCTAAACCCCTGTAACTCCATCTTGGGTCGTGAGCTGGGGGAGCTGCAGGCACGTGCCACGAGAGCGCGAGAGGCCCCTCGGTCCTGCTGTTGCTTTTGGGTGATGCGGCGGCGTTAGCCTGATTCTGAGCTGTTTAGAGGGCCTCTGAGATGAAACAATGAGATTTTGTACAGGTGCTGGCGCCCAATGAACACCGAAAGAAATGCACGCACACACACGGATACACACAGACATAATTCTCAGAAAGATTTGCACAGCTGCGTGAAGGGGACCCCTCCCTTCCCAAATGCAGCGGCAGCCCTCTGTGAAGCGCTCTCCAACACACACAGATGACTGCTCCTCGCTGAAACACGACTCCCCAGGTTACACAGGAAAAATAAAGTCGAAGGAGTCGTTGCTCTGCTGTTGCTTTAATTAATTTTATTTATTTATAAGCTCGCACTAAAAAGGAGTCCTCAGAGTTTGGGCCTGGTGTTCTTATCCTTCCTTTTCAGGTTTTTAGGATAATTTTGGTGTGCTTGTGTTGTTTTGCAGCAAAGTGTGCACATCTGCGACAGTATTCCTAAATCATATGTGCATACATGACGTATGCCGGGGAATCAGTCTTCTTTTGCGCAGCCACACAATCGGCTCACGACGCATGAAGTAAGTGGAAATTTCCTGCCCGTCTTTAAAAGGATCTCAATCTGGGAAATGATTCATCATCAAGAGCTGCAATTTCACACCTCGCTGCCACTGGCCAGGCAAAGCGACACCTCTGGCACATCTGTTTCTTTTCTCCCTGCGAGGAACTCCAAGCCATCTTTTTTTCTGCTTCTTCCCCCAATGTTTAATTTTTTCTCAGGCATCATAATTTACTCCTCTGGTTCTTTACTCCTTTTTTTTTGCTGAAAATATAAACATTATCAAAAAAAGTGGATGCAAAATGTGCAGTGGTAGAACGCAACAGGTGAAAATAACATCTGTTATCAAGTAATTTTGTTTACTGAATCAGATTTAACCTTTTAATGGTGTAAAAGGTGTAATTTGTTTTACATGTGGCTATGTGGCAATCAAAAAAATCATTAGCATGAATCAGATTCAAAGCTTTGACCAAATCAAAGTAATTCATGAGAAACACATACATATGTACTGAGGATATTTAGGGCTGCCACTATTGTAATATTAAGGTAATAAGTCAAGTTACCCTTCCATGCCAGAGGACCTCTGGTAGTGCAACATTTAAGGATTTTTGTTTTTATTTCAGCCTGACTTGTAGCTAGTAACAGCCATAACTCTGCAATGATGAGAACTGGCATAAATACAACATCTTAATTTTGTAGATGACTTTCACACTAGAGCTTACCTAGACACGCTCATTAACTTACAGTGACTTTACAGGGGGTGTGGCTATGTGCTGGTGGTGTTGAGCGTAATTTATGCTCCCGCAAATCTATTTGCCCGTCTTTGTACGGATTGCCATTCAGACAGCACATGGCGAGGTTTTTTACCCACTGCTCCCGTGCAATCCTCCAAAATCCAACCTGCACATCGCTGAACACGGATGGCCCATCTGTCAGTTGAATGTTTATTGGTTAACAAGTAGGCCAGGATGGGGGAGAGCACGACAGCAGAGTTTTACCAGAAATGGGAGAAGCACGGAAAAATCATCAAAGATCAAATACGGCGTGGAAAAACACAGACAGCGGTCACAGTGAACACTTTTCATTGTTTTTAACAGCACAAGCGACATAAAAGATACACTCTCTGTAGGTAGACTGGCTGTCTGTGACTGCCCTTGGATTGACTTTGCGCTAACTGTGTTAAAGCATAAAACAAGAATTGCTGAACACACTTTAAACAGAAAGACCTACATCACCTCTAAGTTGGCCACAAACTAGTGTAAGGTTTGTGACATTGATTAAAACAAAAAATGAAAAATGAAAAAACGAATGCCTGACTTAAAAGCTAAGTTAACACTGGAAGCGATTTGCTCATCACCTATTACTTTGAAGGTGACTTACTTGTGGATATTTCAGACTCTGGTTGGCTTGGTAACCCTCTATCATCTTTGCCACCAAGTCATTTGTAGTCCACTTTGCCACACCAGCATTGTTTTCACCTATAGTTCCTTGAAGTTTCCGAATATCGTTCACTTTCTGTGGTCACCACATCGCTCTAAATTGCGTCCAGTGTGAAAGAATCTCAGACGAGACATGTCCCCGATTATTGGGGGACACCCAATAATAAAATAATAAAACCCTTAAATAACTTCATGTACACTTTTTAAACTATAAATTGCAATATTTTACAAAAGAAGTGATGAATGAATGAACGGCCTACAGAAGCCTCTCTGTCTTCCCCCTTCACAATTGCCCTCACATCCACAGAAACGAAGAGATCACAACCACAACGTGCATATCATGACACACAGACACGCACACTGGGTCTTTGCATTTTTGCCTTTCGCCACTCCCCACAAGTCTGCCTTCCCCTCCCTCCATTCAGTCCACTCCAGATGTGCGAGGACACAGGGAGCCCAGTCATATTTAGTCAGCCAGTCACTTTCTCCTCAGAGAGAAAGTGAAACACCACCTGTGTGTCTGTCTGCATGTATTTCAATAGCCAAAACCATAACCCTCTGCCTCACCACAGGCCAGCCAGAAAGTCTCAGTGATGGTTTCCCAAGCTGGAGCTGAGATGATGTAGAGAGACATCTGTACACTACAAAAATCCCCCTCTCAGCATTGTTTTTGCTTACTGTTAGAAAACCTTTGCCAGTGACATAACATCATTTATTTTCCAATCAGCTTGGTTTAAGAATCAGATGTCATCTTTGTTTTTGTTTTTTTTGCCATTTCCCATATCCATCCATCCATCCATCCATCTATCCATCTACCTACCTACCTACCTACCTTCCTTCCTTCCTTCCTTCCTTCCTTCCTTTCACAATATATACTACATCTAACTACATCTGGAGTAAGCCAGACATGGTAATAAAATGGATTTAATGTGGTTCTTAATCACAGACATCCCACTGAGTTTCAGTTTAAGTTGTAACAATATAATTGTCTAATAGTAACAAAACAAAAGGTCTTAAAATCATGGCCATTTCAAATGTTAAAGAAAAATGTTATATTCGAACAGAAATAAGTAGGAAGCAGAGGAAAAGAAGTCCCAGCATATGCACACAGTGTATTATAGCCCAGAGAGACAAACTTGGTAAATCTGTCACCAGGCCTCTTCCTGTGCACAAAAAGTGAGTGCATCCATCAGCTATCATGGACCGGACAAGCAGTCCATAATGGTAAACATATTGGTGATTTCATCTTTGTGCCATTTATATGAATCCTGAGCTCAGCATACACAATATGGACAAAAGTGAGCTAAACATCTTAATTTTTGAATTCGGATATTTTCAATCCCATTGACACAGGTGTTGCAAATCAATAGAATAGAATAAAATAGCTTTTTATTGTTGTCATTGTACATGTCCAATGAAATTATGGGTCCACACCAACTGCGCAGGAATAAAATATAAATGGTAAGACAGCAGGAATAAATAGCCAACATGAGAAATTCATAGAAAACAATAATAATGCACACACTGGAAAACAAAGTGCCTGGAAGTAGCGCCAAAGACATGGCCTGAGTGATGGGGGTTGCTCAGGTATGGCCCAGGGGAAGAAGTTGTTTACAGGAAACACATGCAAAAGCCAGGAATCAAACCCAGGTGACAAGAATGGGAATTTTCACGATACCGCTACACCAGCAGTGCTCAGGCAATTGTCAAGCCAAGCGATAAGATTATATAATGTATTGTTGGATGTTGCTGCCCTGGAATAAAAAAAGTGACTTTTGTGTTTTTTATTTTTTCTTCTTTTTTTTTAATGGATTACATAATTATATAAAACACAAATAAAGGAAACTTTAGAAGAATTAATAATAATAATAATTATTATTATTAATAGTAATAATAATAATAATGATAATTAATAATAATTATTGGGATTTAAAAACCTTGTAAGACATGAAGCAAAACTATCCCAGAAGTAAGAATTAAATGAGATAAATCAGAAAAATAATATAAATGATAAGTAGACCAATAAAAAACAAGCATTAACACTTTAAGGTGTATAAAAAAAAAGCAAATTCAATTTTATCTTAAAAGAGTAATGTAATGCTTAATATTCCTAGGTCAGATTTCTCAGTAAGAGTCTAATCTGTCTTGTAATTGAACTTTCAGGTTGTAGTACTGATTGTGTAATATACATCCTCTGCTTAGATTTCACTGATTGCTCTTATGCAGGCACAGAACGCTGCAGGTAATTTACCACATAACTGTGTTCAAGTCACGTAACTTGTTAAAGTTCTATGAATAATTACTGAAATTGGAAGCGTTTGATAAGGAAACTCAGCTCTTCTTGCTTTAGGCTGATTGAACAATGACAGTGTGTCCAGAGATCAGTCATATGTGCAGCCACTAAAATATTTCTTCCCGGCCTGATTTAGGTTCTTCTCTAAAACAATGACTTTGACCTTGAAAGCTAACTAACAGCAGCGATAGCGCTAAAAGAAACGTGCCCATTCAGAGCTTTGGATAAGTGACACGCCGTGGGGTAAACAGCTTTGTTCTTATCACAAGTTTTCTGTCTCTCCTTTAGAGTGTTAAGTAAGAAGGACTAACTGAATAAGCATGCATTAAATATGATGCATAACCACAACAAGAGGCCATCTTAAAATGTGCAGCTCGCTATCGCTCCATCAATCCTGTCTGCTAAATGTAGAATAAACTCGCTAACTCCACAACAAATCTCCGAGTTTGTGCAGGTCAAGAGGCCAGCGAGACAAACAACCCCTGTCTGTCTGTCTGTTTGGACAAGGATTTGTTGCGGAAAAAGCCTTCACTCCATCTGTCTCTGTCCTGAGGTGTTTATTTGTACTTAGGACTCCCATCGCACATCAACTGTTTACAGTGTTTATTTGAATTGTTTCATTTTATTTTCCAAAAGGAAAAAAAAAGCTGCTTTTAGCTTCCTCTTGTTTGGACAATGCTAGTTTGTTTCTTAGCCTATAAATATTTCGACGCTGGCAGCCGGATAGACATCCTTCCCATCACTGGAAGTCGACCAGTTAGCTAAAGGAACAAACTGGTTCTGTTATTATTTATCTATCTTTATTGCAGGGATTTTTCTGAAAATATCACATTCAGATATTTTAAGATAATTTGAAGATAATAATTTTACATCCATTGATAGTTTTTTCCACACGTACAGTTTAAGATACAAAGGATTGCATCAATACTCAGTTTTAACTGTTCTTCAAATATTTTAATTGTTATGTCAAATAAATGTTTGCACATATAAACAAATACCATGCCATCCCACTTTGAACAAACCTGACTGAAAATCATAAAAAGTTTATGAATATTCTTTTACAATGTGACTGAAGAGGCTGAGGAAATAATATTTCATAAAAGCCTTTAAAATGTAGTAAGTGTACAAAGAAATTTAAAAAAAAAAAATCATTAAGCTGTCAATGTTGTGAATGCATAAAGTAAACTAGTTGTGTAATAACGTGGTTTAAGTAAGTTTAAATGTTAGGAAAAGTAATACATTTTAAGATATCTTGTCCCAAAATGCCACTTCTACTTCCAAAGAAGCAAATCATCTCATTTATGAAGCTAATAATTGGCTCAGACCATGTTAGTCCTTCAGTGCTGCACTGTATTAAACAGAGATGTGGTAGTTTTGCTACTCTGCAAGGACTGCTTGCACGCGGTTGGCTGTTTTGCTATCCAGGCTTTAACCCTGTAAAAAATTGCTAATTTTTTTAAACTAGAGCGTTTATTGAACCTTCTGACAAATTTGTTTGTAATTAATTAATTAATTCATATATATATTTAATTTGTTTAATTTTTAACTTTTGTTTAAAACAAATGTGTTGTGTGCTTTATTTAAATTTTTTGGGGGGGAAAAAATCACTCTGACGATGTAGAGGTCTAAATAATGTACTAAAAGTTATGTTTTAAACGTGTTACACTTGGTGTTACGGCTAATCAGATTGACTCATACAGTACATCTCTTGCAAGTGTATTTTTTAATTCGTATTTTCATTGACTCAGAGTGCTTCTCAAAGTGTCTTCTTAGTTCATATCCACGTCCTGCTTCCAATCTTGTAGCATCCTTCCAGGTATTTAGTTGATGGTTCACTAGTGTTCCTGCAGGAGTAGTCCGGATGTTAAGGGTTGACAACAGAAAGGTTAATCAGCATCAAAGCTCAGACCCTCCGGCCTTGTTCAGAACCAGCAAAGCATGCTGCTCTCTGTTTTCACAATACGTCCTCACTGCCATTAGTGCTGTGTCAGCAGGCAAGGCCTTGTATATGTGTACGCAAGAGAGAGAAGAGTTTCAATTTTCAGGAATAGAGAACGCACACCGACACGCTTGCGTATTCGGTCGTATGAATTCACCCAAACAGCACTTAGGTACAGCCTGATTAACTACGTCCTGACTCAGGTTGTGTTTTGAGGAAGTCGGGCCTGGTGGACCCCATTGCTTACTCATGCTGGAAGTGACAAAACAGAAGTGTCCTGTTCAAGCATACACTGAAAGGCTAATATTCCTGTTGTCCCCCCATATAAGGCTGTGTTCACTTGCTTCCTCTTATTGTGGCTTTTGATCCACTGGTCTCCTAGTAAATATTAAACATAGTCAGAGGAAGAAGGAGTGGTCTGAATGTGTGTGTGTTGTGGGATAGTTGTCAGATTTATTTATTTTTTGCTATGATGTTCATCTTCTAGTATTTTTATTGTTTATATGTTTGATCTTGGCTTTGAAAAGGCTGGTGAGCTATAGTCTAAAAGCAAGCAGTTGCATGGTGAGCCAGACAGCAAAGATGCATCAGTAGTGAGTCATCTTACTTGGGGGCAGCTTATGTGGTGCGATGTGTGACCTGTACAGGTCCCTGTGAAAGGGACAGCTTGGGTGGTTCTTTCTCATTGCATGTGCATACCCAGGAGTAAATTTGCACAACATCACATTAAGCAAGTCTTCATATTTTCCATACTAAGTTATGAACACTCAGCCGTGCATGTGGAAGTTTGATTTTCCTCGTACTCTTTTCCCACAAACTGCCCTTTTTTTTCTATTTATGGTCCCAGAATAGATTTAGTTTTGGGGGTGTGGGTGGGGGTTGTTTAAGTCAGAAATGAATGTTTCTCTTATATTTCTCTCACCCTCTCTGACAGTGGACACTTTGTGTCGAGCTTGTGTGTTTGTTAAAAATAGAGTTTACTCAGCAGAGCACTTGAATAGATTGAGCTACTTGCAGACATTTCCTGACTAGAGCTGTATTTCCTACCCTCTGCTAGATCAACAGGCCATCTAAATAGGGACAGTGACCTGTCTGGTCCTGATTGTTTCCTTTTAGGAGGCTGGATCGTTGCATGATGATGGCATAGGAGGAGTCGTGTTTGATGTTTACTACAAGCTAAAAATACTACCCAGCCGCATTTGTCTGAGGGGGTGGGGGTTCATGTGTGTGTCTGTTGCCCCAAGTCCAACAGCTGGAGACTTGAGAGAGCCTCCATGATTTCTGAGGGGGGACAACAGGTGGGAAAGTAGGCGTGGGTGTCTGTTGTACTGTGCATACTGTGTTTCTGAATGTGTGGAATGATTTAGGTGGGTCTGCGCGTGTGTGTGTATTATGGCAACTATGTGATTATGTGTGCAGAAATATGTGCTTACATGTGTTATTCACACAAAAACACTATTAGTTGGATTACACATAAAAATGTCCATGTAATTTTGTTACATATGTACTGTGTGATCTAAAGGAATCTGCTCAAATGGAATTGATTAATTCAGTTTCGGCCAAGCACATTTTCCTTAATGATTAATTATGTCAATAAATTAATCTGTGATTTCATATATTTCAGTTGCATTCTTCTCAGAATTATTCATTCATGTTTAAGGAGTGTGTCATGCAAAACCTGGATGTATAGGAAGGCTTGAATTGTCGTATTCATCGTCATATTTTCTTACATATTGAAACTATGGCAGTACTATGAATTAAAATGAACGATCTTATTGTTGATGCCAGTGTAAAACTGTGCACCTTTCTACACCTCTTGCTTTCACCCTGATGAAACCAGGAATTTAGCCTTCCCAAAGGACAGGGCTGTTGTGCCTTGGCAGCTATTCTTCTCTGTCCCTCCGTAAAATTCAAGTGGTTGCAGATTCCTTTGATTAAATACCTCCTTGCTTGTGTAGCAACAATCAGATAAGGGTTACCATGTAGGGAATGTAAATGATGATAACAAGGTAAATCCACCATCTAGCAAGTGTCCCTGGATTATTGTGGGCATACCTGATGGTTACAATAAAGCAGGCAACTACATGCATATGGCAACCACCGACAGATAATTCATGTTTTAAAAATTTCCTTTAAAAATAAAGCCCAACATCTTAATCTTAAGTAAGTAGTTATTATTTAAGCTAGCATTGCTCACCCTCTTCATAATCCAATTTATTTTACTGTACACCAAATACAGTAACATCGTTAAGGCAGAGCTAGGAAGCAGGGGATCTTTGGCAAGCCGCGATGACCAGGCCGAATGTGTGGAATAGTTTCATCTGGTCTTATCAGTTTCATGTTTTGTTTTGTCTGCTGAGCCTGGCAGACCCAGTGTTGGTCCTCAGTAAAGAATGTATGGGTCGTGAAGCAGAGCCGATGGAGTTATTATGAAATATGTCTCTGAAATAACATCAACTATCCCTGTTCACTATAAATGGGAAATAGTCCAGCGATCATTCCAGCAGCATTCGATCTTGCTGGAAGGGCGTGGTTTCATTCACATTTTCGAATATTTCGCTTTTTGGTTACGTTATTGTTAAATTTGCACAATCCTGAGAACTCTCTGAACCCCGTGACCTCACCGCAGTTTCCCCTCACACCATCGCCGATCACATGTCTCTGAACACAGTCACTGTCTAACCAGGCATCTGTGGTCTGCATACTGATTCTCCTCAGCTTCCCCATGACATTTGCAGACATCATCAAAACATCACTTCCCAAACGCTCAAGCAAAAAAATTAAAAAAAATATATTAAAAAATTAAAAAATAAACCTCTACAGAGTGAGACTTGCCAAACAACGCCACTTGGGCAAAATGCCACTGTAACAAAAACAACAGGCCGAGTGCAATGCAGAAAAAGCTATATTTGGAAACAGATATGCAGGCGGCAAGCCGTCTCTTTTTCTTGTTCTGTCTCTAGCTGACTGTTTCCTTTTGAATTTGTGTGTGTGTGTGTGTGTGTGTGTGTGTGCTCATGTGTGTGATGGCGACTGTTGTAATATAGTATAAGAGTTTCAATTGCAAGTAATGGATTTAATGCTGGTTAAAAGGGAAGAGGTTTTCCAGGGTCAGCCTGGCTCCAGACCCTGTGGATCAGCTGGCACATTGTTGGGGCTCTGGCTCCAGCCATACGGCCACTGTCTAGGCGGGACAGACAGCTCGTTGAACATCAGGCATGGGGGATTCTCTATTTTAGATACACAAAGCCACTTGTTCTGCACGGTTTTAGTTTTTATTTGCTTTTTGTAGTAGAGTGCAGTTTACTGCTATTAAATGTTAGTATATATAGGGTCTGGCATACATACTTAAGCAGGATTTTATGTTTTTATCTTCTGTATTAAGCACATTGAGTTTAGATGTAGTGAAATGTGTTGTATAAATAAAAATGAACATTGTCATACAATTTACAACAAATTGATTATTATTGATTGGTTATATATTGGTTTAATTTCAAACATTGAAATATAAATAATATATTTACAACAGAATACATTTAAATCTGAAAATAAGTTGCCATGAATAAATCAATATACGTATATTAGGAGATAAGTTTTGCACTTATTTAGTCCTACTCCCCTTAATACTATTTTGAAATTTACAAATCAGTGTTACTCCATATAGTATATAATCTACACACACAATACACACATAAAACAATATATACCTCATCAAACAGGATAACAAACTCCATTTTTTTTACATTGAGCTAGATACCCTGTGATTAACAACCTCCTAAAAGAGCCAATCAAGGGTGTTGAAATGTAAGGAGAGGGAAGAAAGAAGATTGTTACAATGTCCCCAAATGTTTTGATCAAGTGGATATGGCTCAGAATGGTACAGCTACTAACGTGGATATGTTTTATTTTCATATATAAGTAGCTGTGTAGGAGTCGACTTTTGGATTTCTGTATTGCTTGCCGAACACCATACACATAGGTTTGTCTGCGAGCACTGCTTCTCAACCATGATCCCAAACATATCTTTATTTGTTGCTATAGAAAGTTTAAACATTCTTTAAAAATTATCGACAGAACAACAAGACGGGGAGATTCGAGCGCATAGAGATCCACCTTTGATTCCTTTATAGTGGGACAATGAATAAAGCTGGAGATGGAGGGTGCCCACTTGAGAGCCTCGACCTGTCAGCCATCTGTCAATCCCAACTATAGGGCGAATCTCCTTAACATCACTACTATTACTAGGAATTTTAGTTTCCAGGTATTTATTTAGAATAAAATTGAAATAAATAAATAAAATTGAGTGCCTCCACTAGCACTATAATAGTAAATAGTAAAAAAATCATTAAGTTAATGCTGGTTATCAGAGGTTTCAGTGCTACCGTATTTACAGATGCTCTATGTTAGTGTTTTAGCTCCTCAACAAACCTGCAGTGTGTGTTTTGTTGAGGAAAATTATTTTCTGTGCACAAGACAAAATGCCATCTATTTCAATAGTTGCCCTCAACCTAGACCAAAGTGCTGGCACGCCCCCTGCCATTTATAATATCAGGCTGACTGGCCTATTGATGATGAAAACAAAGCCACAGTGTGACTGACCTACAGCAGTGGCTGTAGTAACATGGCACCTCCCTGGTGACTGACGATGCCACGCTGGCTACCACCACAGCCTGGCACAGAAGGGGGAGCATGTATGTGTGTGTGTGTGTGTCTGTTTGAGGGGCTTGAGGGTCTTTTGGTGGTTGTGGCAGCTGGTAGTGAGAAAGGCGCAGGGGGTAGGGTGGGTGGGTTTCCCTCATTTATAAAGACACTCCTGTGTGAACACTGTGTGAGTCCACACCCTGGATGTATGCAGTCGCATCCAGAAGCCGACCGGCAGATTACCTTTAAACACGCAAACGAAAAATCCTTGCTAGAACTCTCTGAGGTTTATATCCGTATGTGTGCATGCGTGTTCCTCCTCTTCAGTAGATCAGTGTGGGTGATTCAAAGATTTGTCACCTTGAGTAATTGCCTGACTGCTGGTGAAATTTAGAGCAGCGTCGTGTTATTTAGCAGATTTTTATTTTTTTTTTAGCTCCAAGGACACTATGAAATGCCATCAAACTTTCCTGATAGAATCATGTGATGGCTATTCATCATCCCACATTAGAGAACAGTAAGATGAAGAAATCTTAGTGTTTGCGTCATGGTACGTGGCGAAATAATTCCTCAAAAGGAAGAGGCCTCAGAAAACTGGAAATTTTGTTCAGGCAGACAAGCACGGAGTTATTTGTGTTATGATCAAACATGAAAAAAAATTACACTTATATGTGATTTTTTTTGTTTGCTTAATGTAAACAAAACGTATTCAAACATGCTTGCAGCCGTATTCTGTCTTTGTGGGGGTCACCACACTGGGGACCAGTTAGGAGCAGATCATGTCCAGCTGTCTCTGAAGACAAATGGTCCATCAGGCAACTGCTCACTCCCCAAACCTGTCCTCTAAACTCCCCCTAGCCTTCCCCCTCCCCTTCTTCAAGGGTATTTACTTGACTTTATGTAATAAAAATCACTGTGAGTGCCTTTATCAGTTTGGTCACAGGATTAGCATAGGTGTGCGTGGTGATGGCTCCTGCAAGCAGATTGGAGCAGCTTTAAGTGTTTCTAGATGGACAACATTTTGCTTTATGGGTTTCACATGTAATGGACATTTGAGGGGGGTTGTTTTTGTTTGTTTGTTTAACATTTGTCCCAACTCCAGCCTTTGATAGGTATCATTTAACATTCCACAGATTTTCATAGAAGATTGAACTTCTGACATTAGTCAAAGTAAAACCATTACTTTGTTTTCTTTCCATGTTTAAAGCAAAATATTTCAAAGAACATAAGCGCTTTTTTTTTTCTTCTGGCCCGTTCTGCTCTATTTAAGCGCTCATTACTCATTAGTACCATTTTTTCAGTATTTCAAATATCAACATATTCTCAGTCACACATTATGTGACCTATGAATCACATTTTTTTTTAGCCAGTGGAGCAAAACCCAGACCTGTACTCCTTTGAGCTTCCAGGAGCAGTTTAATCTCTTCACAACTCATAATTCATCTCAATGAGTTTGTTTATGCTTCACATATATTTTTTTCTGCGCGTAACATTCCCCTGACCCACACAACTCTCAATGGCGAAAACTCTAACATGCCTCAAACGTGATATCAAAGCCTCTCCCACACTAGAGCGAGCGATTTGATTTATGAATTTTTTTAGCCTTTGTACAGCATGAGAAGCCCGTCAGTGTTCCCCACCAGACGTGCTTATATGGACACACTGGTGGATGTACGCTAACATGTGCATGTGCTCATGTGTGCATTACAAACATATCCAAACAGAATCATCAGTAAATCAAGTGAAACACCCGCTACGTTTCAGCGCACAAGCGTGAGCGCTGAACAACAGAGAGATCAAAAGGGAAAAAAAGAAGCGGAGGGGAGGAGTGGATGCAGGGGATTGTACGTCCTTGTGAAAGTAGCCCTCAGAAACAAAAGCAGCTTTGAGTGCGCACCCACTCAGAAGAGAGATTAGCCAGTACACACACCCCTCAACACACCACCACCATCACCAGCAGCACCACCCCTGCTGAAAAAAAAAAGAAAAAAGCTTTGGCTGCAGTTTAGCGGCACGTGGCGCAACCCTTGATACTCACCATGTGCGTCAGGTGCTCTTGCTCGGTTTCCTGTTCTTTAAAACCGTACCCACCATTTCCCTCTTTCGCTCCCTCCTTCCCTCAGCCAAAAGCAGTCCATTCACACTGCACCCATCCAGCCTTGCCCGTCATTTCTTCTTACTCTGTTTCTCTTTCTCTTTTTCTGTCCATCTCCTTTCTCCTGCTTTTACAAATACAAAGAACATATTGTATCTGCCAGCGTTAAAGTGAATCCATTCTCTTTGGCAGTGGCCCAGCCGGTGGTGAATCTGAGCTGGGCAAGCTCTGTTTTCCAGTTGGCACCAAGGCCACTGGTGGAGCAATTTGGTCGCTCATTGGGTTGGTGAATTTGAATCTAGCTGACACATTGGTTTGGGATTCATTCATGCAGTCTGTCATTTTTGCTCTCTCTCTCTCTTTCTCTCTCTCTGTCTCTCTTTTTTTTTCATTCATCTTGCAAATCGTGACCTCAGTTCACCTCTTATAAGGATTTTGAAATGTACGCTTTCTTGGACACCGTCTTTCTTTTCACAATGTGTTACAACATATAGGGATTTCTGGAGGCTCACGAGCTCCTCGGGGTTGTACGCAGTTATTTACAATATTATTCAGTTCTCCAGGGCACGTCTATAAATGGGTCACATGAATTTAAACCCAACACTTTCACAGATTCATTGCATTAGTTGGTGGTTTTCTGTTGCCTTTTTCCATCTGATTGGAAACCAGCCTGTTGAGCCTTCAAAAAAACACAGAGGAAGAACATTTTAAGGTCATGGTACTATTCAGATTTAGTTGTGGAAAGTCTTGGAGAAGGTTATTGAATTTTACATCAGGGCCACATCAGCAAAATGCAAAACCCAGAAACACACGCTTTTGAATGTACTAAATAGAGCTTGTAATTACTGAAATATACTTACTATTGCCACTCCTCTTAACACTCCACATAATCCCGAAAACATTGCCAAAGCTGCACAGTTTTGCACAAAAGTCCATATAAACACGCACAGACACAAACATGCCAATAATGAGACGCTATCATATTTCGTAATCATAGTTCAGGCCCAGAACTACCCTCTCCACAGACAAGACAGAGCCCAGAAGATGAGTCAACACACTCATACAATAGCAAAAACAAACTGGTGAATATTTGAAGTTTGTCTGACTGTCTCTCCTTTCTTTACTCACTGAATTTGATTCCCCTTCCTTTAATAGCTGTCTAATACTTGTCTTTTTCTGTCAGTAGTTCTCTTTTACTGCATGTGTCTGTGTATTGTTGAGGGTAGAATGTGATGATAATTATGTAGATGCACTGCTAATTCTGTTGCTTAGTTTTTTAAGGTAGCTTCTGTCGATTTAGGGGAAATGTGGCTTTTTTTAGATCAGCATTTTTTTCAAGGTGCTTTCAATAATGTTATAGTTAGTATCCTGATAAGATTTAATGTATTGTGTCTCGTACATGACATGTTTGTGTGTGTTCTTTCCTGGAGACAAAAAGCAGCTTATGTCCTTTTTTCATTCTGTATGAATTTATAATCTCATTTTTTCTTGGCCTTTTCAGTTTCTCTTTCTCACCTCTGATTTTTATTCTCCATTCATTCATGCCCTGTCACATTGATGATAAAGATGACCTATGTGTAATGCTAGCTTATTATTGGCCCAACAGAAAAGCCAGTGTATGCCCCCTCTGCTGCTTTTCTGCATTGTCCTTTGTGTAAAGACAGAAACGCTGGAGCCTGTGTGTATTCATATGTGTGTGTTTGTGGTGTAGGTGAAAGACAATGCACACGCAGTCTGGGTGAGCTGCTCAGGGTATCAATAGAGACTCTGAGAAATTCACCTAAACTGACCCATTGTTAATGTTTGCAAATATACAGTACACATTACAGTACACTACAGTATACATTACGTTTTATGAAAACAAAGTTATAAAAATATTGCCAAATGCTGTCCTCAGTGTTAAACTTGTATGAAAAATATTCCAAAGTTGACATTTTAATATGGTTTATGTGGCATTTTTTTCTGATTAACAAAACTAAGTGACAACAACAAACAGTAAAGGTTAACTTTAACTCATAGGCAGTGTAAAAGATGGATATAACCACTGTAGTATGTCACACGGGGGCTTTTGCTCTCTGTATTTTTAAGCTCAAATGCTAGTATTTTGGCTTCTGCCCTGTTGTTGTTTTTTGGGGGGGAGACTGAAATTAACTTATATGGATTAAACAGTCTAGCTAACTTTAGCAAGCTACATAGAAACTGTGCAGGTGTTATTGTGCAGACAAACATATCAGCTAATTATTGCTCCTTTTCAACTCACCTGTTTTGTTAAACTGGATTTGATGGTTCAAATTTTCACAATGCACGATCTACTCTAAATCACATGTTGCCCAAGGTAGTCAGTACAAGAACAAAGTATCTGTTACGACGATAAATCAGACAGGTTTTTCTGTTTGCTGATGCTAGCTCTGTTTCTACACCAAGTGGGACTGATCTCAGAGCCAGTTGCAACCATTGTTAATAGGAGATAAGTCCATAAAATAGAGACACACTACAGTTTCTAATGGGATCCAAGACAAGCGTACTTCCTGTACTTAATCGTGACCACAAGACAGCAGTATTTTAAAGAATAGATCAAACTAACAGGCAAGAAGCTTTATGACAGAACACTGTTTGACATGAAAGGAGAGAGATCACTTTCACTTAGGTATGTTTTAATTGACATCAATTTTTAGATTTTACTAGGCAAGTACTGCTTGCCTTGCTTATCCTCACTTAAATACGACTGCTAAAATTTTACTAAAACTTTTGCTTGTATCAGGCTGTAAATATGCTTTTTAATACTATAAAGTTGGATCATTTAACATGGGGATTGACTTCTCTTTGGAGGCATTCTCAACAGGCAGCTAGAGGAACTGTAGTTTATGACACTTTTTCAGCTTCAGGGGTTGTCCCTTGCACTTTTTTAATGTCATTTTTCTTCTATAGCAAAATATGCCACAAGTGTAATCCTCACATATCATCTTTAAAACATTTACATTTGTAACTCGTGTGCTTTTGGATTGATTTCAAGCCATGGTTGGAAACTGGACAACAGAGTGATCAATGTCATTCTCCTTTTTGCTTTGCTTTGCTTTGCTTTAGCTGTGACTTGTTTGGTGTACAGTTATAACAGCGGGTTTTTTTTTTGCTGAAGACAAGGTTCACTGTGGCTGGAAGCTGGTAGTGAGTGCAGTAAACAAAAACAATTAGCTGAAATGTGATAAATGTGAAACTAAGAGAGATAGCAGAGTCTCTCTTAGTTTTGTCTCTGCTGATGTGTGTTTATACAAAACATCTTCCACATTTTCTACAATGTATATGGACTAGAACAACTTTGATTGATACAGTTAGTTTTAAATAATATCTTTAATCAAAAATATGGTAAGTGTTTATTGCAGGGATAGACTGTATAAAAGTCATTTTGGAATGTATTTAACTGAGGATGCATTGGTGTTACACATTAAGAAAAGTACTGGCTCCCGGTGCAGTTATTGGCCTGATGTCAATGCCGGACCATTGGTGAGTTTTACACACCGTGCACCTCAGATCTCCACCGCCCCACTTTGAAACTTTATGTAGTCTGAGTAGCTGTGGCTCCTGATAAGTTCCACTTTGCAATAATGCCACTTTCAGTTGAGTGTGGAATATATAGAACGGAATACATTTCATGAACTGATGTTTCAGCTGTGAAATCCTATTACAATACAACACAAAAAATAATTTTTTTACAAAAATGTGTGAAGGCAGGCTGCATGGTTAGGCGCTTTAGGGCGATCGTGGCTCAAGAGTTGGCAGATCGTCTTGTAATCGGAAGGTTGCCGGTTCGAGCCCCGGCTCCGACAGTTTCGGTCGTTGTGTCCTTGGGCAAGACACTTCACCTACTGGTGTTGGCCAGAGGGGCCGATGGCGCAATATGGCAGCCTCGCTTCTGTCACAGCTGTGGCTACAACTGTAGCTTGCCTCCACGAATGTGAGAGTGAATGAATAGTGGAATTGTAAAGTGCTTTGAGGGTCTCGAAAAGTGATATATAAATGCAATCCATAATTATTATTTTTTACACCTATGGCAATGGTCTTGAAATACTTGAATTAAAAATTTAAGAGGTGTGGTCCAGTACTTGCCCATATAAAGTGTTTATGTTAGGCTTAGGTTCTAAGATTAGGCTCAAAACTTTGCTTTTTGTCATATGATTTGTCAATCATATAGTTAGGGCTGGATCAGATGACCATAAACCATCTATTTGTTATGCTTCAATAGGCCTAGGCTCCTGGGGGACTTCCAATGGTGCCCTGAGCGTTTCTTCTTCACCCACCTGTTTCCATTCTGTGTGTTTATACGTCATTGCTGTATTTAATTATTTGTAATCATCAAATTATAGCCTTTTGTCCTGTCTCTTGTTGCCTTGTTTCCCCTTACCCCATGCAGTTGTGGCTGACAAGCCTAGTTCTGCTGGAGGTTTCTTCATGTTAAAAGGGAGTTTTTCCTTCCCACTGTTCCCAAGTGCTTCCTTATAGGAGATCATCTGATTATTGAGGTTTCTTTCCAATTTTGTAGACTCTTTAACGTATATTATAAAGCACCATGAGGTGCCTTTTGTAATGAATTGGTGCTATATAAATACAGTTGAATTGGGTGTTAACGCTCTTTGTTCCGCAAGACTGTCAATACAATCTCTTGCAATATGAAAGTGTTTTTGTCACAATATTGTTATTATACAAGAGGGTACCTTTTAATTAGAAAAAAATCGAACATATCCCCTTTTCCTGCCTCCTTGAGCTATCATCAGCTGACTTCAGTTTCTGTAGTGGGAAGAGGAAATAATCAGTCATCAAGTTTTTGAGAAATGGAGTTATGAGCAACACTTTTATTTTTAGTCAAGCTCAAACTGCATCTAGAAAAGACTAGAAAAGTCTAGAAAAGACTATCTACTACTGCTGTATGCCAACCCCCAACGAAGCAGCCAAAGCCTGATTTTCAGCGCTTCATGTAGCCTGAGGTTTATATTGTAAACTAATAATAATGTGACAATGAATCTCAGGCTGTGAGAGGAAAGCAAAAGTAGTGTAGAGAGCAGTGTAAAGACTTAATTTCTTCAGGGAGTAAATAAGTGACATAATGTATAACTTTTTGAGAAAGTAACAATTGATTTGTAATACAATACCTTTCTGTAATGACCCCTCACGGTGATTGTTAGTGTGCAATCTTAGAAAAAAATTAAACAGCTACTTAAAATCTAGCTTTGTAATTCACACGGATTTAATGGGAATTAGAAATGAATTGAAATGAACATCATATGAGTCATTGTCTGGCTGTATAAGTAGGCACTGTCATAACAAAAGCGAGAAAAAGTGAGACTGTAAAACTGGTGCTGTGCAGGTTAAGTCAAGGGGCTTTTTGAGGTCAGTGTGGTGGGAAAACACTACATATTCATTACAGCATGCGAGGATGGTGACCAGCACAATTGTTTCCCTCTTGTCATATCTGTTTTTCTGTCTCGGCTCTGGTGCTATTGTCTCATGCAACCAACAGCGTTTCAATGACAGGAATCTTGTTTTGTTGAATAGCGCTGCCTGAACTGACACAGATGCCAAGACATTCCTGGAGCTGGTAGTCTTTCCTTCTTGGCTACTCTACTTTACTCTCCTTCTGTTTTCTCTATTTTCACTCCTATTCCCTCCTCATCTTTCCCTAGTCCTCCTCAAGGTGACTGTCAACGTGACAGAAACAGAAGAAGAGAACGCAAGTGGAATGGACAGGTTTATATTAAAGTTTTGTTCCCTTCTTTCTTTCTTTCTTTCTTGCTTGTGTGTTAGGGTGCTGAATGCTCAAAGAAAAGCTGTGTACTCGGCAGTCCAGTCAGGATTGCGCAATACAATGTATATCCCAGTGTTGTTTTCCCCTGCTGAATAAGCCACGCCACTTCACAACACCTAATTACCATTCATTACATGTCAAGGTTAGCATACACTCCCTCGTTCGTACGTATCTCATGTCCTTCTTACATTTCCTACCTCCATTTGTCAGTAATCCTGCGATGGTAGAAGTTGGCAAGACTCAAAGAATGCAGCAATAGCAAGCCTGAGCTTTTCTCCAGGCTTTATAAAGTCCCCAACAGATGGCAGTGTGAATCATCCTATCTGCAAAGACCAGCTTGTGATGAGTGAATCATGTATTACTAGACTTCTTGCTATGAAATTGTAAAGCAGGCACAAATCTTGTGAAATTATTAATTATACCTTGTAGCATTTTAAACAAGGTTACAAAATTCTGCTTGAGACAAGCTGCATCTCCAGAAATAAATGAAAATGTAAAAAAATAATGAACATTCAATCAGTGTTAGGCCACATACTATTTGTGGTGAGAAGGCTTTATGAAGCTGACACATGTTAAACCAACATGTGATGTTATCTGTTCTCATTTCCATCCTGGGTGGTTTTTACTGCTCTTTGTGCTGTGGCTCCACTTTACAAAGTTGATTGTCTTGTGTGTTATTTTATCTGATCATGAACTTGGTTTGGGTCCAGACTTTGAATATGGCCACAGAGAGCGAATCATCCTCTATCCTAAGCGGCAGAATTTTTCTACTCCAGCTGCAGTTAAGTCCATAAGTATTTAGACAAACACACATTTTTTTTTCTATATTTTTGCCCTCTCTGCACTTCTACAGTGGATTTAGCTCAAAGGATCAAGATGCGACCAAAGTGTCGAAATAGAAGTCGCAGGATCAATTGTTGAGTGCGCAGTACAGTAAAGGCATAGCAGAGCATCTCAAATGAGGAAACGCAGCATTTGGTGATGTCCATGTGTTCTAGACTTCAGGCAGTCAGTGACGGCAAAGAATTTTCATCCAAGTATTAAAAAAATATATAAATGTAAAATTATGTTTGTTCTATTACTACATACTACATACATTTTCCTGGACAGTCTGTTAGACTGGTGACATGACGACTTTGACGACAGTGTTAGCATCTCAACAAGGGCGTGGCTTCTTGTTGGCTCCATTTTTTTTGTTTGTTGTTTACTAGGTGACAAGAGTGGAATTTATGCACATTGTATGTGGCTGTACTTGTTATTGTGTACAAGACAACAGACAGTCCCAGGGGAGGGCAGGAAGGTGGTTCAGGAAGGGTGTTCCTGTGTGAACGGGAGCTCTATGCTCTCCTCACCACTGTGGTTCATGTCTCGACTGATTGTTCTTATGATTGGAAGTACATGAAGTACTGGTGAAAGATAGAACAAAGTGTACCTGCTTTGTTTGCTAACTTTATATAACATCCCTTTGTGTTCCCACAGTCATGGATTTTGACATTTTCTGTAAGTTAGATGATATTCGACAACATTTACCAATTGCAGCCTTTACACTTTTTTCCTCTCTCGCTCACTCTCTGAACTGGCTCAGTCAGTCAAAGGGACCTCAGTGGAATTCAGGGAAAGCCCTGCTGCTGTAGTGTCAGGTTTGTGACTTATCCCATGTGTTTGTGGTCAGAGGGCGAGGCAGGGACAGCTGGAGCATCACCTGTCACTGGATCGCATTTGTTTTTATGACACAGCAGTGGCTCGATCATAGCCCTAGTACAAATCACTGTGGACACCTATATAAATAATGGCACATTACAAAGTGTGCCACATTTAATTGGTATTTCTTCTGTATGTGCACTGTGACATAAACGAGCAGTGAAGCAGAAGGAACTTTCTCAAACTTTATAACCACATGGATTATTGTAAAGGCTAATGTCCGTATGATAATATGTAGATTCATATGTAAAAAGGAAATTTGTGTATTGAATAACTTTGTAAAAAGGCTTGTTATCATCTCTCATGGGGTCATGTAAATGGTTTTAACTATTATGTTTTTTTATTACACCTCAGCATAGATTCCAAAAGAAAAAACACCTCTGACATACGCTAGTGATATATTCAAACACATGCGCTTTGTCCCCCTCTCACCGGCACCGGCCCCCTTTCGACCCCATAAAGCGCACACATGCATAAAGTCAGTTGCAATAAATATGTCCACCGTGTTTTGGAACACGCCTGTCTAATTATGTTTTTCTTGTCTCTCTGTGGGTCTCCTGGGCATTTCCTTTCAGATTCACAACAGGAGGAATTCCTGATCCATTTTAAGCTCCAACGAGAATGTTGATAAGTCTGTAGATTACCAGCAAACATGTTTATGATACCCTATTATTCTCTAAGCTTCATCCAGGCCAGCGCGTGCTTCATCTACTTAGCACAGCTATTTAGGTCATGGGACAATCTCAGAAAAGTCCAGTGGGTGGTGAAATATAAGCAAACCTTAGCAGAAAAGGTCAAAATGAAGTTATTGTTGCACAGTCATACTGCAGAATATTGGGAACACAATTCAGAGCAATTCAAACTTTATGAGTAAGTGAAGGTAGCGCATTGAGGCACGACTGGGACGCTACTATCTGTGTAATCTTTAACTTGAAATGTGTATCATAAATTTCAGGGTAAAGCCATCCTGTCTTGATGTCTAGACTCTTCTGATTTGACAGTGTACAGTTATCTGTGAATTATGGCCATTGCCGTGCTGTGATGTGATTTCACTCTTCCCTGTGACCTACTCTGATATCTGAGATTTACGCTTCCTATTATGGCTCATATTTCAACAACAATAATAGCCGCTAAATGTCCTACTCTACCATAAAAATGTCTCGGCCATCAGACACACACAGTAAAAGATGGGGAGGGGAAAAAAAGGCACATACCCTTTATCCTAGAAAATGCCACTGATGTTATGATGTTAACTGCACAACTGTGCCTTCCCAGTAACACAACAGCGCTGCGTAGAGACCACAGTCTGAATCTGTGCGCTCTGCCTGATGCTTGAGATGCTCTTTGATGTGAGTTGCTGTTTAGGCTTTGATTTATGAAGCACAGTCATTTTCTACAGTTTCTTGAAGACATCTGAGCCATCAGAGGATTTTGGTTTGTGTGTGTATGTCTGTAAATGCTTTTGTAGGGATCGCTAGATAAGTTTAAAGGTAAAACCAAGGTTAAGGCTAAGAATATGTGAAGATATAATCTATCACATTTACTCACACAGTGACCCGGGCCTTTGTATGCTTTTAGCTGCAGAAGATATCAGGCCTTTATTTGAAGCAGTATGCTTATATTTATAGGCTGGCCTTTTTTTTTTCTAATTCAGGCGATTAATAATAATAAGTTATGTTAAAGCATATCATTTTAAGTCTTGATCTCCTTGTTAAAGTTACTTCTTAGTGCTGTTGATGCTGTGGAGAACGGTGAATCTTTATCAGAAAGAATCTGGACAAGGTGTTATTTTAGCAACAAGCAGATTGGGACAGAATGCTGTTACATGTGCCAACACAACTGCCATCAACACAGAAGCCCGCTGCACTCATAGTGTCACAGTTGGCCTAGTCTAACACAAAGTTAAATAAAACACAATGTGAGGAACTGAAGTAGAGCATGTTAGGCTTTACACTTTATGCAGCTGACTTAAATTCAAAGCTCAGGCTTTATTTCTTAATAGGGCTTTTTATAATTGCAGCATTTGCAGGCTTTGGGGGGTGGGCCTTGCCAACCACTCCAACTGTCATTATCAGACACCCAGCTTTTAATAGACTGTTAGTTTTTATTTAACTTCTGTACTTTTTTCCCCTAAGTGTGGCATGCTAATGTCATTAGCAAGCTCCATATGCTCATTATTTCAGTTTAACTTAGTGACTGGGTGTTTCTCATATTTAGTAGAGTATTTAGACACATTGGGAAGCTGACAGGAAGCAAAAATTACATTTTAATTCATGTTCATTGGTACTGCACTGCTTAGTGTTATTTTTGACATGCAGAATGAACAGAAAAACATGATCTGTCAGAAACCAAGGTTAGTATTACTATTATTAGTAGTAGTACTTTTAGAAGTAAGTGGTGGAAAACAGTGGTGAAACTATTTTTGAACCTCCAGCTCCTGCAAATAATTAAAAAGTATAAATAGAAGTCTTTTGTTTTTTGTACGTCCATGGATGGGTTTAAATCCATATTGTTGAATGGGTGGATGACTGGTTGTGTAAAGCGCTTTGGGGTCCTTAGGGACTAGTAAAAGCGCTATACAAATACAGGCCATTTACCATTTGTTACAGAAAGAAAATTCAAAATGTTTCACATTTTGAAAAAAATGCTTATTAATTTACAACTAGATGTAAGGCAGACAAGCCTATTTTTCATTCTTAATACCCAGTAATTCACAGCCTCTCAGATTCATTTATGTTCTTTTTGTGTATATGAAGGTATGTTTACGAGGTCTTGTAAGTAGGTGCTGTACATACATACGTCTGGATGTGCAGTGCTCACTGCATTTGCATGTCACCAGGCAGTCTGCGGTCTGTTTACTTGTGCAACTCAGGTGGAGACATTTATGTATTCACACCATGGCTAGACTGGCTACGCCCTGTTAGGTCTGGTAGTATCTTAGCATCTGTTGGGTGACACACCTGTGTTTACAGTTGGGAAAGCATGTAAATAACAGTGGCCTTAATGTGCGTGTGTGTGTGTGTGTGTATGTCTGCCCACTTAAGGATCGTATAGCTCAACAGCTTTTGTAATGAGTGCCTTTAGCAGGTAGATGGCGACTGGCAGACTAACGTGTCATTATGCAGTCTGTCATTGGGATGACGACTATATTAAAGAGGCAGATGGATATGAAACAAAAGAGCAAACCAAAGCTGGAATTGTTACATAGTGCAGGTCTACACTATACTTATGTTGCGAGTGTTCATCTCAGAGGTATTCAGCTAACCTAACCTGTTTGGTTTTTTTGCTGCTGTCAGATCCATCAGATGGACGAGAAAATGGACTCGGTTCTACGGATCCTGTTGGAGCAGTTCCCACCCAAAGTAGAGCTGACGTCCAAGCCCTCTATCCGCAGGGTGACCATCCAGAAACGGATGGGTGGCAGCACCGACGAGGGCCCCTGATGTCGCAGCGCGGCTCACGTTGGCTACGATGATGTCATCACCAAAGGACAATTAAAGGAGCAGGAGTTCACATAAACAGCCTAACCCCTTATGTGGGGACTTAATAAGGGGGTTCAGTCTTCCGAAATCACCCGTCCCCCCACCCTACCTCTATTCCTTTCACAGTTCCAAATTTTCAAATTAACTTTTGACCCTTGAGAAGAGAACAACTTCTAATTGTCCGCTTAACTGTGATTTTGGACACAAGGGCAAAACAACCACTCGAGTGGGATTGATGTGTGGAAAGCAGACTGACTGGCTGACCTCTTCCTTAGGGTGTTTGCTGGCTGTGTATGAGTGTTTTGTTTTGTTTTTTAAGTTTTCTTAATGTAGCTTTGTCTTCTATACTAGTCAGTCTACCCCTGCAGCACAGTCATTCAAGCAGCGACATGCTGCATGAATTTATTTCACTACATTAGCCCTCATAATCGCACTACTCTGTGATGTTAATTTATGTGTGGCCTGTCAGTGAGCTGCATTCCTCTACTGCAAATATTATTCCAAAGCTAACTAACCCCGTAATGAAGTCGTAATGCAATCAAAGCCCTGAAGTTCCCAAAGACATAGGAAAAAGAAACCCAACTCAAAGTCCAGCCATGGTAGAGGAATTCCACAAATCCTTCTGATTATCTTGGCACCACCAATGCCGAGCACACAGTGGAGTTATATCCATAGATACATATCCATCTCGCCTAGCTGTACTCAAACTGTGGCAGGTGTTTGTTGGTAGTGATCGAATAACACGAGGAGGGTAGATGGTTTATCTGTTGACTTTTTCCTACGTTGGGACCGGAGGGCTGGAGTGGAAGAAATTAAGCTAACCAAATGTGTATGGTCCAGGCTGGGTGGTTAACACGGTGCTGATTTGCAGCTGTGTTAGTGATAATAAAACAGAGACAAGATCGGACACTGTACAGTCAGGAGTTGAGGCATGATCTGTGTGCTTGCTCGGGGTTTTCCTGTAGGTATCAAGCTCACGCGTTTTAACCTTACACCACTGCTAGGATTCTGCAGGACAGCTTCTGTTACCCTCGTCACGGCGTTCCCACTGCTGTATTGAATTTGAGATAAATTTGCCCCATTAAAGCTCTGATTATTTTTTCTCTCCTGAGCTAATTAAGTGTCGAATTCGTGGTAAGGAGAGATTTCTGTCCATAACCAGGTAGTAAAAAAAACACAGTGCAGAATTTAAACAGAACGCTTTGAGGAGCTGGAGCGCTAATTCTGTGTGAAAGCTTTTTGGGAAAAGTCGGCTACCACTGAGGGCGATCGTCTGAAAGATAAAGACAATGCTCTCATTTTGTTTCTACACTCACATTATCTATCTGACAGAGGCCACTGAGGCATGGAAGAAGTAGAAAATAGAAAATAACTCAATTATGGAGCTGTAGTATGAAAGGCCTCCCATAATTATAGCATGCACATTCCTAAAAAGACGAATGCACAGACAAAAAGAAGGGCGAACAAGGGAAGCAGAAAGCTCTTTCTCTGCACAAATGTGTGTTTTCTTCTTCTTCTTTTTTTGCAGTGGTTAAAAATGTACTATTATTTATTATCTATTACCTAAAGTGGGTGTAATTCTTCTCCTGTACAGTTTTATAGAAGTTGTAAATAGAAACATTGCCTTATCGTTCTGTATTTATTATAATGTGTAAAAAGAAAAAAGATCAGCCTGGAATATGTCTGCTTGTCTGATTGGTTTAACACATGGTGAGGTTCCTGTTGTCCAGATGGATGGAAATGATTGTAAATGATACTCTCACACACCCTGTGCACTGTAGCTCTGCTGTAAATAATAAAACTCCATTTCATTAAAGCTCTGCCCTCCTGTCTTAGTTTGGGAGAATTTGATTATCTCATCTATGCCATAATATAGTTTATAGTTATATAAGCTTATAGTTTTTGTTGTTGTTGTTGTTTTAAGCTAGTTCTTTAAACATCAAGCCGAGAATGGGTCGAGGTAAGTCACGAGCTGACATTTCCATCCAAATAAAATGTCTCCAAAGCCTCATTTCACTAAATTCCTTTTTAAGCTGCAATCACCACTAAGGAGGAAGAGAAGGGGGAGAAAAAAAACATGACACTTTCACTGTACCTACTTTGAACTTCAATATTCCATAACCCATTGAGCCAGGCATGCAGAGGAAGAGGGAATGCATCTCGTATTACCACTCAATTATATTTTCCTTCAAAGGCCAAAAAATACTGGGGATGTCCCAAGATCAGCACACTTGTGCATTTAGAGAGCGAGAGAGAGGCTAGAAGAAGGAGGCAGGGTCATCCTGGGGGAAGGGTGGGGAATGGGCAGAGTAAAGTGGAAGAAGGAGGAGATTCAGGAGAACAGCGGGGGCATAAGTGACCTTATGTGAGGCGGAGAGCAGGGGCATTTTCAATTTACCAGAGGGACTACGGGGCGTAGTGCTCCGCTGCTTTTTGTCCTCCTTTGGTTTCTATCACTGCTAGGGGATTTTGGCAGAGAGAGTGCCGGGGGGTGGGGGGGGCGGATGAGGAAAAAAAAGGAAAGAAAGCGAGACCCCATGGCTAGCTCCGTCTGCAGAGGCTGCTCTGTGCCTCCCCGTGCTGCTCTTTCATCTCGGGACTAGACAGAGAGAAGGGAGAGAGAGACTCCCACTTCAAAAGGCAGTTTGATCTCAGAAGTACACAGGAACGCAACTAAAAGAGGATCTGAGGAAGCAGTTTAAAAGGAGAATATAAGGGGCACACTGTCACAGACGCTGGACAGTGAAATCTGGCAGTCCTGGAAAAAAAAAACTCTGTGCAGAGGAGGAATTCAAGGAAGATCATGACCGGACTCTAAGCTGAATCGATGATCCGTGTCGACTTTGATCCCGCCTCCCGACAGAACCTCATCACGCAGCTGAATATGGCCCCGTACAACATAATATCTCAAATCATACAAAAGACTTGCAGTATATTATGTGCTTTGTGTCTCAGACATATACAAATATCTGAGGATGAGCATGATCTTCTAGAATAGTGTTCATTTAAAGTAATACGATCTAATGGAATTAAAATAAAATTCCTGCTTACCCAACTCAGGGTCACCAGGGCAGGGGGTAGCCTATCCCAGCTGTCACCCTGGACAGGTTGCCAGTTTGTCACTGGTCTAACACACAGAGACGGACAAGCATTCCCACTCACAGGCAATTTAGAATCACCAGAATCATCCTAACCTCATACGTCTTTGGACTGTGGGAGGTGTCAGAAATTAAAAAATTTCTATCTGTTCAAGCAACTGAAAACTTTTAAGAGGGGGGAAACAAGCACAATGAAACCCGAGGTTAGATTCATTACTCCCTCATATACTTGACCACGAGGGGCACTTCCAGCGCGGTGGTGGTGGCCGGTGACTGGGTGGTGGTTTTCATGCTGGGGCGGCTGGTGGTGCATGTAGGCCACCTGTCTGTAGAGGCCCAGCAGCGCTATATGAAAGCAGATATGTTTCAACAGGTGTGCGTGCATGTGTGTTTGTAGTGTATCTTTCAGGATTGTGACAAACAATGTCCGCAGCAGCTGATGCCAGCCACTCTGTCAGGAGTTGTCGCTAAATAAATGAGGCCAACAGTTGCCTAGAGGGCAGTTGCTGTAGTTCCTTGCCCTCCCCCACCTCTCAGTCACCAGAGAATATTTTTTGACCTTTAGCATAAAATTTTCTTGGTGACCTAGTCAAGCTGTCATGAAACGCCTGATGTACGCACCCCTGTGATCCCATTAGAGTACAGCCTTTTTAGGAAATGAAAGGGGTTGCTTGGAAGAATAATTTTCATATTCACATTCATATTGTGTTGTAGAATGATTACTTGCCAAAAAAGTAAATAAAAACAATGCACATAGCATAGCACATAGCAGATAGCACCTCTCTTATTACTTAAAAATGTTATAAGTATGATGAAGCATGCATAAATAAATAAATAAATCTATCAACAGAGGTTTAAGCACATTACTAGATAACTTGGTGCTGGGGACTTACGCAGTTTCCCAGATATCTAGCTAGCTTAGGCTAGCTTAGCTTAGCAGTTTAGCAAGAAAACAACTACCGCAAAAAATATATTAATGCCATTTGGAAGGTTTTTTTGGTATGGGTTGATGTGTCAGTTTTTACACTAAAGATCACTCTTGTATCGCCCAAACAAGCTCAATGCCCGGTTTATGTGCTATAAAAGCTATGTTCCACACTGTATTCTTCAACAGCTACACTTGCTTCACGTGCTTGACTTCATTCTTTAAATGTTTTAAATGGTAAATGTTCTAAAATGTTCCTTAGGCAGATTCTGCAGTGCAAACATCTCACTTAGCAAAGATATTAAGACTGCCAGTAACACAAAATGAGATACTTTCATTGCTATATATAGCTCACTTACTGCAAATACATGCATATTATGTTAACTGGTGATTCTAAATTGGCCAAAGGTGGAAGTGCATGGCTGTACCCTCACACGCAAGATGGATAGCAAAATGGATAGCTCTTACATACTGACCCCTTAAGTACTTACTTGTTTCTATCTTTGCGTTGCAGCTGTGCGTTTACATAAGTGATCCCATAATTATTCAGTTGGTCTGTAGGCTTTTCTGCATCCTTTTATTCCTAACTGACAAAACCGTGTTGCTAAGCCGGCTTTCACAAAAGGAACAGATACAGTATGCCCTTTGACCCCTGTTCTGTTTGGTCCAAGCAGGGCAACATTGCCCCATGGGATAATAAATCAACCAGAGGCTAAGAGGTTAGCTCGACCCATTCTGACCTTTGGTCTTATGAGATTTTCCTCAGCCATATGTCTGTGGCTCAGCAGCGGCCCGCCCCTTGCTGTGACCAGAGGAAGGCCGAGCAGCCAACAACAACAAAAGCTCGGATCAGCCCTGTTCAGATCCAAAGATGTGTCTGAGCCACTCAATTTCACGTCCTGGGTCCAGCCAGTCACAGAAACTCCGCCTAGGGCTGGCTCTGGTAATTGTGACTGGAGGTAATGCGTTGTTAACGGCTGCTGCAGATTCGAGGCGATGTCCAGGCACACTTCCAGGCCGAAGGTGGTGTGTGGGTGGGATGGAGTGGGGATGGAGTGGGGGCGGGGGGGTTACATAGGTCATATTATTGGGGACTTTTCTCCAGACAGGGAGAGAATTCCTGGCTGCAAAGCAGAAGGATTTCAGCGGTGCGATGGGGTTTGGCCAGCCAAGGCAGAATGTCCGGCATGGTGGACAGCTGCGCCACCGAGCTACTGTAACGAGAGGGGTGGGGGTGGGTAGTTGTTGTGAGTGGTGTATTACTGTAAGACAACACATATTCTAAAAGCTTTGACTGTCACTTCATTGGTATGTTTAGATGTTCTGAAGTAATTTTGATTAGCAAGAGGAAGTGAAAACACAACATGAACACCAGAATTATTAGAAAAAACAATTTCACAGACACAAAGGAGGTGTGGTAGACACAGCTTCTGTTTAGATATCATCAGATGTCAGTCACCCTCAATTTAGTATCATTTCTATTGTACGACTGTAGCAAGCTGCAGAAATCCCAACACTGTCATTTGCCGTGAGTTAAAATTGAAAACAGAGTGAAGAATTGAATTTTGTGAAGTCAGTGTAACACATCTACAGCTGTGGAAAAGCAAAAGGTGGGTTTTCATATGGTGAAAAATCTGCTTTTCTCATCAAGGTCCGTGTTGAGGAACATGCTCATGCATTCTTATGACAGCAATCTTTTCAACACCATAACAGAACCGTGTAGTGTGGAGGCCCCGTGAGCCTCCTGATGATGAGGGCAGCAGAGAAAGAAAAAAGAAACTCAGAAAGGAGGTTACAAAGAAGTCTGGGTATACGGTCATAAAATGTGGGACGCGTTATCGCAAGTGAAAAGTGGAAAGTCGATGGATTTCTGGTTCGACTCCAAAGCAACACTGAAGACAGTTTTCCACTTGGTGTCACACTTTAACCAACAGTGTTCCCTGTGGCAGATTAGCTTGGTGGATGGGATCTAATTTGATGTATACTGTGGTCCGTGCTGTAAGACATATTTTGAGTGACTGGAATTATTGCAACATACAGTTCTTCAAGAGTTACGCAATGTTGCATCATATGGAAATATTTTTGCATCATGTCAAATACAAATCGCGACCTAACACACCCATGCTGCGATCGACTGTGTTCAAAGCTCTTCTGGCTTGTTTACACACAGTTACTGTACACATGTGTAGTTTTCCGTAACAACTATACATTCTTTTGGGGTTGGGGGTGGGGCTTAAATCTCTCGTACAATCACATGCTCTTTCACCTCAGTGAACTTCCACATATCGCTGCACACACATTTATTCCTTTGGTTATTTATGGACTGACTTACTCCTTTTACTAAAGGTTAGCAGATCAACCCAAGTGTCAGTATTATCGATACAAACGCCGATATGGGAATCAGATCAATACTAGTGCGATAGGATCGATACTTTGTTTATTAAACGTTAAAAAAAAAGATAGACATCATGAAAAATGTCAGAAACCTTTTGTGGGATTTATAGTCTATACCAAATTTAAGCAATAGAAGTTGACCCAAAGTGTTTTAGAGACAGGCACATTGTATACTCCAGGTCTCCAAAGAACACAGTTTCAAAATACATGAAAAGTTGAATGGTGTGTTTTGTTGGGTAAATCTTAAGAGCTTTACAGTTTGATAACACCATTGTGTGAGATTCCTTGAGGTCAATGAAAAAGGATCTGACATGAAACTGATGAGAGGAAAGACTGTGCTCTGCACAGATGTTTCAGCGGGAAGAGTCGTCTCTATTTCTCAGCCAAATGCATCCAAATACACCCCTCAGCATTCCTGACAGGATTAGTGCGCCAGGTACTATCCACTAGTCAGAAGAGACTGGGAGAGGGAAAGAGATAAAGAGACTATGAGTGAGCATGCAGCACAGTCTGCTTGTTTTGTGTGTCTAATGCTGCGTGCTTTAGCAGATTTCAATTGATAAGAGATAAAGGCTCTTTGATGGGCTGCAGGTGTGCTGCTTTAATGAGCATTACCCCCCGCCCCAATCCCACCCCCCGCCCCAAACTCCCTCGCCTTTCTGTCCCCCCAAACTGCGCCGCAGATGCACATCTGCGCATCTGTCATTCAGAGTTCTGCAGTATCTCTGACCTCTTAACCTCTCCTCCCTGCCTCTCATTCACGCTAACTCTGCAGCATGCAGCCTTTGCATACGACACCAGAGTATGTGACATACTGAAGTTCTGACAGTGCATCTGCTATTCAATGAAGTCGTTTCCCTGTATTGAAACAGCCCTTCCTTGCTCAATTAATCAAATTCAGCAGTCCAAAAAAACTGTTGAAATTCCATCCCGGGCTGCAGCAAACGCTCAGCAAGTAAAGCAATTTGTATGCTTGCAGACTGTTAGAAACTACACTGGAGAAACCAAGAAACAGACACAGAACGAGACAGAGAGATAAATGTAAGGTGTTTGTTTGTGGCCACTTGCTTTCTCCTTATTCACAGCCTAAGGTGCCAGGGGAACAGCTCGATGACGTACGTTGTGGCCTGGGCAGGAAACACAGGGAGGAACTTGTGGCTTTATATTAAGTGCTGGGGCGCTTAACAGGAAAAGATAACCTGTTTCTGTTGATATAGCAAGGAAGTGTGAATTCTTGGCACATGCAAGATGTTGCAGAGAGGAACAGGCCAACGATGCCTTCCACATCTTTGATTGACTGGCTTACAGGAATTTCCTCGAACTCAGTGCGTTTTTTGTTTGGGTGGCTGTGCTGGAGTGTTACAGGAATATTTTCTGGGACATTCCCGTTGTTGCAGAAATGGTGTTTCCGACGCAGAGCTGGATGCTGCTGCGTCACAGCGGTCGACGTGCACCCTTTTTACTGACCTTTTGAATAAGGAACCCTGTTATTCCCTGTCATTTAGAATATATATATTATTTAAGTGTTGATCCAATAGTTTAAACATTAGATTACATGAAATAGTAACAGCGTAATAGAAGTATGCTACAGATAAGGATGCTCAAGCTGTTATACAATTTATAGATATCTATATGAGAGTTTTACAAACAGTGTAGCATTTGGGAAATGTGTGCAACTGTTACACCAGCATTTTACAAATATACTTGAAGAAATTTGAAAAATGCACCCATGTAATAAAAGGCTGGTGTGAATATGTGGAATGATGTCAGTCTTATGCATACAAAAACACCTGCGACTGTTGCATTTTCCAGGAAAAAAACCCAACAACAAAAAACTCTTTTGACATTTTTTTATTTACATTTCAGAACATGTCCCTTGAGTGCCTCATCAGCCTGCGTCATTTCACAACTTATAGCACTTTGTTTTTAAATGATCACACTAACTGTCAAAATCCCATTAAAGCTAATGCATTTTATACATATTATGATAATAAAAAACTTATTTGGTATTTCATTCATCATACATTTATCAGTATCACGTATATAAGTGACACTGATGTACACTGAGTATTACAGATTGCCTGAAACACAGTACTTCCACTCTTCTGCTCCATCCAATCAATCACTCAACCAATCAGGCACCCAGTCAGCCATTCAGTCAGTTAGTCAGCCACCTAGTCTGTCAGTCAGACACCAAGTCAGTCAGTCAGTCTGCTGTTTGGGTAGGGTGGAGGCTCATAGACGGGGCCTTTGTTTGAGCAGAGAAGCCCCAGACACAACAGTGGCCAGCCCTGGGCTCTTACAATGGCTGTCCACACAAAAGCCCACACACTGGGACAATGGGACAAGCTCAGAGTGGGGGTGCATGGCTGAGCTGAGGTTACCCACCTGCACACTTCAGGAGTGGACCCACCCCCCACACACTTTTACCGTACCACACCACTCACACCCCCACCATCTCTTAGGCACACTCAAATGCACAGCCTCCACCCATCCAGCTTTAAAATGCTCTAAGCGCAGGTGTCTTCCTGTGCTGCTCACACAAGAAGGAAGCTGGGAAATTCTGTGCAGTGAAAACATTTAGTGAAGTTACTAGAGGTCAAAGAGCATCTCAGCACAGGTTAGGGCTCCACTTTTAGCATACACCACTCAGAGTGACAAGAAAGCTGAAAAGTACAACATTAAGACACTTCTGTTTAATAGAAAACACCAATTTATTTGGAGTAGGATCACTGAGTCAGTTTTCTACTGAGTTTCAGACTCACGACAGCCAGATTGAACAACACTTACTCTGAGGAATTCTCTTTATATTATTATTACTATTATTATCAAGTACTGGATGAAAGTTGGTGTACAATGGCACATATGTGTTGCCTGATAGCACCTGTAAGAACACCTTTCATTTACTAATTCATCCTTTATTTTATCTTTTTCATGTTTCAAGTGGATTACTGTAGGTGATTTAATTACAAAAAAAAATGCAAATTATAATTTTGACTGATTAAGGGTCAAACCAAATCAATACCTATGTGAATTAATTTATTTTAAACATATAAAAGACATAATTCTGATTTTTCAGTTCGAAGATTAAAATGTATATAAGTACAATACTGAGCTTGTGTGCACATTGCATTGTACACATTCAAAAAATTACTTGAAATAAATAAAAATTTCTAAAAATAAAATTTTGATGAATTTGATATATTATAGAAGACACGTGTATGAAAGAAAAGTTTAAAAAAAAAATCACTCTGGGTCTTCCAGTTACACACTCCCTTATTTTCTTACACACACACACACACTTTTTATAGACACAGACAGATGCAACTAAGTCTATGTAAATAGTGAAAAAGAAAAAACAAATGGTAATAAAAAAAAAGCCTAACAAAACAAAAAACCTGACTTGCCTTGTTTTACTTTGCATTCAAAAGACTCTTGTACTGAGATTAAAAGCAAATGAAAGCCTTACCCATAAATTACTAAATGTTACTGGCTGCAGCGAGTGGTCTGCTTTCCTCACTGTCTTTTTGATTGGATGACTAAAGTGTCAACCTGCTGCTCATAGTGCTGATGGAATTATATTGGGAGTGTCACTGTATTATTCCAGGAAGTTCACCCACACAGCTGTTGCAAATACTTTGTACGTCCCAGTGATTTGGGGAATGAACAAAGCAAAAACTATTTTCATCCTATTTTTCTACAAACCAAGTGTGTAATTTACACCGAGTGTAAGAAGGAACCACAACTCATTTTTTTCTTTTTTAATTGATTGCAATACATTTTATAACCACACATTAAAAAATGCACATCAAAATATTTTACCAGGCTCAGTTTGCAACCTTTATAAGAAAAAAACAAAACAAAAAACTACCAAAAATATGGTTTTACAAAATAAAACAATTATAATAAAGTAAATGCCACTTTGGATAACCGTAATCAAAAACCCATATTTTTTATTCTACATAAAAAAAAAGGCTTGACATAAATAAGTTAGTATATTTCTCAGTGTTTTTACAAAATTATGTACAAAAGGTACATTGCAAAGATTTACATAATACACAGGCATGGTGACTGCATTTCAGAGACGAGCTGTTTTCTGTCTCCATTTAGGTGTACCCTGGTCTTTTTCAAAAAAAAAAAAAAAACACAACATAAAAAATAAAATAAACCACACTTCAGGCAAATAAAGGGAAGCTTTTAGATGCTCATGTGCATCCTCAGCAGGCTAACAACATTGATGAGAAAAGTACAAACATCTCTAGGTTATCACAAAGTAACACAATGTGAAGTCAATTGAAGAGCACAAGCAGTGCTGGCAAACATATTGATGCAACCATGTATTTGGTATTGTAGGACATTCAACCCTTTAACAAAAAATGAAAAAAAAACAAACAAACAAAACCCCTCACAAGCCTTAATGTTCATCAAACAATAGGAACAGTCAAAGAGAACTCAACCTGTGCAGTTTGTATAGTCTTTGTCCTTCAATATCTGAGTACCTCGCAACTCCAGAGCGTGGGAGGGGAAAAAAAAAAAAAAAAAAAAAAAAAAAAAAAAATCTTATTCCAGGATTCAGCTGATGCTAAAAGCACCTCAATTACAAAATAAATAAAGGGACTTAAAGACTGTCCTTACACAAATATTACACTTCTTCCTGTTAAACTAGATCGTATAGGAGAATTTACACTTGGTGACACTAGACTGATCAGAAAAAGGGGTAAAAAAAAAATTATTAAAAAACAAAAAACGCTACATTTGTACCATTCTTCAATGCTGAGTTAGGAAGATGACGAGGGAAGAAACACTATTAAGAAACTGTAAGAAGCCAAGATTTTTGTTTTAAATGTAGCAATTAGGGACTGTGTCAACACCCACCCCCACCAAAAAAAAAAAGAAAAAAAAAAAAAAAAGAAATTAAAACAAGAGAACAGCATTTTGGAAACATTTATCAAACATTGCAATTCAAGTCAAATCAAAATTCACACCGTTTTACATAAAGGATTTCTTTTTAAATCATAATGTCTTATGTGCTACATATGGAGAGAAATAATATATGTTTATATATTTATATATATATTTTTTTATTTACACACAGGTAGTTAAAAAAAAAAAAAAAAAAAAAAAAAAAAGGAGCAAAAAAGTAAATTAAACCTAATTGCACACTGCTACATCGACTGCTTTTAGAGGCAGTAACTTTTAATTAAGTGCCAAAAAAAATTTAGTGTTTCTATTCAGTGCTTCAACAGCGTCCTCCCCAATCTTCAGGAAGGTTGATATGTTTCTGATGCTGTGTAGATCCTCTTCCAAAAACACAAAACAAACCCCCCCACAAAACAAAACACTAGACTAAAAGCAAACAAACAAAAGAAATTACAAAAAAAACCCCTAAAACAAAACCAAAAAACAAACCAGCCAACACTGAGGTCTCTCCATGTTAAACAAGGAGGGGGGAGGCATTCATCTTCAGTTCTGTGGGACAAAACAGATGAAAGGAGAAAGAAAAAAGAAGCATAAGAGGTTGCAATGATGACACTAATGTGGGCATTGTGCAACAATTTCTGCAAACAAATAAATGAATAAATAAAATAAAATAAATAACTTAGTGTGGTCTAAGGGGTAAACCACAGAGCAGCAGGAGACCTGAATGAACTAATTAGTTTTGTACATGTATTAATACATAAATACAAAAAGACCTACCTGAGGAAAAAAACACAACAAAAAAGAAAACCTGGTATAGTTTTACATTAGCACCCCTATTTAATCATGAAAAGATCTGAAAATGCCTATGAGACAGCCTAGTTTGGGGGTATTTTTTGATTTCTACAATTAAAAAAATAGAAATAAATAAAATGCATTAAATAGAAGTGACCACCCCCCAGCTTTGACAGTTGACATCCTGCCATAACAATGCTGATTTCATGCCTATTGGACGTCGCCCTGGCCAATACACACACCCACACACTTGCTTTCAGACCTGCACGACTCTTCTGCACACTCTCCACCGGCAGGGACAGATGTGTGTTGTAACGTTAGTGTGCAACGCGTGTGCAGCACTGCACAGAGACCAGCCCCTTCCCGTCCCTGCTCTCAGTTGCTGACGTGTTACACTACTACACTGTTGTTCAGCACTTGTTGTTTACAAGTTTCGACGGAAACTCAACGGACTCACCGTGTCAGACAGCGGTTAAATGTTAAAGATCTTTAAAATGTACAGGCATTATTTGTTTGTTTGTTTTTCCTTCCCCTGTTTCACCTCGATCGCAGTGTATCGACAGAGGTCTCTCTGTCCGAGTGGAAAATTAAAAACCAAAAAACCCCCCCAAAAACAAAACAAACCCCCCCCCCCCAACAACCCTAAGAACCCCCTTTACTCCCTTATGTTTCTGTCCCCGCTCATTAATGAATGAGACAGACTGACAGCACATTTGAAGGGCGTGCACAAAAAGTATGCAGACTGTCAAAGCTGTGCAACATCCAAATCTTATTTAAGTGAACTGAAAGGGTGTTTAAGCTGAATTAGAATGCCTCCTAATGGTTTAAAAGCGGTATCAATTTTTTAGTAAACGAATAACCAGATGTTTTTGCAGATTTACTCGTTTTCCAAAGGTACCCCCAGTTGGGAGATGGAGTAGCCAGTAAACAGCCTACTGTAGTTACACTATGCACAGACCTATTTTTTTTGTTAAGAAATCTTTGCTTTTCCTTAAGGAAAAAAAAATGATTAAAAAAGGAAAAATATTGCATGAACAGTCTTTACCTTTTCTCACGTTTTCCTCTTGGGACTGGTCTTTCTGGGCGTGTGCTCTGCAGAGTGACTCCGACTTGGACAGCTAACATCTGAGCTGCTGTGTGACCTCTTGCTCGGAACAGGGGAGTCTGCAAAAAGCAAAAAAATAAAAATAAAATAAAAATACAATTTCGTCATTTCTTAAAAAAAAAAAAAAATAGTGGTATAGTGTTGCAGGCAAACCCCACTCTTTACAGTGCTTTTTGGGGCCATGATTTTCAAAAATTTATTTTCGGAGCACAGATCAATACGCGATCAGCTGCGTTGCTCAGAAACAACTGTGATGTAAACGGGTTAAACTGGAGCGTATGTAGTACCGTGACACGCGTGTCTTTTCCTCAGCGCTGTACACTGTTCCGTGCACTCCATTTGCCCGTCAGCCCTGTCGGGATCTTCGCTCGGAGGCACCACAACACAACTGTGATTCCCGTTAAGATCCACATTGTTATTCCCAGTGGAGCAGACGCCTTTCTTCGTAAGCGGCTGCCGAGTGTAGAAGCCCGGCAGGTCTCTGCAATCCACTAGTTTCCACTCGAACCTGGAGTTGGCCCTCGGCGTGTCAGTGGCGAAGTCGAAGCCCCAGTGGTCGGAGGCGCGCTCTTCCAACTCCCGCAAATGTCCCTTTAAATCCCTCTTTAACTCTTCGTGATCCACCGAGCCGAAGAGGCTCCTGCAGGCTGACGGTTTCGGGTGTTCAGACAGCCGTGAGTCCGTCCGCTCCAGCGTCGGGCTCCCGTTTGAAAGTCGAACATCTGACATTTTGCTCCAGCGAAACACGCAATTTTTTAAAACAGCCCGGAGCGTCCAGTTTTTCACGAGGAGGAAAAAAAACAAACAAACAAAAAGGCAGCACACACACAACACTCAAAAACAACGGTTATCTCCTCGTCGCTGAGAAAGCTCCAAAACAACCATAAAACGCGTTATGCCATGCATACGTCGGAACGCAGACGCGAACAGCCGCCGTGTTGTGAAGCCCTGCGTAGTCTCATCAAAACAAAGTGCTCAGGAACTGAAGGCGCTCTGTCAATTTTGTCCCGTAGCGAGAGAAACTGCAGACAACCCTTCTCTTTCGCCCAATATGGCGAAAGGTTGATGTGGGGGTAGGGGCATGATTGACATGCTGAGCTATTTAAATTCCCGAAGAGGTCGCTCATTGGGCAGAGTTTTTAAGCCCGCCTACTTTTCTTAAGGTGGACCGGCTAAATTAAGCCGCTCTGATTTCTTTTTTCTCTCTTTTTCCTTTAAAACAAAAAATATCAGCGTGTGAGTGTCATGTATATATGTAACTCTGTATTTAACGTATAATAAATACCTGAGTGGGGGAAGAGGATGTACAAAAAAAGGTCATTGATAATAAATGTTGTCATGGCTGTGCCAAATAAGAAAAATTATAATCTTTGAAATAAAAAAAATAGCATAACAAATAATTCCTAACAGGTGCAGAACAATTAACTTAAAACAAAAAAACAAACAAAAAAAAATTGTGCCAATCTGGCTAATGTGTATCTTTATGACATGCCATTTCCACCAATTATCTGCACCTCAGTGGTTAAGGTCAAGGTCAGCACACATCAGACTCTGTCCACACTGCCACCAGAACCCAGAGCAAAAAAACAAAACAAAAAACACAGTGCTAAAAAACCACACAGTATCAGAAGTCAGCAAATTTAGATTTTTTCTTTTTTAAAAAAAAAAAAAAAGAAGAAGCCAAAAGTACTCAATGCTAAAGTTTTTTCCCCGACACCTCAGGAAAAAACTTGGCAGGTTCGCACAAATCCCTAGTGTCATCCAAATCCCATTAGAAATTACCAATAAAAAAAGAAAAATATGGAAAATTTTAATTTTATGTTTTTAAACATAATCTGGAAAAAAGTAGGCAGGGTGTGCAAAAGTGCAAAGCAGTGATTTCTAAATTTACACTGACTCTCATATTGAGGACACTAGATTAAATGTTTTGATCATTACCTGCAAGGAGGAGGGATCTGTTAGAAAAGAAAAACAGTAATCTGCTAAAAATGAGCAGATGTGTTGCTTTCAACACAAGTCAGGTCAACAATAATGTACAAATCCCTGCTTTGAATTTAATTCGAAAATAATAGTCCAAACTTCTTTGTTTCTTATTTAAGGCTCTATTTAAAAATGTGATCTTCAAGCAAAAGTACTGTTTGTTTTTAAATTTATCAAGCTTTTTTTTCCAGCTTCTTTTTCTTTATCGTCCAAGTTTTACACTTTTCCACTGAAGGGGAAAAAAACAGGAAAAAAAACAACAACAAAAAAACCCCCCAAAACAAGAGCGATGTCAAAAAAAGATGCTCGCCTCAAGTTCTGATCAAGATGAAACAAATTGGATTTGCTTAAAATAGAAGCAAGCAACCTGCAAGAAATGATGCAATTTAATTTTACTGTGAGCAATTATTTACTTAAGAGGTCACAGTAGGCTATGTGCTGCAGCTGTGGCTGCTGGCTGGCCACCATTAATTCTGGGGCAATGATGCCCCCTAGTGGTCATCACACCGCCTCTCAATATCCATACAAAGTAAGCAGGAAGCAATCGTGATATCAAACGCTTTTAATAGAATGGTTTTAAATAAACATTTAATCTGTACATACACATATTTATATCCAAAAAAAGGGGAAAATGATCCTTCCTGACTCTGCTGAGGTGTAGTCGCCTACCTTCCCAGTTAGTCCATTATAATATAGTGGTCTCCTGCTTGATAAGGCACCGTCAGAGGCTAAGCCACTTGATAATGTAGAAGTTCTTCTTGCCCACTCTGAGCAGCGTGAGTCCATTAGCCAGGATGTGGAGTTTGGGGATCAGTACCTGCTCCGGGTTGTCTGTACGTGTGTGGTTGATCCACACTGCTCCATCTGAAACCATTTGATACCTGCACACAAACATTTACACCATCAGTTAGGACAGGGTTTCGTCTTTAAAAAGAAAATCTAAAAGTCATGTGAAAAAGAAAGTACACCCTGTATTCTTCCATAGGAATTTAGAGAGTGAGGAGGATCCAGGTGCTGCTAATCAAATGGACTTAACTGATCTACAAGTGTGAGCACCTCTATAAAGGTTTTGGCAGTTTACTGGTCTGAGGCATTCGGGCACATGTTAACATAGTGCCAAGGAGGAAAGACAGCAGTGGCTTTAACAAGGTCATAAGGTCATTTCCAAATAATTTCAACTCCATCTCTGTACAGTCAGAATGATTATTCACAACTCGGAAACATTCAAGGAAGCTATCAATCCTCAGATAAGTGCACATCCCAGCAAATTCAGCCCAAGGTCAGACTATGCAATGTTCAGAGGAACTCCAAAAAACCCAAGAGCTACATCACAGACAGTAGAGGCCTTTGTTAGCATTTTTAAATGCGGAAGTTCATGATAGTACAATTAGAAAAGAGTTAACAAGTCTTATTTGGAAGGGTTACCAGAAGAAAGCCTCCTCTCTCCTTAAAAAAGAAGCAAGCTGTCCTTTGAATAAACAAGACCAATGTGGATATATACTTGACCTTCACATTTGGAGTCAACCAAATACAGCAAATCACAAACACCTCATACTGACTGTCAAGCACGGCGGTGGAGGGCTGATGATTTGGGTTCGTTTTGCTGCTTTGCATGGCTTGGGTAGTAGCCAGAAGAAGGAAACAACGTACTTTTCAACAACATTTTTGAAAATACGTTAATCTGATCATGACATTTTTATGCTGGTAAGCTATAATTATGACACATTTAACTGTTTACATGTTGCAGGGCTGTTGCTACATTATACACCTTAGATGTGGCAGTTATCTTGGCTGTAACTACATGACAGCAGAGCTAGAATCAAAGAAAACGCTTTTGTTTTCTACAAAAGAAGCTTTTTGAAATGTGGCGGCGTGAGTGTGACTGGTTGCTATCGTTGCACTAAAAGCACACATCAAACTGTTACATGGTTACAGGCTGTAGGGGCAGCTGCAACCCGGCTAATACAAGCAAAACCTTTATGCTTATTTTTTTTTTCAGGAAACCAGCTTATGAAATTTGTCTGCGTGACCGTGACTGGGTGTTATCGTTACACCTCGGACACAAAGAAGTTGTTGTGGCTACCTGTGAGAGGTATCAGTGAAGAACAAAGAGACCACAAACTCCTGCACCTGCTGCAAAAAAACACTACTCTTCAGCACTTGTGTTCTACAGGATAGAAATAAAATAGATGTGACAGTCAACTCAAAAAGGTTCAGATGTTTTTCATTGAAGATTTTAGCTTCATTTACTAAAAAATAATTTGGTTAACAAAATTCAGTGGGCTGCATGCTGAATTTAGAGGATAGAAACAAAGTATCGATCTTATCTTGCTACTCTCGTTCTGATACAAATACCAACTTTGGTATCGGTGCTATCGACATTTGGATCAATCCCCCCACCTCTATTACCCAGAATGTGTAACTGCATTACACATCATACACAAAAGATTACACTGTGGATCTCTGGGTGCATGTATGCTCACACTAACAAGCTCTATCAAATCACTACATACTAGAGATGGCACGATACCACTTTTTTATGTCCGATACCGATACCGATATCATAAATTTGGATATCTGCCGATACCGATATGAATCCGATATAGTGTGTTTTTTAATCAATAAAACTGTTTTTTAATATCTTGCTGCATTTTGTATAAGTTCATACTCAAGTTTAAATAAACAACAACACTAAAGCTATTCTGTTATACCTGTATGTAAAAAATACACTGCACCCAAAATATTTCATAGTTCAGCAAAACTGATCAATCTAATAAACTTAAACCTGCACCATCCTCCCTATTCTGGTATTTTAAAGAGTAAGCAACCTAACTAATCAGGCTCTAAAACTCCCAGCAAAAACAAACAAAAATAAGGAACCACCCCCCACCTCATGATGCTTAATCGACATAATCAACTTTAATTTGATGCAGTGTGAAAAATAAATTGCACAGAAATAAATTACATTTCAAGAATAATTAAATAGATTCAACATCTTTCTTCAACAGAACTGCACAGATGGTACCTTCCCAAAGGAAAAAGTACTATAGCTTACTAGGGTATATTAGACTTAACTGTTACTATATACAGTAATGGACTTCTATACATTTTACATCAGATTAAAACTTTGGGTGTAAGATTCAGATAATTTTTTATTAAAAGCTAGATATTTTAAATGAGAATAAGAAGGAAAAGTATGTCTTTGTGCCCCCTTTTCCCTGTTCATGCCCTATCGCCCCCCCCCTGGCTAAATTTTGCTAGATCCTCCCCTGCACAGTTACAGCCGTCAGCTACGTAGAAAAGGATCCTGGTGTAGAAAGTAATATTAAATAAATTCTAACAACAGCTTATCAAGCTTAAACGTGCTGCTGTTGTTCAGCCGCTGGTTTCCTCTTTCTGGTGCAAAGTGGGCCAAAAACAAACAAGAGAGACGGACTCGCGACAGAAAAGGCGATCAGCTGATCATTGATCAGTTTCACATTGAAGTAGCAGCAAGAAGACGCAGTCGCTCAATATATAGGTTGTTAAGCTTAACGTGGGAATGTTTTACAAACATTCAGAGATGAACTTACACACTTGCTTTACTTCTCTCTGGGATAACTTCCTCGGAGATGAAATGCTGGTTTGGTAGCGAGGCTCCAAATACACACAGCCGCTCTATCACGTGAGCACACTGCTCCGACGTGCTACGGTTATGAGCCGAGTTACGCCGTGTCGCAAGTTTTGTGAGGTGCTTTTTTATATTCAATGGATCGATGACATTTTTTATTTCTCTCCAATATCCGATCCAGTAATTTACGTCAGTATCGGACCGATACCGATACGTGATATCGGATCGGTCCATCTCTACTACATACCACTCTGGTACCGCATTTAGATAAAGGAGAACTGGGGTGCTTACCCTCTGGGACCCTCAGGGATGGCGCCGACCTTGCGGCAGGCATCTATAACAGTTGTCCCTGGCTCCAACAGCAGCTCATGGAAAGGTGCCTCCCTGAAGAGTTCCTGAAGCTCCTCATCACTCATTTCCTCCAAGGCTTGCACGCTGCTGTGATAAAGTGCATTGGTGCATCTGCAATGACGACATTAAATATGACCATTCTGTCCACATGGAAGACAGAGGACATGGGCAGCCACAGCAAACAAAGACTACAGCAATGAGCACTGTATAGTTAAGGATTTGGAATCTTCCTCTTACTGTGCTGCAGGTATAACATTTTCCACTTTTTGGCAGAGCATAATCCTGCTGTTCTAAACACAATGCACTTTGACTCTAATAAGTTACAGTGTAAAAGAGCTCTAGATGAGGATTCAAGAAAATAAAATGTATAATTTAGGGGAATAAACACACAGACGATCAATTCTTACCTCTTTGCAGTCTCCAGGCCCTCCTTTCCATGCACCAGTTTTGTCACTTCAGCAGCCAGTCTTTTGTGGGCGAGGCGTTTACTTGGATCTTCTCTCTGTTGCTCCATCAGTTTCTCTACCTCTGCCAAAGGCAGAAAGGTGAACAACTTCAGATACCTAAAAAAAAAACAAAAAAAAAAACAGCCCACACAGTACACCTCAGCATCCTATGACTGTGCACCGAATACTTACTTTCGGATAAAAACAGGGTTGCGATGAGATGTTTCTGGATATTGCACTTTCATTAAAACTCAACAAACATGATCAGCCTTCACTTCCACATACCCTTCCACACTGGCATCAGGCTGCCTGAGAAAGAACTGGTAGAGTTCAAAGGGTGACGTCTTATCTCTGTTGAGCCACACTGCATTGCCTGCAGTTTTCCCCAGCTTGTCCCCGACAGTGCTGGTAACTAACGGGATGGTCAGGCCGTACACCTCCTCGCCGCTTACTCTGGAGAAAAATAAAGTTTTCAGTGTTTCAAGGCAGCCTTCAGGGTAAATCTGGCAGGCATGTGTGTGTTTTGGTTGGTAGAGAGAGCAGCAAAAAAAAACAAAAAAAAAAAACCCCAACCCAAAGACATCTTGGTGGTATAATTGGGTGTAGAACTTAATGTCTCAAAACAATTTGATGTATGTGCATCTAATGATCAAGAATATATAGTGAATTTGCAGATTTTATAATGGAGTCTGAAATTATACTACATGCAGGGTTTATCCACACAAAAATAGCCTAGTCCTGTTTCAAAAGGTGGTCGTGCTATGTTGGGATGAGCATTGTACATGTGTATTTACTTGGACCCAGACAACGAAGGCCTTGGATGAGAAGAGAATGATTTCTAAATTAGATTGTGGATGTAACAGAGAGCCAATGAAGACAGGCCAAGGTGGGAGAAATATACCTCTGTCTTTCTAGTCCCTGTCAGTATTCTCACTACAGCATTTTGGATCGACTGCAGGCTTTTCAGGGACAGGTAATTATGAATTAATTAGCCCAGTACTGTAACAGCAGTGGGCTTGGAAAAACATTTACTTGTGAATGTACTCATGGCCAGACATCAAGTTGCCCAGTTGGTCGGTGCCTCCAAGCTGAATCTTGCAGCCGTATATTTGGTTCAGGTGGTGGAAGTCATAAGCTTGGAACACCTGGTAGGTGAACTCTGTCAGGCTCATGCCCTCGGCGCTCTTTAGCCTGGACTGCACGCTGTGGCGGCTGAGCATGGTGCCCATCCTGAAGTGTCTTCCAGCCTCCGACAGAAATCCCACCACGCCCCAGTTCTTATACCAGCTCAGGTTGTTTAGAACAGTCACGGTTCCCAGCGGCCTGGAACCGTCGTGAAAGTGCAGCTCGTGGTTGGTGAAGATCCTCTGAATGCTCTCCCGGATGCTGTGGGTGTTCGCCTCCACCACGTCCGCGGACAGCTGCTCCCGCTCGCTCGTCTTCCCGCTCGGATCTCCGATTTGTGCCGTGGCTCCTCCGAGCACCGCGATCACATGGTGTCCGGCGCCTCGGAAGTGCAGCAGGCCGATGAGAGCGAGCAAGTTCCCCACATGGAGACTGTCGGCTGTGGGGTCAAATCCGCAGTATACCGTCTGAGCACCGGACTGGAGCAGCCGGGGGAGCTGGTCTTGGGCTGCGTTTTCTGGGAATGAGTCTTTCAGAACGCCGCGTTTGTGCAGAGAGAGAAGCAGCCCGTGGTGCGCGGAAGAAGAAGAGTGAAATTTAGACCTGAGTGTGAGGCAAAGAGTGGCTGGCCCGAGAAGATTACAAGATCCACGCCGCCACACATAACAGCAGATACCCACCATGGACGCAGCCATGTTGGACAATGTGACAAGAACACGGAGGTGGAACTGAGTAGAAGCTTGGGTCGTTTGGTAGGAGCAGAGCGCCCTCTGGTGCGGTGGTTCTCAAGGAAAGGCTTGGGTGTACTACCTGCAGTTTACATATACTCATCGTGGGCATGAATGCTGTGGTCCGTTTGGACTTTTAATGATTTCTTTGAGCTATTTCCCCCCTCTGATGCGCAGGGAAGAAAAATAACGAAATTACTTTGCTTGGACCAAGAGTGTTCATCTTTAATATGCACACAGAGGAATTTAGTGTTATAGGCTCTTTCAACAGCCTCTTTGTTGATGTACACAGGACCTGCGTCTGTTCTCTTAGACGGTCTGAAGTCCACCACAATCTCCTTGGTTTTGCTACCAAGGAGACAGTATGTGTGAGGTGAGGTTGTTAGTGGTGCACCGCGCCATTAGGTTCTGCACTTTATCTCTGTATGCAGTCTCATCATAACTGGAGATCAGGCCAATGACCGTTGTGTGAATTAATGGTGTTTGTCACATGGGAAGGTTGACAGTCATGGATGAATTGGGCATAAAGAAAAGGCTCAGCAGGAAATCCAGGGTTCTGCAGTTTGGACTACCAGTTTGCTGGAGTCACCAGTTTTAAAATGACCCACAGGGTCAAAAGTATAAATACAGCTCATCTAATATGTGGTTAAATGTCCCTCAGCAGTCTTGTTGACGGCATCTTGGTTTTGTATGTGCACATCTTGGTGTCGTAAAGATGCATCTGAACTAGAAACCTAGCTCTGGTATAAAAAGTAAATAAGGCAATGTCATAATAAAAATAACTTGCACTGACTGGCGTTACCTACTAAAGTCTGAACACACGATACGTAGCAGATTTTAAAATCACTTTATTTTTAAATCCATTCAATCTCAATTTGTTTCATCGTTTAAATGACTAAATATACATTCATCAAACATTTACACTATTGTTATCAAGCCACAGTACACATTAATGACACATCGAAAGGGAGACTCCGTTGTCTCTTTGCATGACACTACAGCCACAGAAACAAGTTTAACTCAGGAGAGAGGAAAAAAAATCACGTTTCTAAATCCTATAACTGCTGCCCCAAGTAAGCCCAAGTTTTTCTTTTCTTTCTTTCAGTTCTGGAAAAACAAAAATAAAGGTAATCTTAATCTGTATTGTTGTTGGTGTATGCGTATTGTAAGGCAGAGCACTCTATACTCACTCCAGAGTGAATGAGGAAGGGAAAACAGTACTGTCCTATATCCTGAGCTAGTTCAACAAAGGAAGACTATGATTCCCTGATAAAAGTTTAAAAGTCCCTTGACAGTTCAACACACAAAAAAGACATTCTTAAGGGAAAGCTGACTTTGCAAATTTACATGACATCTTGTTGACATTTTGAGTTGCCTTGTTGATAAAGTTTCTAGCAGTTTTTTTTTATGTTTAACATTTAAAAAGTCTGTATTTTTGAAAAGCAAATCCTTCACTGTTACTACCCAGAAGGGTGCACATTGTATAGAATGTACAGTGACATTATTTTCCAGCCTGCGGGACCCTTTTGTGTCACAAACAGCTAAATCTAGCTGAAGATGCCAACAGTTTACAAGTGTGTGCACAAGAAACTTTTTTTTTTTTTTTTTAAATCTGGTGTTTTATGGCACACACTAAGGCACACACAGGTTTGTGGTTTTTCCCCGAGCACATCTGGGATGAGCGAGTCCCAGGAAATCTGCAAGGTTAAAAACTGAGCTGCGCTGAAGTGGGTCTGACATTCTGTGACCAGATATATGCAAGTAGAGGCAGTTTAAAGATCAGTAATCTACTTATGGCATAAGAAATGCTTGGTAAGTTAGTACAATATAGCAGCGAGTGAGAAAAGTCAGACAAAAACAAAGAGAAAAAGCATGATGAGATCAGAATTGTAAAACAATATACGTGTTTTTCTCATTACTGCAACACATTTACTGCTATAGCATGTGATTTAATGGCAAATTACGAGTGCATTCAGTTTCTTTATAAACCAACAGAGATATTATGTGACCCCCCCCCCCCCCCCCCCAATCTGTGCATATATTACCCCCTTTGTTTTCTTATGTACAACCTGAGATAAAAGCATTAGAAGAAGGGATTAGTATTGGATGATCAGTGCTAAGCTGTGCCTTCACATTTCCTATGAAATGTTTTTTGTTCTTTTTTACTCTTCATGGTAATCAAAAGGTCACAGAGGTCAAGTTTATAACTAACCACTCAAACATGTAAGGTAGTGTAGCCCTGCGCAGACCACGCATGCTTGCAGTTTAAAACTCTAGTGCTTAATTTGACAGATAAACGAAGTGCAACTTGAAGGAACTGAATGCACATTATGGTCTAGATGACTCTCCATTTCAAAAATTCAGATCTATGGATATGCAGATTACCAGTTGCCCTGTTACACCTTAAGTCTATTTACAATGTACTTTTCAGCTGTGCCATTTCAAATAAACACATGTGAGATTTTGTTATATATATATTTATACTTCAGTATAAAAATATGATTCGATTCAAAGACAAGCATGACGCATTTAGACCAAGAAAAAAAAAAACACAGTACATAACTACATTTACTCTAAATGTTCAAACATCTGAAAGTATTCACCCAACTTAGGAATACAAAAGTCAATCATCATTAGTACCTTGTTTACCATGAGAGTTAAAAGCTGGAGTGAGCTGTCAGTGTGAAAGCTTCAGTTATGTAAAGCCCGCTCTGATGTTGCGACGTGTTACAAACATAAGGAACATTTCTCTGAATTAAATGATCATTTCAGGACAGTGTGAGTGATGAGGCTGAAAAGGAGTAGCGCCCTCTCACAGAGAGTCAGATGTGTATGATCCGAACTATCAGAAAACTATGCATGTTTTCAGCATTCCCTTAACATAGGTCCTCTGATGTCCACCGTATGTATTTTATATTAAAGGCAGTATGACAACAAAATGCAGGAACGGCACTTTCACATGGAAATGTGCCTATTTTGTTAGATAGCAAAAACACCAAAGCCAGAGAATAACTGGGTAGGAAAAGGGCTACAGACTCATTTTTCTTTTACCTGCATACGTCCAGATTGACTGTCTTCTATAACTGGCCAAGTGATTTCACAGAGAAAACTAAACAAATGAAAGTGTGACAACCTTTCGACTAACAAACTAGATGTTTCACCAATGAGCCCATATCACTGTGGTTTTCTTCAGGGAAAAATGTGCACATAAGATTGTTAAATCTTAACTAACACGTGTGTTATGAGGACCAAACAGACAGTTAAACACAATAACAGAGAGAGATTCGCTGAGTGAATTCATGTGTCGCCTGTGTCAGAGTTGTATTGTGGTTAATAACAGTGTTAGCCCTTTAATACCAGAACACACATCAGGAGGGAGTGCCAAACACCTGTGCATGTCTTTTTTGTCCTTTGAAACCTCCATTAGAAAAGTGTCACATTAACATATCACAGGCATGCTTGTGCTTCAGTGCATTGTGGTGCATGTACACAGTGAGTCTGAACTTTGGGGTCTGCTACCTAATTTAAAAAAAAAAAATAGCATTCCCAGTACAGTTTGTGGACAACTTAAGCACTAAGTCGTATTTCTTGTTAAGAGTATTAAAATAAAATAAAATAATAATAATGATGGCAATTTTTACTGTGTCATTAAGAAGTATGGCTTCGGGGACATGAAGTACAGATAAAATGGTTATGTTCAGGAGGTGACTCCATAGAAAAGCTTGAGAATCACGGTGGCGGGCTGGTGTGCTGATAACCACTGGCTCCTCAACCGGCTACATTTTGGTAGCCAATTGAGGAGAAGCTGCCTTGATTTAAACTGCATAATTGCTGTTCTTATTAAGTTATTTGGGCATATGGCTCGTTGCTGTAAAACAATCTGCTGAAGTGGCAATTATAAAGTTCACTTTTGTTTTCAAATTAGGGTTACCTCAGGGTTACACCAAGGAGGTGACCTTACAGACGTTTTAAAAAAAATATGGAAAAAAGAACATTTAGAGTTTGGTCAGAGATTGCATTCAGTGGTGTCTGGACAGGGGCTCAATCAGCTGTACAAAGTATCTTAGCATACATGATTCTTCTGCCTGATAAGGTTCACACACAATGAAGTGGAGAGCACTTTGTCAAATCAAATGAATCATCAGCCTCCTTTTTCTTCACCTTTAGGTTCCCTTACACTGGACAGACACCAAAGCTAACCCTTTAGGGTCGGAGGTTAAGTGGTTCAAACCCAGTATGTGGACGTCTCCTCTTCTTTTCAAAGTCCCCGCTCAGAAGGAGATGGTTTCTTGTTTTCCTACTGTGGTTATACCTCTAAAGTCTTCAGTACATGTCTCTGTAGATCTCCTGCAGGAGCGGATGCAGTGAGGTGTCCTCTGTCTTTTTGATCTCCTGCACAAGCTGTGCATGCTCAGTGACTAACTGCCTCAGGTCAGCTAGTTTCTGCAGCAGCTTGGGGAAGAGGAAAGTGTCATCGGGGTGATTGGCCAGCAGATGGAGCTGCAGGACCTGGACGATGCTCTCCTGCATCACCTCGATGTGTGCCACATTCACCAGGCCTGGCCGGTCTAGCCAAAATGAAAATGAGAGAAACATCATCATCTTTTGTAAGGTAAAAAGGATTTTATAGGATACTGAAGAATGCATGCAACAAATTTCCTCACCGCCACAGCAGATGATGGCAGCCACAAAGAGAGCCAGATCACTGTCGTCCAACTCCAGCGCATTAAACTTCATGGCAAACTGGAACTTTGGCTCCATCATGTCGCTGAACGGTCGACGCAGGCTCTTGAGGAATTCCCGGGTGATGAAGCCCGAGCCGTACGCTACAAGAAGCCCGTCCTTGTTCATACTGGAGGCGAGCATGGCGAAAATGGCTTCGTACACTCCGTATTTCAAAAGAGTCACCTGATCGTTGAGGTCCAAGCTCGAGAACCCGGGGACGGACTTTGCAAACTCTGTGAGCTCCGTGACGGTTTCCACCGACGTGCACTGGCAGCAGTGGAAAATCCGAACCTCCACCTCCTTGTCCTTAATCGCTCCCACGGAGCCGACCATCTTGGCCACCAGTGTCTGCTCTGCCAGCTGGAGGGTCTCCATGTCGTGAATGACAAAAGGCTGTGGATGGTAGGGAAATAAACGTCACTATAAAACTAAAAATATAATGCTTTGTTAAAAATGTGTCTCAGCTGAAATGCAACACAGGCTATAGAAGCGAAAACTGGGATTTTGGCCTGTTAACAAAAGACGATTCGTGACAGACGAGACCTGACATGGAACATGCCGACTCAGCAAACTTGCCAACGTGAATTACTGACTGACTGGAGTGTTTACAGATAATAATCTTCACTGAGAGGAAAGGCTAAGCCTAGAGCCCTTATTGACATCTGAATGTTTTGTTTCCGTGATGACACGCGTACTGTCCTTGATTTTACTGCTACACACACACACACACCAGCCACATCATTAAACCCACAAACAGGCACGAAGTGCAACAGTGATCATCTCATCACAACGTAATGCTGGAATTCATGTGGAAGTTACTTGAACAGCTAAAACCCACTTAAACTTAGATGCTAATGCACACATTCCACTAATTCCAAATCCAAGCGGGGACATGCGGCCCAGAGGATCCGCCGCCAATGTTCTAGTGCCAAAAACCGCTGGACACCCACAGAGGTCCCATATCCATGCCCTGAGTCAGAGCTGTTTCGGTGCTTGAGAAAAACCAGCTCACTATTACGTGCTTGAAGTTCTGCTGAATTCAATTATATTTATATAGAAAAATAAGAAATATATGATTGTAGGTAACTATAATTATAAACTTCGCACAAAAAGTAAGGAAATTTGTGTTTGATCAATTAATTCTTTGTTGTAACAACTGTTCTTGGCAGTAAATCTGGAAAGTAAAGATTTGGCTTTTGGGTTTTTTTTTGTTTTTCATATGCGGAACCCACAAATGCATTTTCTGTCATTTTCTGGCGCCATTGTTGGGGAAACAAACAGGCTTTCCAACAGTATAAAATTTATTTCCAAGAAGCATTGTCACAACAACGAAATCATCGACCAAGACAATTAAAAAAAAAAAAATTTAGATGTTACTCACAATATCCACAACTGAAGGCACAGTTAGAGCTCAAAGAAATGCAGCGTAAACACAGAGTTTAATTCAAAATGTCTAAAATTTTAAATGTTGACACTGTGCCCAGTGCCCTGTCAACAGGTCTGTTTACAGTGAGTGTACCTGTACAGAGAGCAAACAAAAGCATTGTGGGCAGTTAACGGGTGTTTCGGTTATGTCACTGTTCCCACAGAGGACAAGTTACAGCATTTGGATGAACAGCTTTACACCTGCTGCTGCACATCGGAGCTCTGACTCATGAATGCTGCTCTAACTGTGGGCTAGAGTAACAAGGGAAGGTGTGCGCAACACGATGCTGAGGTGGTTAATTTTGTACTTTTACGTCACGCTAACATTCCTTGATTTGATAACGGAGGTTCAGATGAGGAGAAGATCAAAAAAGGTTCACAGCTCCAGAAGTCAAAGCGTGTATACTCTGCTTTTTGAGCACAACATATTTTTGAGTAAACCTCGCTAGAATTATTATTATGATGCATTAAAAGAAAGACTAAATAGGTGGAATTATTTTAAAAAGTGTCTTTCTATTTCTCTTAAGTGAAATAGCAAAACTAGTGTTTTCCAAAACTTGTTGCTGATTCCAATTTGTCACACGATACACTTTTCAGGAACTGTCCTTATATTATATCACTGCTTGCCAAACTCCCCAGTCCACATGAACTACACAAATGTGTACTGGCATTACAATCATTTGAATTGTTTTCTAAACAGAAGACGCTGCAGTGGAGTAACACGTCAAAGCAGGGGGGAGATACTAATCTTCACTTATAAAGTTTTCAGAATGCAGAAACTTGCTATTTACTCATTGGTGAGACCTTTAGGCCTGGGTTGAAGTGACAAGCATTTGTATCCAGATCAAGACATATATATATACATATATATTTAATAGTATCTGTATGAATAAAGTTACATTTGATGAGACTTATTGAGATGTACATTTAACATGCCGCACTGTTGGAATTTGTACACAGACCCCTGGCAAGAATTACAACAAGACTTTTATGGGCAGTTACAAGTTGTGTAAAAGTGCTGCGATAGCAAAGGTAGGTTAAACAATATTCAGTCACTGAGTACTTTCTACCCACTCTGCTTGTTCATCAGGAGCTTTGAAGCAGTGGATAAGATCTGTGCCTGAACTTGGATGAGCGCTTGGACCGATCTGTCCCTCTTGACCTATTTTACACCTACACATCCATCCATGGAATTCAGACTCTCTGGGCTGCAGTCCATGAACCTCTCCTTTTCTAGCCCCCCGCTTTTTATCCCCCTCGGTAGGAAAGAAGCACATCAGAGGGGGAATGCTTTTAGGGTGAATGGGAATGGGTGATAAAAAGAACATACACATTAAAGGAAATGCACAGTGAAAGGCTAAGTAACAGGCTTAAGTAAGTCCTTGCCCATCCTGTGTGCTGAATTGCTCCGCTGGTTGAGCAACTTATTTTTGTCATTGGCTGGCTGTGTCTAATCTCTAAGGGAGTGATTGCCAGGTCATATTGAGACATGACTTTGCAAAATGTATTTTATGTGCTCAGAAAGAGACTGAAATAACTCCAGCCGGGAAAAAATAAATTAAAAGTTACAAAACCGCATGACCTCGCACTATGAGGAAAAGCTGGAAATGGAAGAACGTGCAAATATGAGGTCCACATGTGCAACACCTTTCACTCACCAACCCATTACTTTACTCACTAATCAACGTACAGCAGTGTTGGTCTTGCCCATGAGAATGGATCGAGCCTTGGCCTTGTTCATGTTGAAGTTCTTCAGGTAAGCCTCATAAATGTGCTTGGCCAGGGTCTTCTGGTCAGCTAGCTGGGGGTTTTCCACTTCTTTGTCCACCGTCACCATCTCCGCCTTTAGTTTTAGCTTCTCTGACTGGGGCATCCGACCAAACCGGATGGCTGCGGACAGCACACAGAGAGATGGAGATGACTTTGTGGTGACATAAAAGTGTCGAGTCATAGATTTATTTCAGTTACACCAAGTGCAGTTCCAGTAAAAGCACCTTGCTAAATACAACTATTTCAAGCAAACTTAAAAATGAAGGCAAAATATTAAATGTATCCAGAAAATATAAAGGTTTTCTGCAAATTCAAAAAGCTAATACTTTAATACGGTAGTACTGCAGAAAGCATATCTGTTGCCAAACACCACAGAGGATGTGCAGATAGCCTTATATTGTATTCTAAAGAAGGAACTCTTGAATAACATACAAGCACAGGATGAATTTAGTGGAAGAGAATAGACAGATGGAATGGACAAGTTAAAACGGCATTTATAGCTGAACACAACAGAACACATTCCATGATAACACCATAAACTTCCAATGCTGAGCTCAATCAAAGATGTAATTTAACTTGTATCTGCCCGTCTCAGTGCCAGCTTAAATTCAGTGGCTTATAGCCGGATGAAAGTACAAACATCGAAGAAACAAGAGACTTGTTTCATGAAGTCAATTTAGTTCCCCTGGCTTTTGCCAAAACATCTCGCTATGCCTGAACACGTACAATAAATCTGCAGCAACAAAAACAGTTTAAAAGGTCAGGAAAAACACTTTACCATAGAAGGTTCAGTCAAATATGTAACAATTTTCAGTGCATCAGAAATATCCTGTGCTATATGAAACATTGTGCAAGGATAAGAAGAAAAAAAAGAGACGGTAAACATGTCTGCTTGCCATTGAAAGGCAAATGGACTTTTTGTGCATTACAGTAACGACATAAGTTAGCACAAATTACAAAGTGGGCAACATTTTCTTGAAACGTTCTTCAACAACATGTGTTAATAAGCGCTATTTCTCTATGAGAGGATGCTGGCATCGCTCAGACTGTCTGATCCCATTTGACTAATGAGATTAGAGGTGAACTATTTCCAACCCCTCTTCACTAGTTTAAATGTGCACAAGCTGTTTTACTCACACACAAATCTGCACGTCTATGTGAGGAGACCAGCTGTACTAACTGCCTGGTTTTTATGAGCCCATAAAAGCATTAAAAAAAACATCAGATATTTATTGATGGTTGCTTACAAAATGAATCCGAGCATACTGAAGAGGACTGCGCAAGGATGAGACCTTGAGCTGGCAGGCAGCACGAGGGCCCTTTAGATTACTGCTCAGAATGTGGATGGATCATCTGAAGCTAGTAAAGCTCCACGGTGGGCGCCTGGCCAGGAGCCAAGTCCAATTAAGATGTGAGGAAGTGATTGATGCTAAGCTTCGTGTAAGTCTAATTCCTAAGCGACAGTATGAGGGGATAAGCGTGGAAGGGAGCTGAAGGTGGGCAGGGGTCAGTCCGTCAGTCTGCTGAGCCGTCTGCGTCTTGTCAGCAAATGAAATGCGTGAGGAAATAAGTTGCTGGATTTGAGAAAACTTTCAGTCCCTTTTGCTAATAAAGAGTTTTTGTGCTGTTGCAATGCTTAGAAACAAAGTGTTTAGATAAAGAAAAGTGAGATGTGTGGATTTTTGGGTAAATGAAGCTTATTAGTATTAAAAAAGTACTTTGAGTGTTCATTTAGAGTAGAAAAGCACTATATACCATGATGAAGGATAACATTATGACCACCTGCCTAGATATTGTCTTGGTCCTCTTTGGCTGCTAAAAACAGTCCGGCTCCTTAGGGAAAGACTCCTGAAGGTGTGCTGTGATATCTGGCACCAAGATGTTAGCACCATATCCTTCAAGTCCTCAAAGCTGAGAGGTGAGGCCTCCATGGATCAAACACCTCAAACTTGTGCTCAAACCATTCCTGAACCATTTTTGCTTTGTGGCAGCGTGCATTATCCTGCTGAAAGAGGCCATCAGGGAATTCCGCCTCCATGAAAGGGTCACGTGGTCTGCAGTATTGCTTAAGTAGGCGGTATGCGTGAAGTAACATCCACATGGATGGCAGGACCCAAAAGAAAAAAAAAAAAATCTGACTGCCCATCCCTGACTCATTTGTGTATTCTGACACCTTTCTATCAGAATCAGCATTAAATATTTTTCACCAATTTGAGCTACAATAGCTTGTCTGTTAGACCGGACCACACTGGCGATCCTTCACCCCTCATGTGCATCAATCATCCTGTCACTGGTTCACCACTGTTCTTTCCATGGACCACCTTTGACAGATACTGACCGCTGCAGACTGGGAACACCCTAAAAGAGGTGCAGTTTTGGAGATGCTCTGATCGGTTTACATTTGAAATTTTAAAAAATTAAATAAAATGCAAACCTTGGGGAGGATCTTCCATTGTGGCTACTGTAAATGACTCTAAATCGATACAAAGAGACATACAAAAATAGCCGTGCTGTGGTCCTGTGGTGTCACCACACCTCCAAAGATCAGGTTGTAAGGTTGCGACGGTCTCACATACCCTCAAGTTCCTGTACTCGCTTACATTTTGCTCAATGAAGTCAATAACATAAACCATAAGAGGAGGGGTAACCTAAACTATATCTCAACAGAGAAGGCTATATTCGGTCAATCTCTCCAGAGAGAAATCAAAGCTGTTACACGTCCACAGGATTGCTACCACCAGCGTGGAATATCGGCAAAGTGTGCACACACTCTGTGTGCACGGACTGGCTGCATTGATACCTTTAGCAGAAGTCCACTCATACAAACACATACACTCATGTTTTCGATCAGTACAATGACCTTAGCCCAGGGTCAACATGATGTGCTATATTTTGAGTGTAAATATCATTTCACACATAATATTTTTGTATTTAAAAGAAAGACAGCCCACACCAAGGAGGGAATCTTTTAAGCTTTTCCAATTGTGAAATCCTTGTGTTCCAACATGTATATCTCCCCTCACACACAGAGAGAAATAGAGGTTATTGCTGCAAAACACAAGATTTCTTTTCAGTGTCCAAGTGAATAGAACTATGTGGAAGTTCAACAAACTAGTAACGGTGATTAATTAGCAATACTGAGAACCACTTAAACTCTTAATAATTTGCTCTCCTGATGTTCTCCATGTGCTAAATTTGCACAAAATCTGACTATTAGTGAGCTCCAGGTATTTGCAAGCTGGAAATAAAATAAAAAAAATCGGGTGGAGGGACGCACAAGGTCATGTGATTTTCCCTTCCTGTTTGCACATCTGCACCAAATGGGTCAAGCAGTTTCAGCCAATGTAATTATAATGCAATGTGATACTAGCACTGCCAAGACAGAGAACGGGCGTGCCTTCCATCTGCAGGTTTGTTTCTGGTCTATTTCTGAATAAAAAGAGTGGAAATTGTCCAAAGGTTAAATGAAGACGACATATAAATCTATATTCGCCTGAATTAGGTGTCAGTTAGGGACCTGCCTTAACATGCATCTGAACACCCAACTGTCTGATGGCTTATTTGTGCTAATTATGTGGGTACGTGCCTGTTCAATCTTTCCTGGCAGCAGCACAACTGTGCTACTCTGTTAAGTAGTCTGTGTTTACAAGTAACAAGCAAGGTGGACGTGTGGATGTGTGCTTCTGAGCTCGAAGCACTGCCCAGGACTCACCATTGTGGGACATTCCCACTGACAGGCACTTCTGGAAGCGGCAGTATTGGCACTTGTTGCGGTTCTTTTTTTGGATTTTGCAGCGACGTTCACACTTGTCATACTCCAGCTTCAGACGGATGGTCCGGCGAAAAAAACCCTGGAGGGTTGAGGGGAGGGGTTAAAAAAACAGAACATAAGAAATGTAATTAGTGCTCACATGAAGCAAACGTGTTTTCATTTGACCAGACTGCTCAGACACAAAGTGAAGTATTCTTTGAGAAAGTTCATAAAAATTTAAATAAAACAGAGTAAAGTTTACATTTTACTTTTAATAAAGTTAGCCGTTCAGCAGCCAGTTTCAGAAATAAAATTATCGTCTCCCCACTGTATTAAGACGATAATCATGGGAAAAGCAGCTCTTTGTTCACAAAGCAATACCACCAGTTTCCTTCTGTTTACACAACCTTAACACAAAGCAATATTTAACTTTGGTAAGGAACAGATGGACCAAACAGCACTTATAGTTCATCGAAGGGTAGGAAAATGTCCTGGGGAGGTGCTTCATAACATATTTATCCTTTACTTGCTAACAGCAAGCTTCAAAGATTTCATCCAAAACTCAGTCAATCAGTTTGCTAAAGTACGTACGGAGCAAGAATACACAGACGTGTGACAGTCATGTGAGCTCGCAACACTGGCTGACTTTCACCTACTAACCCTGAGCCTGACACTGGCACACAAACAGGTATAAAATAACACTGTGATGGAAAAGAAATTCAGATTCGCTCAAGTGGGCTGCATGCCGGCTTTGCTTACATCCAATGTCATCCTGAATGAATGTCCTGACTGGTGAGGGTCATGTTTCTATTACTGATCGCTGCCCAAACATCAGAGAAGAACTAAACAAAAACAGGTGTGTGTGTGTGTGTGTGTGTGTGTGTGTGTGTGTGTGTGTGTGTGTGTGTGTGTGTGTGTGTGTGTGTGTGTGTGTGTGTGTGTGCGTTGTAAGAAAATTATTGACAACTATTGGTTTCCATGGTTGTTTCCTTATTTTTTTTATTAATTTATTTATTTATTTTTACACAAATAAAAAAAATTATATTTAAAAAAAAAGCACTTATAAATCAGTATATGGATGAGGCAGGGTGCTTAATGGTCATGCTTTACATTAAATATGGATATTTGTGTATATAAAAAGCAATACTTTTAGATATGTGTATTTAAATAATTATTGATCAGTGTATACAGATATATATATAAAGATATTTTAACGCGTTGACGCCATGAAGCCCCACGCACGGGGCGATCTGCAGTAACTCGCTAACAGAGATTTGCCACGTTAATGCGGTTATGGCGTTTAACGTCATTTTAATGAGATTAACGCTGGCAGCACTAATATATATTAATCTAAAAAAGCCTGTGTATTCGATAAGTATATTTATTTAGCACATATATGTATAGATTTGATTGTATAATGAAAACTTATACACATATAACAGGGGTGGGGGAACTCCAGGCCTAAAGGGCCGGTGTCCTGCAGGTTTTAGATGCGTCCTTGATCCAACACAGCTGATTCAAACGGCTGAATTACCCCCTCAACATGTCTTGAAATTCTTCAGAGGCCTGGTAATGAACTAATCACTTCATTCAGGTGTGTTGACCCAGGGTGATATTTAAAACCTGCAAGGCACTGGCCTTCGAGGCCTGGAGTTACCCACCCCTGGCATATAATGACCTAAAGCACGGGTGTCAGACTCCAGTCCTCGAGGGCTGGCGTCCTGAAACTTTTCTATGTGTCCCTGCTGCAGCACACCTTAATAAAATTAGTAGGTCATTAGTAAAACTTGACTACATGCTGAAGTGACAATTCAGTCATTTGATTCATGTTACAGCAGCTCATTAGTGAATGAACATGGTACAATAATAGTATTTTTAGAAATACAATTTTCCAAACACTTAAATTTATTTAGCATGCAGTCAAGTCCTACAGAGTCTTGTTAATGACCCATTTTCACTCAGCTGTGTTGCAGCAGAGAGACATTTAAAAGTTTCAGGACACCAGCCCTCGAGGACTGGAGTTCGACACCCCTGACCTAGAGCTCCCTCCTACTCCTTTTCCAATGGGAAATCATTAGCTTTTTTTCACGTGAATATGATAGCTTTCTTTTATTTCATGTTCATTTATTTCTTTTGTAAATTAACATTTCTTTCTTATATCTTTGAAATAAAGACTTCGATTCCATGGTTTGGCTGTGCAATCATCAGTAGCTTGTAACAGAAAAACCTTTATCAACGTTAAACAAAGTAAAAATCATATTTTCATTCATTCATATTTTTTTCTAATTTTGGCTAAACTACTGCTGTTTTTCCTCAACTGTAACTTTGATTGTGGCATATTTAGTCATCCATATTTCAGTTTCTCGAATACTTCCTACAGTTTCTTCCCACATCCCAGTAACCCTTTTACTGTCATCATTGTCACTCACTCAGCTCATTATACAAGGTGACAGAAGGACTCACTTTCTTCTCACAGCTGTCATCAGCAATGTGAGAACTCCTGCTCTACATAATCATTTCTCAGTTATTGAGTGCTTTAAGAGAACGTGAGGATAACGCTGTTTAAATTTGTAATTAAAGGCACAATTTCTAGATTTTCTGGTTATGATCAAGAAATGTTGACTTCTCCCATTCAACTCATGTTCAAAGTTTGGGGTTTAACATTAACCTTTAGTACTTTCAGGCCACCTCTCATAGATATGCACTGACATGACTTTTTCCTAAAGGTATAGGCTGAACAAATTTACCTTGACTTCGGAGAAATGTCTTTGATTTATTGTTTTACAGCCTTAAGACTTGCTGTAAAACAACTCTGGCTGACCTGTGGACTGACCTCAGGTAGCATCTACTACAGATACATCTGTATCAAAGCACTGATCTACAGTCACGCAACATGATTATTCCATTTTATCTGAGTTTTTCTATCACTTCTATCACTGGCTGACACATCTAAGTTAAGTGTATTTACAGAGCGCAGAAGTACAGACGTCCCCCGATTTAATCGCTATGTCTTCCAGATCGTTTACCTGAAGTAAGTGACAGCCAGCAGTAGCTGAAAAACATCTCAAGTCACACCGTCTTTGACCCTTAGTTTATCTTAAGACGGCCTTGGTTTCCTCTTCAACAACTGGTAAACAATTAACTGAATGACTAATAAGCAACCATGTGTAAAGGCCAAATGTGACATTTATGATGTTGTTATAAGCCATCATTAGTCACAAGACACACACTGCACCTGGATTCAGTCTGGCTTTTCCTTCTTTTTTTAGTGTTATACCTAAGAATAAGAAATAATTTACTCTTTTGAAACTGGTTAAAGTGGGTTAAGCTGGCTTTCTGTGCCTCACCGAGGGTGGCGTATGGGGAAGGAGATTGGATGGATATTGGTGGTAAAGATTAAGCAGGGCAGAGGGTGAAAAGATGAGTGCGCTCATCTGGCAAAAGGACCTATGAAGTCTATCGAGCATAATGACAGAACCACTTTTTCGACAATAGCTACATTCGCCAAGGAAGTTTTGACTTTGTTAGCATTGCATTATTTATTAAACATTTAAAGGAATTTTATACAACAATTGCATGAATACTACACATGTAGTGTAGGCACATATGAAAAAACTAATTACAGTACTCCCGCAATTATCCGAGGGGTTACGTTCTAGAATGTAAAAACCATGTTTATTTTATTATTTTTATATATTTAAAACCATAAAACCCCTCCGCACACTCTTATAAAACCTTTCTACCCTCCTAAACACTTTTGAGATACATCCTTACGTATTTTAAAAACATTTGTATGTGCAGCGGCACAGTATACCTATAGGCTGCAGAAACCCGCGATATAACAAAATTCCCGTGATATAAATTTATAGATAAATCCGGGATTGTAGAGAGTCCGCAAAACGTGAACCGCGACGTGGCGTGGGAATACTGTACACTCAAAATCTGAGTATGTCAAGCATATTAAATTCAAAAAGGAAAATAACAAAAGCCTGCACTTTACATTTGTTTTTAAAGCACTACAAACGTCTTAAAGTGCATTTAAAAAAGACAGAAGAAAACAAAATGAGTGTATAAAAAATACAACACAATTCTCTTAAAAGTAAATACTGCCCAGAGAGTGAGCTGCCTTGCCGTGTGCGCTCTCAGAGCACTTCTTTATTTTACAAAAATCTTTATCTCACCTTGCAGCCCTCGCAGGCATGGACTCCGTAGTGGTAGCCCGAGGCGCGGTCAGAACACACTCGGCACTCCAGGTTCAGTGATGTGGATGAAGATGACAATTCCTCCTGGCCAGCCACCACGCCATAAACAACCGATGATGGGCTGGATGCTGGCGTAAGCGCATCTAATAAAACAAGCATGCACATGATTACATTTTCTCCTGATATATAATAATATATTGCTCTAAATGACACTAATATTTAATGGTAACTAAAAAGATCTGGGTTTTTTACTATTTGTCGACAAACGCTATTATAATTTTAACTGAAGTAAGGAATGGCACAAAAAACTAAAATGAAATGAATATTCACAAGCTTGTACAGAAGACGGAATCACTGAGAACCAAAGACAGAAGTGGCCGAGTGTCTGAAGGTCACAAAATGAAAAGAAAATGCTTTTCCAAAAATCCTAGTTTTTGGATCCTTGCATTATTTTACTTTACACACAAACAAAACCGTAGTTTCGTCTCATCTGACCAAAGGTAGCGCTTCCAGTTTGCCCGCATACTTCAGTCTGGCTTGAAGGTGTCTCTTCTTCTTGGTCTGCAAGCTGTCAGTCCATTCCTGTGCAGGATTCTGGTGACTGTCTTCTTTGAGACTACAGATCCAGACTTAGCTACGTCTCTCGCTAGTGTCTTGGCAGTTGTTCTGGGGTCTTCAAACACATTTCTCACTAGTTTTCTTTCAGAGTCTTTGAAATCTTTCACTTCCTACCTCTGCCAGGCTTGTCCTGTACTTTGTGGCTCTTTGAATTTCTTGATGATACTTCTCACTCCAGTTCTAGTTCATCTGGAAATGCTGTGATAACTTTCTATATCCATCTCCTGCTTTGTGAGACAATTCTTTTTCTGCTCTTTTATTGTGTGCAGATAGAAATAATTATTTCTAAACTAGTATATTTAGAAATGCTATGTTGAAAATCCCTCGATCCCTCGATAAAAGCACTGCACAAAATATTGACCCAAAAAAAATAAAATTTCACAGAGCCACCTCATCCTATGTATAAAGTTGCAAGCTTGAGAAATTTGAACTACATATAATCATTGACATCTGCACATTCACCTCTCTCTGCCAAAGAGCCGGCGAATCTGAAGCACAGTTGCACCTCTATGACCCAACCAGGACAGCCCGTTCCATCACAGCATTTACTTACGGATATTAACACGCTGTGATGTACTGCCTGTCACAAACATAGCATCATTATGTAGTACTATTACAGATCCTTGTCATGGATGACAGGTCATGGGGTTTGCTGCGTGTTGCCAACAGCTTTCCATTTCCACACTGCAAAGGGAACGTGGTTGGTAGAACTTGCTTGGTACACAAATAGCGCAGATGAAATGGTACAAAACAGTGGCACTAAGTCAAGCCACATGAGTTTTGGCGAGAGATGCCAGCACAGGGATAAGCAGCATTTGGCAGTGAGCTGTGTTCCAGCTTGGGGCAAGTGCACATGTTTTGACTGAGAGCAGAGAGTGAAAGCATATGAGCTTCTGCTCCTGTGTCTCACCGTGTTTGTGTTCCTAAACACCCATAAATCACATGCACCCTCACACTGCCTTTTCCGTGATGTCATCAAATGTTTCTCTGATGCTCAGTGCTCTTCCACCACCCCCCCTTCTTCCCTGTCTTACATGTACTCTTCACAGCTCCTTCACTTGTTGCATTTCTTTTTTTTTAAGCATGTAAATTTCCCAGACCCAGTCTACTCAGGAGGAAACACAGAAGCAAATTGGATGTTTCCTGATAGGTTTTGCATGGTGGTTTAGGAATGTGTAAATTCCTTGTTGGATATGGGGCAAAGAGAAAAGCTGGAAGGGGAAGGAAAAAAAGAGGTAAAACTAGAGAGTCACAAGGATGATAGGTGAATAAGGCCAGAGGAGAAAAATGGAAAAACGGTGGAAATACTGAAGGAAAGAAAGGAAATCTATCAGGAGACTCAGATATCACACTGATCGCTAAAAGGGCAATTTCTCAAATCATTAGAAAGTGTTTTAGTCTGGACAGAGGAGACTGAGAAAAAGTTTGTTAAGATAACAGATAATGTGGTACAGCCTTTTAAGAGAAAAAAGTTAAAAAGGCCAAAGTGAGTTTCTTATCTAAACCTCAATTTGGAGCAAAATAGGGGCTACGGGGCTAAACTGAAGGACTCCTGGTTTGACAACAACAAGAATGGCAAGGAGATTACACTGAGGTGCTGGGACATTGTGAAACCAGAGCGAGAAAGCAAACCACTCATGGTCTGACTGTAACTCTTAAAAACAAAAAGAAATCACACTTAATTTTACCGAGGACGGTGGACCCATCAGAGCCGTTGCTGGAGGATTGGTATTTTGGGACACCAAAGGAGCTAAGAGCATCGTCGCTGATGGACTGGGAGATGTCCTGGAGCTGCTCCATGCTACCCATGAAATCGTCATCAGCACACAGGGGACTGCCCAGCACAGAGTCCTCCAGGGGAGATGGGGGATGGTAATGGGTCTCCATGTCGACCATTGTGGTGATGGGAGGAGGCTGGCGGCACTCTCACTCATCAAACTGGAGACCAGGGACAAGGGTGCAAGGGAAGGGAAACAAACAGAGGTCAAAGAGGTCAAATAGAAACACGGGCTGGCCGACAGAGATTAAAAAGTCACCCTGATTTTTACATTTGTATTTGTACTTAAAGCTCACATGAGCTTGCCAATATGGCCACGACATCATGCTGATGTTCTGCAGGTATAATGCTTATTATGTTTATCATTTTTGTATAGCAGTTAGCAGACATTGTTAACAGATTTTTTTTTGACCTGATAATACTAACCAACTTTTTCTGGTCATTTTGGTTTTTAGGGTCTGCACAAAATGTAAAATGGCAATCTAAAGAAAAGTAAAGGCTTCTGAGTAGATATCTCAGCTAATGAGTCGACGCTGAAATGTCGGAGGACTGCCAGAGAGCAAGGGGTCTAAGGTTTTAAACTTTCACTGTGGACATCTATGTAAAACTTTATAGCACTCTATCCAAAGGTTGCTCAGATATCTCAGTATGCCGACAGACTAAGAGACCAAACACTAACAGTACCTTTATCATCATCAACACAGCTGAGTAAAACTCCATTATCTTTCAGTGCAAATGATTCAAAACAGCTCTGAATAACACGTTCAGGCCTCATGAGAAGGGCTGACGCAACATGTGGCCATCAATACGCTGACCCATGTGCAACAGCTGTTGCACATGGGTCAGCAGGCCATGAAGGAATGAAGCACACGGAGTATCTTATGACACAACACGGGCCTCTCTACTCCCCTTAGCTATTCACTGCACGTAGAGTAACCATATCCACATAAAACCTTAGTGCTGAAATAAGAGAAAGACTGAGGGTAGAAATATAGACTGAAGACATGTGGAGGCACGAATGTAGGACAGTTATTCCAGCTATAGGCTGTGCTGTAATAGGAAGGCTGGGTCTGAGGTTGGCTAGAAGACACATAAGAGACTGGCATGGCGTATAGATGGATGAAACTTTGCTGAATTGCACAGTGGATGCTGGGAGGAGCTACACAGTTGCTTCTTAGGCTTAGCGTAAGAATGGTATTGGGAATGGACCCCGAATTGCATAATTCAACTTTGTAAAGTGGGTCAATCTTTAGTAAGCTCATTCCATCAGGCCATGCTAAGGACATGAAACAAGGGGAAGAAGAGGGTGACAGTGAGATAAGGGTGAGGATATGACCACAAGACAGCAGCTGCTGGATGTTCTCAGCCAATCCTCACCTTAACACTTGACTGCCTAGAGTTTAACTTGAACTTGTCCTTTAGTTTGTTAAGTACTGGTGGTTATATTGAGAAGAGAGAGGGACTACATACCCACACTGACTACAGAGATCATTTGCATACCGTTTTGTCTTCAGTGCAGCAGACACAAAAAAAAATGTGGTTATACATATGATCTTTTCTTCTATCTGGTGCTTCCATTAGGGGTTGCTACAGCGAATCATCTGTCTGCATCTTACTCTATGCCTAGCATCCTCTTCTGTCACACCAACCCTCTGCAAGTTCTCTTTCATTACATCCATGAAACTTCTCTCTTTTACTCTTGCCTGGCAGCTCCATCGTTATCTTTGATTTATATATCCACCATCCTTCCTCTGTGCAAGTCCAAACCATTTCAGCCTTGCCTCTAACTTCCAAGTTCCAAGCTTCTACAAACCACTCCCGATGAGTTGCCCGCCTTAAGGACTTAAGGCCCATCCTGGTCACTCCCAATAAAATTCTGAGCATCTTAGCTCTGCCACCTCCTTTTTGTCAGTGCCTCTGTCTCCAAACCATACATCATAACAGGCCTCACTACCAAACTTCCCTTTAAGCCTTGCTGCCATCTCCCCATCACCAATTACCCCTGACACTCATCTCCACCTACTCCACCCAGTTTTCACCCTGTTTAAACGCATCTACCTCCTTGCATTTTTACTTTTCCACCCGTCTCCCTCTTACTCACACACACATAGTCTGGCTTGCTCCTACTGACTTTCATTCCTCCTCTCTCCACTGCATACCTCCACCTCTTCAAACATTCTTCCATGTGCTCCTTACTCTCATTACACATCACAATGTTGCCTGCAAATGTTGCAGTCCACAGAGACTCCTGACCTCATCTGTCAGCTTGTACATCACCATGCAATCAAGAGTGGGCTCAGAGTCAATCCTTGACGTAATCACACCCCATCTTGAACCCTTTTGTCACTTCTACCACACACATCGTCACGGTCTTGTTGTCCTGATACATCTCCCACACCACCCTCACATACTCCTCTGCCACTCCTGACTTCCTCATGCAGTACCACAGTTCCTATCTTACCAACTTATTATATGCTTTCTCTAAATACACAAAGACACACTGAAGCTGCTTTTGACTTTCTCTATACTTCCCACACTCCCGTCAACACTCCAGGCAAACATCACATCTGTAGCGCTCTCTCAGTATGGAGCCATATATCTTAACCTAGCTTCAACAACTCTTTCCACAGCTTCATGGTGTGACTCATCAGCTTTAGGCCTCTGTAGTTACTACAGCTCTGCACATCACCCTTGTTCATGAAAATTCGTACTCATATATATATATATATATATATATATATATATATATAGTGCCTTCTGTTATTACCTGTTGGTAATAACAGAAGTCATCCCCCTTTTACTGACATTTTAAGCCTTGAAGTAGTATGAACTGAATGGAAAACCCTACTGGCTCCAGGGTTGGTGAGCAACAAGCCTGAAGCAAAACAGATCAAAAGCAGATGAGTAACATAAACGAAACCAAAAAAAGACAAAATGTAAAAACAAGAACACCAAGATAACCACACCGAGCTCAGACTCTTGTCATGTTCAACAGAAAAAACCACATAACAACAGTTATAATGCATAAGCAGGGAAAATATTCACAATACAGTGAATGAAATGTTGAGATTCAAGATTCAGTCTAGAGGAACTAAACCCAATCAGATAGTAAAGACCCCGTAAATTCCCACTCTTTCAAAGCACTTCCAAACATGAAAAGAGGCCTGGCATCTCAGCAGGAAACTTTACTAAGCTACTCGGTCTTCTACTTTTATCTGAATGGAGGCAGTGTTAGCTCTATTAGCACAAAGTAAACCTATTTAGCATTCAGCTTCTCACTCCTGACCCTCAAGTCTTCCTTCCGAGGATATCCTGTTTCATAAACTATTTTTTTCCCCACTCAGCACCGTCTTATTGTAATTCCTCCTTAAGGGGAAACAATAAAGAATCCTCTTGACCACAGCTCGACTAAGATCTAGACAGGCTTTTGTGTAATTGAGTAATTGAGTGACAAGATAAAAATCCCACTTGTAAAAAGGTCACTACTTGCAGCTTCTTCCACAGTGCAGATATTGATCAGTCTGCAGTGGACTAAATGGCAGGGTTTTGTGTCAACATGCCCAGAGCATGCGTGGCTTTGTATTTAAATAACATAGAAAAAAGGAGCCCTTTACTGAACTCGTGACCTCTCAGCCAGTAGCTTAGATGTAATGGACCACACTAAACCTCATGTTGCCACCAACATGCATAAGAATGTAAACACAGAGAGCGCTGATTAGCATCAGACTGCACAGCTCTGGTGGACTCAGAGAAAAACAGACACACACACGGAGGGTGGAGAGGAATGTCTGTTAAACTACACTTGTGGGTCTGTATCAGCAGTGTGTGAGACAGAGTGAGCATATGAGGCATGGAAAAAAGGAAATCAACGGTCCCTATGGTAACAGAATACCTTTGTCTCATAGGTCAGGACCTCTCTCTTGTGCTCACTCAGCCAAGCCTACTGAGGGCACTCTGCACACAAGGTCATAAGTATTTTTGTGTGTATGTGTGTGCGCGTCTGTGCGTGTCCATGCACTGAGGTTGGAATTAGGGCCTAAAGCAGACAAGAGGGGGTTACGCTGAAAAGAAAAAAAAAAGGCTGCCAACCTCCCAGGTTGCTATAGCAATGCCATGGCAATTATGACACACAACACATGCTTTGAAATCAGAAGTGTCAAGCTGATATAAAAAAATCAATCAAAGCCATTATGATTTGCTACAAAAGAAAGAAAAACAAGGGTTGTGTGTAAGTGTGTTTGCAAACTGTGATCACACAGCTGGATGTGCGGGCGAAGCATAAATAATCCATACTGTCTGATGGCTTTCTGCTCAGCAGTATCACCCAACCCCCACAAGGCAGCAAAGGTCCACGTTAGACAGACAGGCCATGAAAACTGCTAATAAGCTTTGGCTAAAGTATTTGACGCTCTGAACACCACTGAGGCGTGCAGACCACTTTCTTGCTGAAGCAGGTGTGCACAGCCCTCTGAAATCTGCAGGAAAACTGAAACTACCAATGACCTTGGAGCCTCATTAGTGACACCCATCACTCAGGGGGATCACGTCATCTAATCCCACAAACATTATATACACGAACAAGCACGAGTAACGTGGCCACAGTAAATGTAAGCATCCAACACCATGACTAGCTACCTGGCTGAGAGACACTCAATGAAGCTTGAAGCTTTACAAATCCCACATTAGAGCAAGATGCCAAGAAAACACAAATTAAACTGGTAATAATCCAAGACATCAGGGGTGTGTATGGACTTGTCTCACTAAGGGGTGAAGAAAAAAATATGTAGTTCTTTGAAAGACCAGAACAACAAAAACTTGCGATTGGAAATGGAAGAAACCGCCAAACTGCTCACATACAGTGGTAGAACAAAAATGTTTTAAAAAATTCAGACTAGCTGTTATATATAAAATATGGATATGAAAGTAGAAGTATATGAAAACAGAAAAACAACTCAAATAAAACATGACAGAGCCCCTACCTTCCTCATCAGCAAAACTTGAAGTCTTCCATGCAGATTTCCAGACAGCAGTTTAACATCCAGCTCTAACAGTTTGTATGATCAGAGTGTGTGCATTTCAGTGTACATGCATGTATGTATGTGTGTGTGTGTATTAAAGAGTAGTCCACAGGTTTAATGCTTAACCCATCTATCTCACGGCCTGAAAGCTGTCATGCCTGTAAGGAGGAGTCTACGAGCTAATGGTGGTCATAGAGGAAGAAAATGGGCTGATGGGGCTGCCCCGTACCCCTGCCCCTTTGTTTAAAGAGTTCACCACGATCTTAGTCTCAACCATGCCTGCAGTGTAAACACTCGAGTGAACCCTTATCGCTTGGAGCTGATATGCAGGCCGGCACCCTCTTATCGTTATGGTGATTGACCAAAGTACAGGTCGTGGAAGTGATTGACATTGGACTTTAGCTGTTCCCTGTGACAGATGAGCCACATGACAGCTAACAAAGCTGTCCTATTATTAGGTAACTGACAGTTAAATACACAGCTAAAGCAAATTTTCTCTGCTATTTTTAGTCCTGAAGATCAATACCAGTGTCTGATCTGATTATATAACGTTTAATAATTTTGATAGTGACCAAGTGCATTGCACAAATTTTACCTGTTCTGGGGCACATTTCTCCAACCTGTCCATTGTGTCCATTGATTTTTATATAACAGAAAAACCAGTCAGCAGAATCACGGGACACATTAGCTTCTTATTCAAAGCGCCTATTTGAATGTTTGAATGAAAGCAGAAGTTCACTTGAAAATGAGTCAACTGCAGAAGGTGGGTAAAATAGTCCATTACTTTACCTGTTTGTCAGACATATTTATGGGCAGATAACAAATCCACTGAGATGTTTCTCACTCTTTTGTAAATAGACAGGACGGGAGGGTTACTCAAGATGTTGCCTTGGCTGTCAGCTTGCGAGCTCACGGCTGCACAGAGTTGAGAAATAAAACATCAAGTTACACAAACTCTTCTGGACTCCGACCTCTGCGGTGACAACACGTTTAGTGTCAGAATAATAATCAAATGCCACTGCACGCTACCATGAGACAAGCCCTTACGATCTGAAGAGACTCTATGGGCACACTGTGGCTTCTCTACGGGCACAAAGCTGCGGTGTGGCATTGTATCAGGTTACCTCAAAGGTCTATGTTGACCTGACCCTTGACCCTGGCTGTTAATAGCGCACCACTACGTGGCAGTAAACGTGCCTGCGTGCATGTGTTTGGTAGCGTTCAAACAAGAACATGGAAAAGAATGAAATTTTAGATTTGCGGGGCAATCAACTACTAACCATGGTTTTTCCTTCTAAAGAGACAGGTACATATACAATGGATCTGTCCTCTAAACTTTATGATATGTGAATAATGGGAGTTTTGGCCAAAGGTAGCTTTTACTACCAGTACCTTTGTGTGTTTTGCTTCTGATAAGGCTTAAGTGTTTGCTATGTTTACATTTTGATACATTTTATTGTGTAACCTGTTAAAACTAGGGATGGGTACCGGTATCACACCGGTTCTGACATAAACGGTAGTAACCAGACCGAAAAGCTGCGCGCATTTCGGTGCTTTATTTCGGTGCTTTTTTCCCCTGAAATGTCATACACTTTGGATTCTAGCCAATCATTTTACCTTTGCAAGCGTAGTAGGCGGGCCCAGGTACGTACGTTCTTTTAGAGCAGAGCTACAGATTAAAAATGCCCAAGGCAAAGCGGTCAAAAGTCTGGCTGTACTTCACAGCAAAAGATGCAAACTCAGCAGCCTGCAACAAGTGCTTTAAGGTGATACTGCGCAAAGGAGGTAACTCCTCGAATCTAATGAAACACCTGGCGACGTATAGCATTTTGTTAAAAGACGAGAAATGCGCCGTATTTGATAGCTTGCTGCGAGACCTCACATTGAGCACATCTACTGCGGGTGGGTTGCCTGTTATCGGACCCGGAGTTAGCAACATCCCCCAAAAACCCAAAGAGTAGAGTCCTGGCCCCTAGCCCTGCCAGTGTAGCAGAAATGATGACGGATGATGATGGCAGCAGCAGCCGTTCTTCTCTGCGTGAGTAGCTTAATGTTGTTCGTGTGTAATTTACGTTGAGCAGGCTAACCACGTTATTAAATTAATGCATATAAGGTGAATTAGCAAACACCGTCGTAGTTACATGAGGCTGTCTTCTTGTTTGATGGCAGATGCTCCCTTCACCCTGGCCAAAAAGCCTAAAATGACCAAAGAAAAAGTGGAAAACAGCTAAACATGAGAGGTTTTTGGACAAAGTTAGTGTTTTTTTTTTCAGAATCAGAATCAGAATCAGAAAGGGTTTTATTGCCAAATGTTGAGCAGGTTTACAACATTAGGAAATTGCTGCGGTGCTTAGTGCAAACATACTGTCATAAATAACGCTTAAATAGACATGAGAAAAAAAAATAAATAAATAAATAAATAAATAAATAAATAAATAAATAAATAAAAAATAAGAATAAGAATTAAAAGTGCTAAGTAGATAGATATATACATGATATATACATGAGTGCAGGTGGTGATCAGTGCCAAACATGGAATGATGCAGTGAACACAGCGTAGGGTCATGTGTTAGTGGTGGGAACAGTCATACGGTTATTGTTCATGTGTCCAACAGCAGAGGGGAAGAAACTGTTCTTATGGCGAGAGGTTCTGGTGCGAATGGACCGGAGCCTCCTGCCTGAGGGGAGCAGGTCAAACAGACTGTGTCCAGGATGAGAAGGGTCAGCTGAGATCCGAGCTGCACGCCCCAGTGTCCTGGAGGTGTACAGGTCCTGCAGAGATGGGAGTCTGCAGCCAATCACCTTCTCAGCAGAACGCACAACACGCTGCAGTCTCTGTTTGTCCCTGATAGTGGCTCCAGCGTACCACACGGTGATGGAGGAGGTGAGGATGGACTCGATGATTGCAGTGTAGAATTGCATCATCGTCCGTGTTGGCAGGTTGAATTTCTTCAGCTGCCTCAGGAAGTACATCCTCTGCTGGGCTTTCTTAATGACGGAGGTGATGGTGGGCTCCCACTTCAGGTCCTGGGTGATGGTGGTACCCAGGAAGCGGAATGAGTCCACAGAGGTGATGGGGGTGTCAGTCAGGATGATGGGGGGGAGTGGGGCTGTGTGCTTCCTGAAGTCCACAATAATCTCCACTGTCTTCTGGGCATTCAGCACCAGGTTGTTGTGGCTGCACCAGGACACCAGACGTTCAACCTCCCTCCTGTAGGCAGACTCATCCCCGTCCGAGATGAGTCCAATAACGGTGGTGTCATCTGCAAACTTGATTAGCTTGACAGACTGGTGGGTGGAGGTGCAGCAGTTGGTGTACAGGGAGAAGAGCAGAGGAGAAAGAACACAGCCCTGAGGGGAGCCGGTGCTGATGGTCCGGGAGTCCGAGACATTCTTTCCCAGCCTCACGTGCTGCTTCCTGTCCGTCAGGAAGTCAGTGATCCACCGGCAGATGGGATCAGGCACATTCATCTGGGAAAGCTTGCCTTGGAGATGGTCTGGAAGGATGGTGTTGAAGGCAGAGCTGAAGTCCACAAACAGGATCCTGGCGTAGGTTCCTGGGGAGTCCAGATGCTGCAGGATGAAGTGTAGGGCCATGTTGATGGCGTCATCTACAGACCTGTTGGCTCTGTATGCAAACTGCAGGGGGTCCAGGAGGGGGGCCGTGAGGGTCTTGAGATAGGAGAGAACCAGGCGCTCAAATGACTTCATGACCACAGATGTCAGAGCCACAGGTCTGTAGTCATTTAGTCCAGTGATCCTTGGTTTCTTGGGGACAGGGATTATGGTAGAGGACTTGAAGCAGGCAGGCACATGACATGCCTGCAGTGAGGAGTTGAAAATGCCAGAAAACACTGGGGCCAGCTCGTTTGCACAGTGTCTGAGGGTGGCAGGAGACACACCGTCTGGGCCGGGAGCTTTTCGAGCATTCAGATTCTTAAACTGCTTCCTCACACCTGCTTCATGAATATGAAGAGTAGTGGTGGGAGGAGGTGGTGTGAAATCCCCCTTTGTGTGGGGTGAGGAGGGGGGTGTTGTAGGTGAAGTGTTTGATGGTGGTGATGGCTCTATGGAGGGGGGAGAGGTGGGGGAATGAGTGTCTCTATTGTTGGGGCCGTTGGAGGTGTGAAGGCTGCCTGATGGCTCGTCAAAACGGCAGTAAAAGTCGTTAAGGGTGTTGGCCAAGAGCAAGTCATCAGTGGAGTGGGGGGTTTTAGGCTTGTAGTTGGTGATATTCCTAAAACCTTTCCACACAGAGGCCGAGTCATTCTCTGAGATCTGCTGCTGCATCTTCTCAGAGTGCTGATGTTTAGCAATGTCCACTTCTTTAGTGAACCTGTACTTGGCCTCTCTGTAGCAGTCCCTGTCTCCGCTTCTGAACGCCTTTCTCTTTTCCAGCCACAGCTTTTTGAGTTTAGGAGTAAACCAGGGTTTGTCATTGTTATAACTCACCCTGGTGCGTGATGGCACAATGCTGTCCTCACAGAAGTGGATATAGGAGGTGACAGTGTCCGTAAACTCGTCCAAGCTGTTAGAAGCAGCCTTCATTGTGTCCCAGTCTGTAGACTCCAAACACGTGCGAAGCTCCTCCACAGCCTCGTTGCTCCACAGTTTTTTAGTCCTCACGACAGGTTTGGAGAGCTTCAGCCTCTGTCTGTACGCGGGGATTAGGTGGATCATGACGTGGTCAGAAAGTCCGAGTGAAGCGCGGGGCACCGCGCGATAGGCCCCGCTGATCGTACTGTAACAGTGGTCTAATGTCCTCTCCTCTCTGGTCGGGCATTTAATATACTGCTTGTATTCCATTGATTAAGCACTGCTTCCAGCCAAGAGTGATGCCATAAATCCCCTATAGCTGCAGAAAAGGCTAACATTGTTATCTTTTCACAAAAAAACAGCTGAACATGAGAGGTTTTTGGACCAATTTTGTGTTCTTCATTCTTTAAGCACCGGTTCGAGCACCATTTAAGCACCAGCACCGTTTCAAAACTACCGGTTTGGTACTGGTATCGAATAAAACCTAAACGATACCCATCCCTAGTTAAAACTACAAATGCCAAACCAATAAGATCAAATCTTGAAGCATCCTGAATTTATCAGGGAGTCAACTTTGCAAGCATGTGATTTGCAATAAACTGATCTCATGGGACATCTTTGGCTGAGAGGAATACATCTAAATACTATTATCAAATTTGAAGAATTTCCCAAAATATGACATAAAGTATTTATTGTCATGCTTTATTATTCTTAAATGACAGTAACAGTGAGGTTATATTGAGCAATGACACAGCTGTGCTACAGCCCTGACCTGCAGTATAGGCACGGCTATGACTCCAGTATTCCAGTGAGTTAAATGCATTAACAGCTGGATCAATGGTTAAAAGACAGCTACTGCTGTTTCCAGCTGTTAAGATGATCAATAACAAACAACGCCGTGGTTGTTCTTGAGCAACATTTCCTTTCTTTGCCAAAGTCTGACTGCTGGCTGCCACTTTGTACCTATTTCCAAATCAGTCACAAGGATCAGACAGGCCAGTATTACAAATCTTCCCCACAGTACAATGCAATCTTTTCCAGCGGCGTTTATCACTTGACAAATGCAAAGCTGGGGGGTGAAGAGACACCAGGGAAGACTTGTATTTATTAAACTAGGCTGAGAATATCACACAGCTCCTTACTGCGTCATGTGTATTCCCTGTAAGATTTACTCTTTTGAGTTTGTGATCTACACTGTTGTTGCTGATTTGCTGCCTTCCAGGATCCTTTCCAGTGTCAGAAAGTAATTGTGGATTGGTGACTATGCTGGATGGCCGAGATGTACAATGCTATCACAGCTGATCAATCTATTAATGCCCATGACAAGCAAAAGTGTCAACATTTTCACAGTGGCTCATAATATTTTAAGGTAAAAATGTCAATTCTGCATAACTTTTTGGCTGCAATTTTTTTCAATTAAACAGCAATAAAAATGACCACAAGTGGGATCTCCACTAATAACAGACCATCAGCAAGCACGGCCCTCCCCCGTCACCGAGAGTTCTGTGGTTTTAGGGTTCCCATTAGTGCACGTGTCTATGTGTGTGCGCTTCAGCAACACTGTCACACAAAATATTTCTACAGACAAAAAACCTGCATTTAAACATTTTTAAACTTTAAACCTGTGCTTAAGATTATTTGACAGACTGCACATAAAATATAACACCGACTGAGCTCTGCTTTGAATGTAGGAGTCTGAAAAACCTCCAGCTAATAACAGTAAAACTTTTGTGTATGACAGTGACTGCATAGTCTACTGTCATAGCTTTCCCCTCATCGCCCCAACAGCGTAATCGAGGGAAATCAGGAGAAAAACATGAAGCTTAACTCAATCGAATAAATGTTTTTTTTAAGGGGGTGGGGTCAAGAATTTTTTGATGCTAATTTTAAACTGTATGTCACTAAAGTTCAACCCGAAGGCTTGTTTTTCATTGTAGAGATGGATGACAAATTAAAGTATAAACCAGAATCCCTGACCCCAACCTACTACAATGACAGAATGCAGCTGATGATATTTTGGTGATATATGATATGATATATGACATATTTGCTAATAGATAAAAATTATTCACCTTTGTACTATCACTAAACGTTTCTTTGGTGGTGTGACTGGTTCCTTCTAGGCTGACAATGGCATGTTTCATGAATGAGTAGGAATCCCCGAATGAATAATCCGTTGCCTGACTTATAAAAGAGGAGCTGATCTGTAGGGTGGCAGATCAATAGCAGTACAGTAGAACATTTGATATTCAAAGCCTTTTAGAGTTAGTTGCAGTTTGTCTAGAGATTGAATGGTACCATTTGTCAAAATATATATTTGTGGAGACGAGTGAGCATCCTCAAATATAACAGCTTTAGTCGACTTTAATCAAAGAGTTTTCTGGTAAACAAAGAAAAGTTGATTATTACAGTTTTTCCACCAAGTCTTAACAAACCCAGTGAATGCACGTCCTTCAAGGTTCTTGCAAAGCTGAATTCCTCCATTATTTAGGTCAAATTTACGAGCAGGCAGCCATCTTTCTTTACTGGTGCATCGCTGCACCTATAACACCACCTGTAGCTAAAAGGAAGTGGTATCCTTGTGCATGGAAACTCTTAAGCCTGTGGATGACATAAACCTGAGACCCACATACTGCTACCACAGTTGTAAAATTCCACAGGCAAAAAAAATGTCTATTGGAGTACATAAAGGTAGTAAAGTGGTTGCTTAAAAAAACAATACAGTGATGAGTACTTGAGTACACATCAAATCTAAGGTGACGCTGGGAGTACTTCTCAGGCAGCTGTGTATCTCATTTCATTTTCCAGCTTGACACTGGAGTCCTGAGTTCCCATTTCTGGCTGCCAAACCAGCCTACGTGTTTTGTGGGGAGGCATGCAGAACACAGTCCTAGTGACAGATCAACACTGATTTGCTACTGTAGTGCAACAAAAAACATAAAGCTCTTTCAGCTTTTCTTATGGGCAACCCTTAAGCAGGAGCTGTTATTAGAAAATCCTAAAGAAGATGTGCGCAGCGCGAGGACAAACAGTTAATTTTGATCTGCTACACAGCTGACATATTTGTGGATAAGTTGTTTCTTTGGTAGCAGTAGTAGCAAGCAGCAACCTTCATCCAAAACCACTCTGCACTGCCTTTACCTTTGGTCATCTGTCATGTTAAAAAGCTCTGTGAGGTCCCATAAATGTGTCAAACACCTCTGCCATACCAAAACAAGCAAAAGTAGTTCAACCAAAAAAGTAAAAAAACATTTTGTTGTTAGCAACGCAATTCCAATGGGAGAGTAGATATGGTCAGTGACAGATGATTGATAAGGATTTCTGCATATCTTGTGCCTCCTACTGAGGCAGTTGCAGTGGGAGTGGAACTTGTCAAAATGAGACAAGATAGTTGGCAAGAAAGAGAACACCTTCCAGCAATCTGTCTGTCTATAAGAATACAGACGTGTGCAAATGTGACACTAACATAGGAAGACTGGAAACAAACAAAGATATTGTTCAGGGAATCAGTCAAATCCTCTTGTCCTGTCAACTTACAAATTCAGCTTACATACGGCATCTTTCCTTGACTATTAGCAAAGACGATCTCCTGTCAAGAGCTCCTTACTGTAAATCTGGCAGGAGGGCCCCAATCCTATTCAACCCAGAAAGGCTTTACAATAAAGAAGGCTCAAGGGGAACAGACCTGGCTCAGAGGAAGGTCAACCCTGACTACGAGAGGACGAAAGATGCCAAACAAACAGACCATATAAGTGATTAGAACCAGCCAAAGTGCAGTGTTTCCCTGCACTTCATAAATGCACACTATATTTACTTTTGTATTTATTTTTGATGGTGCAGGAACTTGAAAAACAGGCCATAGGAGCTATGTGGCGTTTCGACATGTCTCTTTTATGTCCACAAAGAGATACAAATGATAAACTTCTGAACTTGAAAGTCCTGTTTGAGGAGAAAACGTTGCATCTCCCTCTGTTGTTTTCTCTGTCTCTACAAGCTGTGAATGCAGCCAGGCAGAAGCAGATTGCAGGTCTCAGGTTGCCTGAGACAAACAGGGTGCAACAGCTCAGCCAGACAAAGTAACAATGGAAAAAACAACTGACGCACAAGTTCTCCAAGACTGACATAAAGAAGTCTGAGCAGGAGAGTTCATTAACTTTTATGCTGTTTAATGTCTTTTTTATCACCATAAAAACTGAGGTTATGCCTTCTATATTTGGTCCATTTTTGTTACAGCAGTGAAAATAAATCACTAGCACCATACCAGATCAAAGCCACAAAAAATTACACATTAGTGTTTGTCAAGTGGACACAAAATTAAAGGGAAAAAAACACATAATACATCCCTGATACACGGTACTCACTCACTTATATTTTGTACTTTTAGCAAAGGGGTTTGCTTTTATTATTTGATCAAGGTTTGGCTAGCAGTATTTGATATGATCTTTTGAAACACTTTTAGTCAATCAATTAGCCCCCGCCCATAGGCAGTGCCCGAGATACAAATGGAATTTTAACGATGCACACCAGAATGATACGACCTTTGCCCCTGAGGTAAATGGCACATCAATGCATAGATTTAGGACACAGCTACAAGTCTGGTGTGCAAAGAACTTCACGTCTCACGGTGCAGTTACAAGTGGATTTCAGAACAGAGTATCTGTCTTCGGTTCATCCTCAGCAAAGATCCAAAATTTCAGATGTGATTTTTTTTCCCCAGCCCTTACAAAAGATTCTGAGGTTGGATTGTCTCTTTAAACCACATGTATTTCTATCATAAACAAATCTTAAAGCATCGCGCATCAGTCACGATTCAGTGCGGTGTCTCAGGCGGCCCCAAAATGCATTGAAGAGTGGACTGTTGCCACGGTTACAAAAGAGAAAACTGTAATTAGTCACTACACAACAACAACATACATTATTATTAATCTCAGACAAGGACATTTATCCTTAGTGCACCACAGGAATGGGGGTGCTTTAAAAGTGTCCTAAACCTGGTATGCCACAGCGGGAGTAAAAGTGGGATGGCAGTAATATATGCTGATTCTACAGTGAGCATCCCTTCCTCCTAAACTGTGTATCTGTTGGTATTTCTATTGGACTGTGATGGCTTGACTAACCATAGCCATGTTAACAACAGTGATATGAAATTTATGAGTTTTTTTACTCTACAGAATTTATGCCACTAACAATAAATCACATGCTAACAGGCCGATTTTATCATAGGCGGGCAGCGGCGGTATCCGCTGGTCAAAAGTGACTCATGTGTAGAACTGACACATGCCACTCAACCAAGAGTGGATGGATGCCTGTCAGTTTTTCAATCTAACAACTGCTGGGATTTCAATCAACATAAAATAGTGTTTTTCAGAAATGAAAAGTGCCAGTTGGTCCATTTCCTTCACTACAAAACAGATCATCTAACAAATAATTTGCAGAACAGCGACCAACTTCTGATTTTTAATACATTGTCCATGTTCAGACACATAAATGAGAAGGAGAAAGACAGAAAAACTCTAACTCAGTGTTACTTTAGGAGTTACACAGCACCTGCAGCCACACACTAACCACTGCTTCACTCATTTATTCCCTCCACCGTTGTGCTATAAAAGTACTAAACGCCGCTAGTGGGCAATAAAAAAAACCCTAATATTTCTTGGCTGCACATCAAGTCTGCAAGTGAGGCCTCCGTAAGATCACTGTTACTCATCCAACCATGATCCTTGTCACACCTGACCGTCACAGTTATTTTGTGTATGTAATAAAAAGGCACACGATCCTGACTGCACAAGCAGTGATCCCACCTCTGAAACAAAACCTCTTGATTGACTCTATGAAAACAATATTTACATTATATGCAGGTGTTTACCTTTCATTGTGCTGAGTATAGAACACAGCATTAACCCTTTGGCATTACTCTTCCCATCACTGCATCACAGATGCACCAGACCAGACCTGACCAGAGGCCTTTATAAAGGACTGCTCTGACAGCCGGAGCAATCTCTGCTTCTTCAACCGCTATCTTAGAAATGGGCCGTGCAAACAGGACAATAAACAGGCCGTTGTGTTGAACTAAATGAATAGCTTACATCACAGGGAGATGATGCCTATTGATGAGCAAGAGCTGTTCTCCCTGCGCAGGCGTGCAGGCTAAAAAAAAACCACAGCTTACCTCCCCCTCCTCCCCTCCATACAATAACAATAATCCTGGAGAAAATTAGTACCCCCCCCCCCCCCCCTCCCTGTGACTGCAAACTAATAATGTGCATATAACAGTTGGGCAGAGTGTCAAAGTGGGAGACACGCACTAGTCTGCAGTTTGCGCTACACAGCATTCCCTCACAGTCAATGTCAGCTGCCGCAAAGAGGACTTATAAATAAAAGGCCACATGAAGACATACATATATATGTATATACCTTACAGCAGATAGCGCAAAACGTCGGCGCCATATCTTCGGAAATATCTCGGTGGGCTGGGAAGCGTTCAATGCAACAGCGAGAAAAGGAGCAATGAAGGAGCGAAAACGTCCCCCAGACACCGACCGCGTCCTCGCTGGCTCCCCTCGCAGTCCTGCCGCTGTCAAAAATCCCCCAGCACGTCCATACAAAGCAGAGCCATGGTGCTCACGCCCGCAGGAAGTGACCTCATGACTGACAGCTGGCAGAGAGAAAGCGCACACCCCGACACACCTATGGTTTCAGCGAATGGAAACAGCGCAACAGTTTCCCCTGAGAAGGACGCCCCCTGAGCCTGGAGAGAGAGGGAGAGCAAGACCGACCGGAAAAGCCTCTCCTTCTAAAAGTGACCCTGCGCACTGCAGCTCACAGAGAAACTTCTTCTCCTTCACTGGATTCCTTTATTCCTTTATTGTATTCAAGTGCACAAAAATGCGTTGTTGGCGAATGTTATCAAATAACCTAAGCAGCAAAGGATAATAAAAAAGTACACACACAATTAAATGAATTAATAAGAATAAATAATAAATAAATGTAAAAATATATACATTTTTAAAGTTATCCTGGCTATTTTAAATGGGGATTATTGAATATATACTGTTAGTCTTTGAGTTTTTTTTAATTTATTTTTTATTAAATAATATTAAATAATAATTACATTTCTGGAAAGTTCTGTCAAGAAAAATTGTAGCAACTGCAAACAGCGACACGTTGCAAAGGGAGGAAGTTACAGATAAGCAGTGGTAAAAACAAATAAATCAAATCAAATAACACAATAATAACGATAACAATGATAATACAGTTGTGTTGAACTCAAGGGCGTAGATTTGGCATGGACGGAAGGGACATGTCCCCACCAATATCCAGCGATTATTGAATTGTCCCCACCAATAATTTGATCTCTTCGAGTAAAGAAAAACAAACCCGATAGTAAGAAAAAAACGATCTGTCAACGTCTCTTTCACCCAGCGGTGCAGAAAGAGTTAAATTACGTTCTCCACTGGAGTCCTACCGCATGTGACAAATATGGCCAATGTGATTGGCTGCAGTGTTGCCAATTTAGCGACTTGTCGCTATATTTAGCGAGTTTTCAGACCCCCTTAGCGACTTTGTCGCTATATTTAGCGAGTTTTCAGACCCCCTTAGCGACTTTTTTTTCTAAAAAGCGACTAGCGATACATCTGGCGACTTTTTCTGATGTTATTGGAGACTTATTTATGACGACTTTTTGACGTGAAAGCGGGTATCGCTTTTACTCTCAACAAGCAGCGGGTGCTGCCGGGTGCACCTCGCCCGTTCCAAGGCGCTCACGGGTGGAGGATAGTCCCCCCCAGCTGCTATCAGGGCAGAAGAAGTTCACACCTATGCGTCCGAACTGCAAATGAATCGCGCATGAGCGAAGCCGCTGCTCCCGCACTGACTGTAACGCAGTCAGTTCTTCTTTTACTGTTATGCTGTTTTGTGGATCAGGTTTAAAACTACTTATAAACACACACACACACACACACTAACTCCACCAGAGTGCCTATTTCGGGTCACTTTTGCCGGTCCAAGCCCGGATAAAGGAGCAGGGTTGGAATTGTGACATTACAAAAAACAATAATTGCTCAAATAAATTTAATTTGTAGTTCTGAATAAATTCTAAATGCATTTAGGACGTTTTTTACTCACTTCATGTCTCTTCCACGATGTTATTTCTCTCTCCAACAACGTAGGTTACAATTATATTAGCATGACCAATTATGCAAATTAGGCGGTGACGTCATTTAGCGACTTCTAGCGACTTTAGGACAGCCAATAGCGATTTTCCTTACTGAGGAGTTGGCAACACTGATTGGCTGTGCCTTTCAGGGAGCTATGTTTAGTTTTAGCAGCGGCAAGCCTGCTCTGCGAGGACCTGCAAGGAGGAGAGGAGGACGGCAGCAAAAAGGAAGAACCTGGATATAAGAAAGTATTTTTCAAAGAAACCTGTAAGTCACTTAAAGTCAAGTTAACTCATAAAATGTGTCCGTCATAATAACGTTACAGGCTATGCTAGGCTTTGGCGACATCAGTCTAAAATTGTATGTAACCATGAATAACGTGTTTTGGAAACTAACTGCACAACAGGCAGCAGTATTAGTTCTCTCAGTCTCAGAGTAGCATTTCTAATTGTGTTAAGCATCCACACTATTGAGTTCCTTCTTGGTGTTTCCGTACACTTTTCGCCTGGATCTACTTCCACAATTTTTGTGCTATTTTCACCGTTCAAATTTTAAACTATTCTGCTATTTCTGCTAATGACGGCTATATCTTTTGGTATTTTTCACTATTATACTTTCAGTGTTGGGACTAACGCGTTAAGTAACACGTTACAGTAACTACGTTATTATTGTGGTAACGAGCACGGTAACTAGTTATTATGCCAAAACCGGGAACGCGTTACTCGTTACTGGGATTTAGATAGGCTCGTTATTCGTTACTTCGTGTGGTGGCTATCGCGGAGTTTCCACAGATTCAATAACATTAGCAAGTGGTGGAAGCCAGCAGGTGGATGAAGGAAAAGGGAGGCAAGAGGAGAGACCCGAAGCGGCCGCTGGTCCGAGAGTGTCAGGTGAACTGAACTTCAGGTAAGAAGTTATAACCTGCAGTCCATCTGGGTCAGATATGAACCAAGTTTAGGTGGAGTTTATTTTCGTTATGCTGACTTTTTCGTACTGCGTGCTAGCTAGCATGACGGAGTTTCTATACAGCTGGGTGGGTGCTATGTTACTGATGTTGAACTTTATTTTGTTCATAAGGTTAATTATTAGAGTTGCCAACCGTCCTGTAAAAAACGGAATCGTCTGGTATTCAGAGAAAATATCATGCGTTTCGTATTGAGGTGAAAAGGAACAGTTTGTCCCGGACTTCAGCTACAATGAAAAAGACACAAAGCTGGATTTATTCTGTGTTTATGCTGCACAGCTGCCTCTTCTTCTCTCATCCTCTCCCCCTCCCTCTCCTGTTTCTACTTCAATCATGAAACTGATCAGTGATCAGCTGATCGGCTTTTCTCTCTTGTTTATTTATCGCCCACTTTGCGCCAGAAAGAGGAAACCAGTGGATGTCGCGCTACACAACAGCAGCACTTTTAAGCTTGATCAGCTGTTGTTAGAATTTATTTAATATTAATTTCTAGTATCAGCTGATGTTTGCTGGAGCCACAGCTGTAAACCTGCTGGTCATGATATCGGTTTGAATATGGAAACCAGGAGATGTCCTTACTGAATCATCAGAGCTGTGATGGAGAAACAGGTTTACCTTTTAGGTGACATGAATGAGTTGAAGGGAAGTTATGAACTGTTTCTGAGAGACAAATAACACCAGGATCCTTTTCTAAGTAGCTGACAGCTGGTAACTGTGCAGGGGTGGGTCTAGCAAGGTGTTGCCAGGGGTCCATGTAGGGCATTAAAAGGGAAAGGGGGGCACAAGGAAATACGTTCTTATTCTCATTTAAAATGTCTCACTTTTAAAAAAATAATTATCTGAGTCTTGCAACAAACAATTGATAGATTGATACATATATACCATCAGAACAGTGTACATCACTGTCACAACAGTGTTTATTTTCATTCAAAGGCTTTATGATTTTTCCTATAATGGCGAGCCGGTCTCTAGTCAAAATGCCCGGGACGATTTTTTTGTCCCAGTCCAGCTCTGTATGCAGCTCATCTGCAGTCTGGTGTTACCTACATCTTCCTATTCAGAAGGCAGAATTTCCGAGTTCTGAGTACAATCGAAAGCACCACGACTGCAGTTTTTGTGTTGGATGTAAAAAGCAGGCTAGGATAGAATCAGGTGTGGGATTTCTCTCGTGGAAATGTGCACATTATTTTTTCCTTTCTATTGGTGGGTGGCACAGTGCACTTGTGGCAAGTAAGCAAGCTAGAAGACTGGCAATCTTGCTGGGTATCCAGTTACGGAAGCAACACATTAACAAGAGAATTCTGAGTAAAACCAAAGTTACTTTCCCTAGTAACTAGTTACTCTGAAAGTAACGAGTAACTTGAAGTAACTGAGTTACTTTTGATAGAAGTAACTAGTAATGTAACTAAGTTACTAATTTAAAGTAACTTACCCAACACTGTATACTTTTTAAAATATTAAGCTTTTTTCCTTTCATTTGAAATGAATGGGAAACTTCTGCAATTCTGCTAAAATTTGCTTGTTTTTGAAACTTAACTACTTCCTCATATTTTCACATAGAACAACCATTCAAACTTTAAAATGTTTTCAAATTATTGGGCTATTCAGGTATAAATCAGCTTTTTCAAATCTTTTACCGTTTTACTTTTATGCCTCTTAAAGTTTTCAGTTGCAAAATTGTGATTTTTCACAAAATACATGCGTTGTTATGGTTGCTATGCACTTGGCTTCCAGTGTGCCACTGAAGGTTTTGCAGTCTTCTCTTCATGTCCGAACAAACTTCTTGCTACTTGCTCAATTTTCACTCAACTTCCACAAATTATACATCAAAACGTAGGTATTTTTGCTGGCTTTCCGAAAATGTCACTATCATTGTTGTGGGATTTATAGAATTTTGGCAAATCTCCTCAGACCAACACAAAGTCGCAAAACTCTCCATAGAAAGTCAATGGAGAGCTTGTTTAAAATCACCGCTTGATTTCTGTAATGAGAGGCATATTCGAATCGTCATATCTCCTTAATGAAGCAAAGTTAAGACATGAGGCTTGTCCCAGTATATCTTCAGACACTCCTGACGCTCACAATTCAAGAATTTTTTTCTCACCTATTACCGTTCTGAAATGAGTTAGACTTGTTTGAGGGTAGGAAATTCGTCCTTCGCTCAGATTTCTTCAGATTTCAAACTCTGGAAATGAACCACTTTTTTCTCTCGTCATATCTTTTTAATGGATTTCCACAGAGACCTGAAAATTTCCATGATTGTTCACCAAAGCCTGCTGTCTCTTACAGTGAAAGAATGATATTGATGCTCCAAATAGATTTAGAGTTAGAAAGCGTTGTTTGAGGGCAAGTCAAGGCAGTTTTTGCTTTGCTCTACTCAGTTATGGTGCATTAGAAGTCAAATATCTTTAATAATTCATATTTTAATGATAAATTGTCAACACTGGAAGATTCCCCCATCTCTTTTGAACAAAACGGTGTAAGAATGACCATTCTAGCCCCTACGGTTAGGAAATTATGGTCATTTGTTTGAGGGGAGTCGTCATTATGAGAAATAGACTGCAAAAATCCTGTGTCTCTCTGTGCTGCGTGCACCTGTTTTGGCGGGAAAAAGTGCACAGGCTCTCTGATTGGTGGATTCAAATTCAGCAGCTCCCAGGCTGCCTGACTGAGCTAGAAACTTGCTTCTCTCTCCCTCTGTGTGTGTGAGTGAGTGAGTGTGTGTGTGTGTGTGTGTGACAGAGAGAGAGAGAGAGAGAGAGAGAGAGAGAGAAAGTCTTTTTATGGGATGATCTCATTGTAAGATTTAAATTCAATATATTTAGACTGGTTGACTGAATTGGATCTTGTGTGTGTGTGTGTGTGTGTGTGTGTGTGTCTGTGTTTGTGTGACAGAGAGAGAGAGAGAGAAAGCCTTTTTATGGGATGATCTCATTGTAAGATTCAAATTCAATATATTTAGACTGGTTGACTGAATTGGATCTTGTGTGTGTGTGTGTGTGTGTGTCTGTCTGTGTTTGTGTGACAGAGAGAGAGAGAGAGAGAGAGAGAAAGCCTTTTTATGGGATGATCTCATTGTAAGATTCAAATTCAATATATTTAGACTGGTTGACTGAATTGGATCTTGTGTGTGTGTGTGTGTGTGTGTGTGTGTGTGTGTGTGTGTGTGCGTGCGTGACAGAGAGAGAGAGAGAGAGAGACCCTCTTTAGGGCAGCATCTCATTGTTGGAAAAAAATATAATATATTCAGACTGGTTGACTGGCATAGACCCTCCGTGTGTCTCTCTCTCTGTGCATTTGTGTATACATATTTGATTTTGTGTGTATCTGTTGGCTGTTCCTTCTTGTTTTTTAAATTTATTTTTATTTCTTTATTTTTTTTTCACAGGTGAACAACAATTAGTTTTGAGGGAACTTAACCATGTTCCGTTTTTTTTTCAGCTTGTCATCTTACTTTTCCAGTATTTTCACTTAAGTTATTACTATTCTGCTCAATCATAGTATTTGTTCTAAATCATTGTTATTATGCTATATTGTAGTATTTCTGCTAAATCATACTATTTCTACTATATTATATTTTTCTTTCTAAATATAGCATTTCTGCTATATAATTGTATTTCTGCTATGTTATAACATTTGTGCTCAACCAGAGTATTTGTGCTAAAACATAGTATTAATTTAAAATGACAATATTCATAGTTCATCACAGTGTCTCTGGTAAATCACAGTATTTCTGCTCTGTTGTACTATTTTTTAAATCATAGTGTTTCTGTAATGCTTAAGTATTTTTGGCTAAATATATTCTTTCTGTTATCTTATACTATTTCTCCTAAATTATTGTATTTTTGAGAAGTTATCATGTTTCTGGTAAGTTACAATATTTCTGCTAAGTTCTGCTATGCTATTGTATTTCTGCCAAGTATTATGTTTCCTCTAAGATATTGCAGTTCTGCTAAGTTATTCCATTTTAGCAAAATTCCTTTGCTTCTGCAAAGTTTTTACAATTTCTGCAACTTTTCAGCTTTTTCAGCTACTTTTTGCATACAGCTTCAGCTTTAAAGCATCCACACTGCATTTTCGCAGGAAATGCAAATTTTTCTAGTTTTGATTGAAACTGTCAGAGAAAACGGCAGCTTTGAGCAAGCCAGGATATTAGTTTACAGAGGCTGTTAGAATTGTATGTCTAATGTTAAATGTTGGTGACACAGAAATTTCATCCTAATGGCACTGACATATTCATAGGTCATAGTCATGTATAGTCATGATTTTGCAAATATTCCACCTTGTAGTGCAGTTTGCACAAATTGTTTTAAAAATGCACTCACCCTGCAAACATTACTGATGAGTCAAGATCTGCACAAATTGACAGAAACACTGAAGCAGCTACCCATTTTATTCTTATTGTCATGTATGTCCTATTTGTCAGGTGACAGAAGAACCAACACAAAGCTCAGAGAGTAATGGTGACACAAGATCACAGGTGAAATTGGATGATGACCTGGTGGTTCATGACTGTATTTGAAGCACATGTGTGACTGCATGTATTTGGAATGTCTCACTGTTATTTATCAGGTGACAGAGGCAGCTCTGCCATGTTGTAGCTCGGACAGAGGTGAAGAGGCGAGGTCACAGGTGACTGACTGATGATTTGGTGCTATAGATTAACTAGTATTTATCATCATGACAATTGTTAGGCTGCTAATGTAAATTGATTCATTAGTGTATATTTGACAAAGAATCTGAATTGACATGTCTCACTTTTTATATGGAATATGGCTGAAGTAAACTAAAGTCTAAAATACTTAGTCAGTCATTTGTTTAAATGTAATTTAACATTATATAATTCACATATAAAACTATGAATTGTAATTTTAAAAAAGCATGTAGAATAGCATATGTAGGCAAGTATATTTCTCCTTTCTTTTAATCAAGAAGCAAACAGGGCAGGGTTCGGTGGTTGAATCATCCGTCCCCACCAATTCCAAAACCAAATCTACGCCCTTGGTTGAACTGAATGAACATGGAATGACAAACTACTACGTACCTAAGATGGTCAAGTTAGGACAGCTTGTTTACTGTGAGTGCACAGTACTTAGAATACAGGGATATTGTGTCAAGATGTGGGAAAGTGGGGGAATGATTACAAATGCTGTGCAGTCCCACATAAAGAAGGACATGTGGTCACCTTACATGACAGTGAGGAGGCCCAATTTTTTTTTAAAAAGGTATGGATGAACTTTATAGAAAACTTTTGTAGAAAATTAGTATTACAGACCAGCAAAAAACCTGAAAAAAATCCTGACAACAAGAAAGAGAGAGAGAGCGAGAAAAGATTAAAAAACCCTAAAAAAAATAAAATAAAATAAAATAAAAATGAAAGAAGTTAGTTGAACCGGTGGGGTGTTGATCTGGTCAGTTGAGGGGGTTGTTGATCAGTTTCAGCTCCTTTGGTGTTCATGAAGTTAACAATAGATGCCCTACAGGGTGAACAATGAGACAATACACAAATCAGGAATGGTTTTACAGGTGGAGGCCACTAAAACTTTGTGTGCGTGAATGTCTCTGACCAAAAAATCAAAAACTGACTTGATGAGAGTGGCCCAAGGGCCCGATGTCCTCTAGTGGGCCCTGTCCTCACTGCCCTGCACTGTGGAGCCTGATTGGCATTTGCCATAGAATACCAGAATTGGCAGGTCCACCACTAGCTGAGAGCAGGTTCATGCTCAGCCCAGGTGACAAACATGAAAGGGTCTGGAGAAGCAATGGAAAAAGTTATGCTGCCTGTAACATCAGCCTTTCAGACACTGATGTTTCGTCTGGATCAAATAGGATTATTTAAAATGTGGTAAAACTATTTTGTGACTCCACCTTGTTTTGCCACACACACCTTCATCAGTAATATGTTCACTGAGAGGTCGCCCCCACAGTAAAAGAAAGGAAACATCGTCTCAGTGAAGGTGTGTATGTGTGTGTCAGCACTGAGATCAGAGAACGACAGCTTCCCTCCATCCCAGTCCAGAGTCACTCTGACTCTATTCAGAGTCATCCGTATTGGTAGAGTAGAGCTGGTGGTGCCCACTCAAAGCATTCATATGTCATATGGAAAAATCCAGATGTCCTGTGTCCTTTCATCTGACAGGACTCTGCCTGCACATCCATTATCCAGTGTGTATGATCTTTAAACTCAACATCCCAGCCGTGAGTTCCCGAGTTAAAACCCTGAGAGCCCAGGACACAGAGGGCACAGTTAAACCTCTCTGGATTATCAGGAATCTGCTGCTACCTCACTCCATAAGTGAAGCTGGTCAGATCTTCAGAAAGGATGAGTTTTGGATGTGCAGCGTTTGGGTTCAGGATCACAGGGGTGTAGGAGACTATGTCCTTCATGTTGTTCAAAATGTTGAAGGCCAGGCTGCCCAGGTGTTTGGCCTGGTCCATCAGAGCTCCTGAGGGAAGATGTGGATCCATCAGGCGGCAGCGCTTGACTCTTTCCATTGCACCATTGTAGTTGTGCAGGAATGAGACGTCTTCGGCTCTCAGCTCCTCCTCTGTGGCTGTGACTATGTTTGAAAGAGCAACTATCTCCCTGCTCAGAGCCTCCATCTTCTCCTTCATCAGCCCACTCTTCAGCTTCTCTGTAAGAACAACTCACACAGGTTCTTTAAAGCCAGATTACGAGCTGGATCCTCCCTCGAAGATCTTCTCATACAAATTGGACACTTGTTTGTTGGGTCTGCTCTCCACCAGCTCTTCAGGCAGCCTCTACAGAATCTGTGGCTACATGACAGAAGAACAGGATCTGTGAAGATGCTCTGACACACTGGACAGTGAAGATCCTCGTCTGATCTTGAAGCCATCGAGTTTCTGAGTGAAGCTGAAAACCGAAAGTACAGTCAGTCCTGGTTATTCTCGCTCCTGCTGACTTAAACTTCTTCTGAATCATATTTTTCAGTCAAACATATTTTTAGTGTATGCAACATGTTGTCTTCCACTTTTCTCTCCTGCATCTGGGCTCACTCAGTGGAAACTGGTAATTTAATCGAATTGTCTTTGTGTGTGTCTTCAGTGACGAAGAATAACGTTTCCTGGTTTCCGTCAGGTGAGTTAGGTGAGGGGCTCTAAGAAATACGGACCAGAACTGTAAAATCTGTAACTTTACCTAATATTTTTGATGAATAACTAATTGTCTGCAAAAGTACCAAACAACAACTCTATGTAGGCTGTATAACATCACATTAGTTCATAATAATAGTTAATATATATAGTTAATATAGTTAAGATAATAATTAAATTATTTCCAATTACAGACAGAAATAAATAGTAAAGAATTTCCAGCTTTGTTAAAAATGAAACCGATAGTTGTTATACTCAATGAAAAAAGTGTTTTATAATGTTTTTAGGCTATAAAATTATTTAAACTAAAGTAAAATAAGATTAACATGTTTAAACCTTACATTTTAAAATTTAAAACAGTTCTTTGTTTTCAGAAAAATGGTAAATGGCCTGTATTTATATAGCGCTTTACTAGTCCCTAAGGACCCCAAAGCGCTTTACACATCCAGTCATCCACCCATTCACACACTGGTGATGGCAAGCTACATTGTAGCCACAGCCACCCTGGGGCGCACTGACAGAGGCGAGGCTGCCGGACACTGGTGCCACCGGACCCTCTGACCACCACCAGTAGGCAACGGGTGAAGTGTCTCGCCCAAGGACACAACGACAGAGACTGTCCAAGCCGGGGCTTGAACCGGCAACCTTCCAATTACAAGGCGTGTCAGTTACTGGAGGATTTAGCAATTGATACTATTGACTGGTCTCCACGCTCGCCTTACTTAAATCCAACAAAACACATCTGGGACATTGTGTTTGGGTCCATCTGACACCACCAGGTTGCACCTCAGAATGTCCAAGAGCTCAATGATGCCCTGGTCCAGATCTGTCTGAGCAGTGTATATGTGCTTGGACTTCAATTTTCCTCATCACAGTTATTAAAATTGCATTCTGGATCATGATAAAAATAGTCAAGTAAGAAACTCACGCTTGTATGCTCTTACCTTAAACTCATAGTTGAGCACAGGGAAACTTTCAGCTTGGAGAAACTAAATGTTTCCCAGTCCCGCATGAAAATGACAGGAGTGGAAAAATCTTACATGATCCCCCTATTTGTGAGCAAAAGGACAATATCTTTGCATTTCCAGATGGCTTGGCAGCATTGTATCTTTTTATGGGATATTTAACTTTTCAGGGTTGTGCTAATTGTGCACATTTTAGGACGAGAAAAGCAGCTGGAGAAATCCTAGTCTTTCACACTGACCTCAAGCCAAGTTATCAGGATTTCCAGCTAAACTGTTGCAATAAACTGCCCATTACTGTGGCTGCTCTGTTTTCCCAGCTCATGCCAGATGCTGAGTGTGTGACCCTGGCTGTCAGTTGCATCGCTCTGCTCTACTGTTTCTTCACCCCCATTGCCTGTACCAGCTTGCTATTACACGTCTTTGCAACGTGGGCGTCACTCCCTGGACTCGAGGTCTGGAACCAGGCGCTGGCTGCTCTGCATGTGTCTTGGGACTACAGTGGACTTTCACAACCTCCATGCACACTCAGCATGTACAGCATAAGCTCAGTGATGGCTGGTGTTCATATTATTCAACAAAATAATCTAACCCCGTTCATTTTTAAGACTGTAAGTTGCTAGCTGATGGTAAACAGGCATTTATTCTACAGTCCTAATCTATAACAGGGTTGTTAATGTATTTTACATCGAGGAGCCCACTTTCAGCTTAAGTGGGCTCCTTTCTGTCTCCTGTCTGTCAGCTTAAAGGAGTTTAACTACACATTCAATCCCTAAGATACGTTAATATTAGAAAAAAAAATGACAAAAAAGGTCTTCACCAGGCTGATTCTGACCCCCGAGCCCTATGTTTGAAACACCAGATCTCTAACAAGGCCACATGTGCATGTTTGTGTATATGTGTGAATAAGCTCGTGCATAATCTGTTTTCATCTAGGTTTTCAGTAAACCTGTTAAATTCTTTATAACCAGTGAAGCTGCATGAAGATACCAAAGAATATTGCAATTATCAAATGCAAAACTACTCAGTGTTAAGAAAACAAAACAAAACAAACAAATATATCTATTAAAAAAACAGCTCATGGCTTCTGTTGTGTAATATGGTATTATACTGGTTCTTAATTTGTAGCAACAGCGACTGTATATGTTCATGCTTGGTCTCAATAATAAATGCCTAAAAAACAACATAACCTGAAGGCTCACTCACTACATTATCTGTTTGTTTGGAGCATGTTCAACATTTTTATCAGTCATTTGTTGATAACTGACCAAAATCTTGTTGGATCTTTTGTTTAACACAGCAATTTAATTTATGACATAGTTTCAGTGGGTGTGTCAGCCTTGACCTAACCTATCCCATGAACTGCTACACCTGTAAACACTATAACGTTTCTTTTACCTATGTGTGCGTCTGTGTCTTATTCTTGTCATCCCATTGCCGTCTTCCACGACCCTTGATATATCGTTTTTCTTTTTTTTAGCACCCACAGCTAAATCATACCCTCCACTCCCAGTCTCCTGTGTATCAGTATAACTGTGGTGCCGTTTTAGTGACTCAGGCTTGGCTTACCTTACGTAACAGCCCAAAATATTAAGAGCACTGTCCATTGTTAGTCCAGTTATTCCCAGGTTACTCACTTCTGGGAACAGTTAAGGCTTCAGAAAAGCCAAATATGGTAAGTATATTTTAATCTTTATCACGAGAAGCTTTTAAGAAACTTAAAAAAAAACAGTCAAGTTATTACATGGGAATGACTTTTTGCTCCTATGGACATCCACATTGATACCAGCTCCAGTTTACCAGGCTTCTCCACAACTGCTGGCGACTTCACTGTGTGAGGAGGACACTGAGAAACATTAGACCGAGAAGATACGGCTCGTTGCAACACAGCTCAGTAGAGCAGACAGAGTCCACAGTAATGGGCTCCGGTCAAGACTCTCTGTCTGGATCACAGCTGGTTTCCTAATTAAGGGGAGACTTTCCACATCTAGATAATTTAATGACAGCTGCTTACAACATGTATGTCCATGAAGTGAACCTAGCTGTAATAAAACAAACTCTGAACAAGCAACTGTGTGATGAAGTACTTTGTGGTTACGAAAGAGAACCCATCCTTAGAATTACAGCTCTTTCGAAGACTCAGCGCTCCACAGTGAACATCATGGATTTGTCTGCTTAATACTGTGTTTTCTTCCCCAACTGGAAATCAGGAAGAACATGATCAAAAATGAGTCCGTAATTACATCTACATTGTGTTGGTGTGTTAACAGTATGACAGTATGATTCTATGACATGTGACCCAATGTTGGAGGTAAAACGACTGAAACAAAACGTGCTAGTTGATGCTAGAATTGTCGACAGTTACACAAGTTAAGTTTTAGGCCCTGGATGGGACTTTCGACAGCAGACTCAGGATGTTTTTTTTGAGTCCTTATGGTAGTTTTACACGACCTCTACTGCCACCTGCTGGTAAGAAACTGCAGCTGAAGAACTTGCAAGGACATGACATGTTTTTTAAGCATCTTCTAGAAAAACTGTGGATTTTCACAAATACTTTGTAGAAAACAGATTTTATTTTAATCAACCAGTTTTGTACTATGGTGCCAAAGATCACATCAGGCTAAACTGCCCAAAATGTAATCTCCACTATCAGCAACAATGTCTGTCTTTGTTTTCCTTAGCACAAACATTCACACTGACACAACACTGACGCCCGCAGCATTCATTTCTTGTATTTATGATGTAGGTGCATCACTGTTGTCTGCCCACTCACGAGAACTCAACAGCCGCTTTCCCAGGCTGCCTGCATCCAGTCACAATCACCCCTTTGTGGTCAACTTATTGGAGGCCTAACTGGTGTTACTGCAATACTGCAATAATTACTTGATTCACTCATCAATATATGGAAAGAATATGAATTTGCAAACGGTAAAATAATTCAATGTGGCCAAAATGGTTCATATAGAAATAAAATATTCAGCAAATATGGCACAAAGATAAGTGTAGAGCGTCCACTAGGTGGCGCCTTTGCCATGTCTTTAAAGAGTGAGAGAGGTCTGGTGACTGGAGGGATCAGTGTTAAATGTGATTAATTAGAAATGACTCTGTGTGCAGAAAATATAAATACGCAAACAAAATAATTTCATTTCCTTGGTTCTATACTTCAAACTCATTTTATCATCGCATATTTAATGTGGTGGCGGAAGCTATTTTGAAACCACGCTTAGCTTTGCTTCATTTCAGCAAATGTAAACTGCTCAGTGGTTTATTTGCAGGACCTGCCCACACAGAGCTTTCAATCCTATCCACTTACACTCAATCAATAACACCATTCCATTTATACAGGCATGACATCATGCAAGCTCTTATAAAAGCGCTGCTGCAAGTATTCTTCTTTTCAAATTCCTGGCAACTTTGGAAAAAGCAACAGTATATTATTGAATTCTGACTCATATGTGTCAGCCTGAGCCTTGCAAGCATTTCATTAATTCCTTATTGCATTGGCATGGGTGGGGGGTATCCCAAAGCGGATGTCAGAGCTTTTTGTAGTGTTTTGGGTGAAGTGGCAAAGCAGGAGGAGATGAAGGATGGTGCATGGCCTTTAGAGATGCAACCCAAGAGACAGGATGCACACAGAGTCATTGTCTCAGCAGGCTTAGTATTCAGCTCCCTTTTGCTCCATCACCATGGCCGAGGATCAAATCAATTCAGCCTGTTGGCTGGCAGGGGTACAGCTACCCAGTGGGTGCAGCCCACATACAAATACACCCAACACTGGTCTAGACACACAGAATGCAGTGCTGTGGTAGACTTCTTCCCACGCTACAATGTTACAGCTCTGAGCAGTGTTACTCCAGTGATGTGCTGTCAAGCCATTCCCCTCTTTGTGTCAGAGACATCTGGTGGCTGCGCAAGAAGCTCAGCATGGCTGCTAACGTCTGATATGTGTGAAACTCTGACATAGGAAATGATATACAGGTGGCAGTGCAACACGCTGGAGTTTTAGTGCCTGTAGGGACTGGATTATGTCAAAAATGAGAAATAGTTGCTTCTTGCGCAAAGCTGTCACTTGTTATGTGACAACTGGCTAAAAAAATCCAAGGGTGTGCAAGAACTCTTGCTGTGAGTGACAACTTCAAGCCTGACCTTGATATGAGATACCGGGCTGCAGTCTCAGACAGTGAGGTATGTCTGATGTCCACGTTGGGATAGCGGCTGGCACTCACCTTGTTATCCATCTGTGTGTGTGTGTGTGTGTGTGTGTGTGTGTGCGTGTGTGTGTATTTATATGTGCTGCTGGCCAGAAAGAGAACACCATCTACTACCATATGCTTCAGCCCCCTGTAGTGCCAAGGTTCTTCTTTCCATATCTTGTGCTCTGGAGTTTTAGAACACACTGAGGTCCCCGGCTGATCCCAGGATGTCACTTGTGTTTCCAATATTTCTCGAAAGATAAAGAGGTCAGAACAGACCAATGGCGTTCCACGATTTTGCATAGTTCCGATTAAGTTCTGCCTTTTCCCATAAGAGACCAGCACTGTATGTAAACTGTATGTAAAGTTTACCTCAGGAAGATACTTTGAAAACCAAAGAAGCGTCAAAAGTTTGAAATATCTGATGAGAGAATAAACCAAAGAAGAGAATACCAAGGAGCAATGATCAATCACCTTATTTTTTATTATTAATTTTGAAGCAAAAAAATAAAAAAAATCTGAGTCAAAGACATTTTCCTTACTGCACAGACTTTACCTGCTGGATCCTTCCGCTGCTATCGTCTGATTTGACATCTTTGTATAAAATTTCTTAGACTCAGATGATTCATGTGGTTTAGTTTGTCAATATAGAGTTTTTTTTAATGATATGAACAAAATGCTTCCTGATGTGTGTGAATGGTGAAGTATTGCTGCCCTTCAGGGAAGGCAGTAGGTTGTATAGTTATCTCCTGATTGGGCAAAATCACTACCCTGAAACCACACAACCTACTACCTCACCCCGTACGAACATCAGTAAAGGCCCTACAGGCTGGGTAAAATCTTTGGTAATGATAAAAGCGTTATGATGACATATACAATCTGTAAATGAATATACAGAATTTGACAAAAACCATGCCTACATGAAAAGCAAACACTGAGATTTTTGTCGAGTTTTAATTACTAAAATCCCCCAAATTGTGATGATTTCTTTTAGATTTTTACAAGTGCAAAGAAAATAAACAAAGAGACTGGCGGCTAAACAGGAGGAACCTTTGGAAATGATTATGCAGCGCAAAGTGTCTGCTGAGATATGAGGAGGACATTTTTGCTGTTGTTGTGTTTTACACAAAAAGAATGAACACTTACAATGAAAACACAGTTGTACTTTATTGGCAATCAACGACTTGCACAAAGCGGCTACAGTCCTTAATAACTTTCTGCTATCAAACTCGGGCTACTGAGCTGTTAGCAAGCAGTGCGTCGATCTGGATCCGTGCACTCCACCAAAGGCATCTGACGACATTACAGCCACTTCAGGAAAGACAGTAAGTTGTATAGTTATCTGACAGGAAGGGTACGACCCTAAAACTATACAACCTACTACCTCACCCCAAAGGACAGTCTTTAAAAACAAAGTCCTTTCAGGTCCCCGTTCATGCAGGTAATCCGCTTTGACACGGCTCACTGAACACAGAACAGCGGTTATGATTCACAGAAACATGCCACTCTCCTCTGGGACACCTCACCACTGCGGCCAGAGTCTGTGCGCTCAAAACACAATGTGACAACTGGGTCTCCGGGTACATGGCCCGGGCTGAGGGGGGTAATTCAAATGACCCAACAAGGAACACATGTCTCAAGCAAATTGCGCAGCCAAGACATTTCCATATTCAAATGCAACCAGTAAATAACTTAAATGGTATATTCATAATGAACATTGTATAGCAAACACGCTAACCGCAAAAACACTCAGAAACATTATTATATTCACAAACATCACATAGCTTTTAGAAGCTAGGGTGGGTGTGGCCGGTCACATGACAAATAAGCAAATAGAATCATTTTAGATCAAGTTCTGGCAAACCTATATACTATTAAGATCAGTGTTCAAAGTAACGTATTGAAACAAATTAAACAGAGCTATGCTGTTTCCAGTTTGGCAGCACTGTTTCCTGTGGTTCTGAGCGATAACCTTGCTCACTAAAGTTGAGAGTGGGAGAGCTCAAGCTAGCTCATATCCTGGCCCACATGTGTGGAGCAGAGGTCTGCAGCTGCTGCTGCCTCCGTTAATGTTTCTCACCTGCCATATAACATGCATCGTGAAAAGGGGCTGGAAGGGCCCAGTGGCCTATAACCTCCTCCCTCCATCATGGTTTCAGCAGCATGTCAGGTAGTCTCCATGTGGAAAAACCCAAGAGGGAAAATCTGTTACTTCTGCAACAAAGACAAAAGGGGAAACAGAAAAATACTCCAGCATGATGACTTTTAGATTTGACATATGTGAGATCAATTGCAAACACTGCAGCCAGTTCAAACGCTGCATTTTGGACCTTTGGGTGAAGACGTCTCTGGCTTTGCTTGCAGTTTGTATATGGGGGTTATATTTATTTACAGTGCGGTTCATGCTCATGTGTTCTTAGATAAAACCACACCATTGTGCGTGTTTCGTGCCATACAGTCGGCTGATTACTGTATATAATCTAATGTACTGGGAAGACAGAAATGTACAGCACAGCACAATATAAAGCAGTATGTCTTGAGCTGAGAGGCCCCATTGCGTCTGCTCAGTGGTGAGTCTGAGGTTCTCTGCATTATTCAACAGCACCTTACTTACACCATAGAGCTGTGGGTTGTAAATATGTGCAGACACACACCTGTACAGTATAACAGACACAAAAGGACCAAACAGATACTTTGCAGACAGAAACAACCTGAGAGAAGAAATATGGCAACCTACAGTTAGCACACATATACATTTGCACACACATTTAGTAATGACAAACGGAGCTCGCATAATTTACAAGGACTTAATTTACTTATGATGGACAACACTTAAATTCATATATTTAGATGCTCTAGAATAACACTGCTTTGCAGAAGGCCTGAACTTAGAACAAACTCCACTACAGAGCTCAACTTGCAATGATTTTAGGACCTAAATCAGTCCCTACATAGACAAAACCGTATGCTAAAGCATGTAACTCATTTTATTGTGCAGTCCTGCAAAACGCTCTGTGGCGCGGGGCCCAGACTTCATAATGTAGGGTCAAGATACATTGTCCTCTACATCTGCTGATTGAACATACTTTAATCTAATATAGTATATGACCCTGGGGTCCTGACCAATAAATAATGAAAAATATCATTTTCAAGTGAAGTCAGAGCCAGTTGCTATCTTCCAGTGACAGGAAAATATTCACGCTTACACCCACGCACATGTACTGTAGAGAACTAACATGAAATGCAAGCATATATACACACACCCACAGGTCCATACTCATGTTGCACACTTGGTTTTTTTCCCGCAGTTATAGAGGACAATCTGGAACTCTTCTTTGGTTGTCGTGCAAACTCAACAAGCTGGCTCTGTAACTAAAGTACTGCTTCAGCCTCACACTTCCCTCAGCTCAAGTTCTGCTTTCTGCACATCTTTGCCTCACAATGTCCCACAAAACACATATATGGATGCACACGTGAAACCAAATCACATACAGAAGGTCACAGTTTGAAACACATGCACATAAGCTTGGAAAAAGGAAGTAAGGTAAAACATTTTATTGATTTACCTAATCACATTTTCACACAGTGTTCACAGCAAAGCTAGGCGCTGCTTAAAAACTCACTTTAACTTAATCACACTTGAGTCTAAGTGCTACATTGCCAATCAGTTCAGCTATAACCTTGTAACCTGATCTTTGAGGTTCTGGTGGTTTAAGGTCAGCGAGTGGGTAGATTTTTTTTTAAAGACCACTTTAATGTAATATCCAACCTCAGATTCTTATTATTCATTCCTGAAAATTACAAATTTCCATCATGTTTTGTCATTTTACTGACCACTCAAAGCTTTAATGTATCTCATCTATTCTGCACTTACAGAACATACCAACATGAATATACCGTGGTTCATTACCAGAACCTTCTGGCTGTGAGGCAGCAGCACTAACCTCTACAACATTGTATCACCGACATAAAAGATGGTTACAGAAAGAAATGTCAGCATATATTAAATGCTCTTCATTTACCTAAAATAAATAAATAATAATACAAACCACTACAACAGTAAAATCAATGTTTAAACCTTCTCGTCTTTTATTTGGTCACAGTCAGACTGACTTCTGATGTTTCACCATAAAATCTAGAGGTGACAGTGCAGTAGCACTAGCAATGTAGTTTTTACTGCAAGGGGATATTTCTGGCACTCAGAAGGATCTACAAAGTTGATTAAAGTCACGCAATTTGCATTTTTTGTTTCTATACTTATGTATAGAGGCAAATAGTTGACTTTTGGCCAAAGATGCAATAAAGTTTACGACGCACAAGTACAACTATGTTGCATATCCAGTGACCTAGTCAAACCGACGAGATCTGCAAGTAGCACAAAATTTCAAGCGGTAAATTTGAAATCATATGCTTACTTATTGGCTAATATCAGACAATTACTACATCATCTGTACTGAAAGTCAATGTGGACACAGGTTTTCTATAGCATTCATTTAACCGTTTGTTTGATAACCAAAACTACCAGGCCAACCTTCATGAATAATAAAATAAAACAAAAAGCTTCTTACTTGCCACAAGGGGTCACCACAGCAGGCGGCTCTGCATGCTTTGTCAGAGTTAGATACCAGATACAAGCCCTAAAGGGATGTATGTCTCCAGCTGGAACTGAACAAGTACCCTTTGATTTCCCAAGCATATGTGTTAACCACTACACCACTGGAGGGTCTTCCTCATGTACAAAAATCCTGATGGGTAAAAAAAAAAGAAAAAAGAAAATACAATAATATCTATAAAAAACATTGTATTCAGGGATAAAAAGATCACTCACACACTACACTATAGTTCAACTTTGCAAGTACACCCATACACACTCAACATGGTGACATTAGTGTGCAGTCTCTAGTCACAAATGATGTGGTCAGAAATACCTGTTTTTCTTTTTATGTCCTGCTGCAGCAGAAATGGTGCAGACACGAGGAATCTTGTAGATAGACAGGGTGGACTATTCACCCCCCACCACCCCTACCCCCCTCGATACAGATAGCACAGCAGTCATGACCCATCTATTTATACCAGGGCCAAGGGGCAGGCAGCAGTAGGAGGACAGGAGCTGGGGGAAGAGGAGAGGCTGCTTGGGCAGGTCCTGTTACACATGCCAGGGGGAATGGCTGGGGCAAGCCACAGGGGGATTCTGCTCAAAGTCAGACAGGCTGACCTCCCCGTCACCTCTGCATGAGGCAGATACTGAGCTTGCAAACCTTGTGCAAGTGTGTGTTAGTAATGAAAGAACAGGGAGTTCAAAGTTCACATGAATAAGTTTGAATGTACAGTGTGTGCATAGCGTGTGTTTGTGATGCTGCAAGAACACATTAGCGCATGTGCACTGAACGCACTTGACACTTGTGGTGTTTGTGCATGCAGATGAGCAAATGCATACATGTGCAAGTGTGCGTGTACTCTCGCCAACGTGGTTAAAGTATGTGTCTGCCTGTAAGACTGCGAGATGAACTGGCCCCACTGACTTATACCCCTCCAACCCCTCCATCCCGCAGCAGAGCCATAAACATGCGAGGTGAGGAGGGCTGGATTAGGCAAACTTAGCTCATTCCAGTGTGGCCCTGCGGCCCCAACTCTAGGGGTAAAAAACAAATGAGACCCCAATCACTGTAATGACAATGTACACAGCAGGGGTTTCCCACACCACTCAGCCCAACCTTGCCAGCTGCTTCTCATCTCTCTCACGCAGTGTACAATTGCACATACACAAAGAAACATCCACACATTTGCATGCATATACACACAGGCTGCAGGATGCACAGCAAGACCAAAGCAGACTTTTACTTCATTTGAAAGCCTGATGCTTAGCCTTGCCCACCCCAGCTGTAAAACTCAGAAACCAGTCTTACTTGTTATCATATATCGTCCACCTGGGCCTTACACAGAGTTTCTCTCTGATTTCTCAGACTTTTTATCTGATTTTAGTTCTCAGCTCAGATAAAATAATTATTGTGGGTGATTTTAACATCCATGTAGATGCTAAGAATGACAGCCTCAACACAGCATTTAATCTGTTATTAGACTCAATTGGCTTCTCTCAAAATGTAAAAGAACCCACCCACCACTTTAATCACACTCTAGATCTTGTTTTAACATATGGCATAGAAACTGAACATTTAACAGTGTTTCCTGAAAACCCTCTCCTGTCTGATCATTTCCTGATAACATTTACATTTACAATAATTGATTACACAGCAGTGGAGAGTAGACTTTATCACAGTAGATGTCTTTCTGAAAGCGCTGTAACTAAGTTTAAGAATATAATCCACCCACTGTTATCATCTTCAATGCCCTGTACCAACATAGAGCAGAGCAGCTATCTGAACGCTACTCCAACAGAGGTCGATTATCTTGTTAATAATTTCACCTTCTCACTACGTACGACTCTGGATACTGTAGCTCCGGTGAAAACTAAGGTCTCAAATCAGAAGTACCTGACTCCGTGGTATAACTCTAAAACACGTAGCCTAAAGCAGATGACTTGTAAGCTGGAGAGGAAATGGTGTGTCACAAATTTAGAGGATCATCTTTTAGCTTGGAGAAATAGTTTGTTGCTTTATAAGAAAGCCCTCCACAAAGCCAGAAAATCTTACTATTTGTCACTGATTGAAGAAAATAAGAACAACCCCAGGTTTCTCTTCAGCACTGTAGCCAGGCTGACAAAAAGTCAGAGCTCTTTTGAGCCAACCATCCCTTTAACGTTAACTAGTAATGACTTCATGAACTTCTTCACAAATAAAATTTTTATCATTAGAGAAAAAATTACCAATAATCATCTCACAGATGTAATATTATCTACAGCTACTTTTAGTACCATTGATGTTAAGTTAGACTCTTTTTCTCCAATTGATCTTTCTGAGTTAACTTCAATAATTACTTCCTCCAAACCATCAACGTGTCTTTTAGACCCCATTCCTACAAAACTGCTCAAAGAAGTCCTGCCATTAATTAATTCTTCGATCTTAAATATGATCAACCTATCTCTAATAATCGGCTATGTACCACAGGCCTTCAAGGTGGCTGTAGTTAAACCTTTACTCAAAAAGCCATCTCTAGACCCAGCAGTCTTAGCTAATTATAGGCCAATCTCCAACCTTCCTTTCATATCAAAAATCCTTGAAAGAGTAGTTGCCAAACAGCTAACAGATCATCTGCAGAGGAATGGCTTATTTGAAGAGTTTCAGTCAGGTTTCAGAGCTCATCACAGCACAGAAACAGCTTTAGTGAACGTTACAAATGATCTTCTTATGGCCTCTGACAGTGGACTCATCTCTGTGCTTGTCCTGCTAGACCTCAGTGCAGCATTCGATACTGTTGACCATAATATCCTATTAGAGCAATTAGAACATGCTGTAGGTATTACAGGTACTGCGCTGCAGTGGTTTGTATCATATCTATCTAATAGACTCCAATTTGTACATGTAAATGGAGAGTCCTCTTCACACACTGAGGTTAATTATGGAGTTCCACAGGGTTCAGTGCTAGGACCAATTCTGTTTACACTATACATGCTTCCCCTAGGCAGCATCATTAGAAGACATAGCATACATTTTCACTGCTATGCCGATGACACCCAGCTTTATCTATCTATGAAGCCAGACAACACGCACCAATTAGTTAAACTGCAGGAATGTCTTAAAGACATAAAGACCTGGATGGCCGCTAACTTTCTGCTTCTTAATTCAGATAAAACTGAGGTTATTGTACTCGGCCCTGAAAATCTTAGAAATATGGTATCTAACCAGATTCATACTCTGGATGGCATTACCTTGGCCTCCAGTAACGCTGTGAGGAACCTTGGAGTCATTTTTGACCAGGACATGTCCTTCAACGCACATATTAAACAAATATGTAAGACTGCTTTCTTCCATTTGCGCAACATCTCTAAAATTAGAAATATCCTGTCTCAGAGTGATGCTGAAAAACTAGTTCATGCATTTATTACTTCCAGGCTGGACTACTGTAATTCATTATTATCAGGATGTCCAAAAACTCACTGAAAAGCCTTCAGCTAATCCAAAATGCTGCAGCAAGAGTCCTGACAGGGACTAGAAGGAGAGAGCATATTTCTCCTGTTGTGGCTTCCCTTCATTGGCTTCCTGTTAAATCCAGAATTGAATTCAAAATCCTGCTCCTCACATACAAGGTCTTAAATAATCAGGCCCCATCTTATCTTAATGACCTTGTAGTACCATATCACCCTATTAGAGCACTTCGCTCTCGCTCTGCAGGCCTACTTGTTGTTCCTAGAGTATTTAAAAGTAGAATGGGAGGCAGAGCCTTCAGTTTTCAGGCCCCTCTTCTGTGGAACCAGCTTCCAGTTTGGATTCGGGAGACAGAAACTATCTCTACTTTTAAGATTAGGCTTAAAACTTTCCTTTTTGCTAAAGCATATAGTTAGGGCTGGACCAGGTGACCCTGAATCCTCCCTTAGTTATGCTGCAATAGACGTAGGCTGCCGGGGGATTCCCAAGATGCATTGAGTTTTTCCTTTCCAGTCACCTTTCTCACTCACTATGTATTAATAGACCTCTCTGCATTGAATCATATCTGTTATTAACCTCTGTCTCTCTTCCACAGCATGTCTTTTATCCTGTCTTCCTTCTCTCACCCCAACCGGTCGCAGCAGATGGCCGCCCCTCCCTGAGCCTGGTTCTGCCGGAGGTTTCTTCCTGTTAAAAGGGAGTTTTTCCTTCCCACTGTCGCCAAAGTGCTTGCTCATAGGGGGTCATATGATTGTTGGGTTTTTCTCTGTATCTATGAAGCGCCTTGAGGCGACTTTTGTTGTGATTTGGCGCTATATAAATAAAATTGAATTGAATTGAATTGAATTGCTTTCTTCCATTTGCGCAACATCTCTAAAGTTAGAAATATCCTGTCTCTTAGTGACGCTGAAAAACTAGTTCATGCATTTATTACTTCCAGGCTGGACTACTGTAATTCATTATTATCAGGGTGTCCAAAAAACTCGCTGAAAAGCCTTCAGCTAATCCAAAATGCTGCAGCAAGAGTACTGACAGGGACTAGAAAGAGAGAGCATATTTCTCCTGTATTGGCTTCCCTTCATTGGCTTCCTGTTAAATCCAGAATTGAATTCAAAATCCTGCTCCTCACATACAAGGTCTTAAATAATCAGGCCCCATCTTATCTTAATGACCTTGTAGTACCATATCACCCTATTAGAGCACTTCACTCTCGCTCTGCAGAACTACTTGTTGTTCCTAGAGTATTTAAAAGTAGAATGGGAGGCAGAGCCTTCAGTTTTCAGGCCCCTCTTCTGTGGAACCAGCTTCCAGTTTGGATTCAGGAGACAGACACTATCTCTACTTTCAAGATTAGGCTTAAAACTTTCCTTTTTGCTAAAGCATATAGTTAGGGCTGGACCAGGTGACCCTGAATCCTCCCTTAGTTATGCTGCAATAGACGTAGGCTGCCGGGGAGTCCCATGATGCATTGAGTTTTTCCTTCCAGTCACTTTTCTCACTCACTATGTGTTAATAGACCTCTCTGCATTGAATCATATCTGTTATTAACCTCTGTCTCTCTTCCACAGCATGTCTTTTATCCTGTTTTTCTTCTCTCACCTCAACCGGTCGCAGCAGATGGCCGCCCCTCCCTGAGCCTGGTTCTGCCAGAGGTTTCTTCCTGTTAAAAGGGAGTTTTTCCTTCCCACTGTCGCCAAAGTGCTTGCTCATAGGGGGTCATATGATTGTTGGGTTTTTCTCTGTATCTATGAAGCGCCTTGAGGCGACTTTTGTTGTGATTTGGCGCTATATAAATAAAATTGAATTGAATTGAATTGAAGACAAAGGTCTACCCAGAAAAAAAGCTTGAAAGCAGGTGTCTCACACTGTCGCAAATCTGGGCCCCCTGAGTAATGGTGCCTGTCTACGTTTTCAATGACTCTACAGATTATTGCTCAAGACATTCAAAATTAGTTATCGGCGGGCACTTAACAATGAGAATTTATTATTTATTCAAAGGTGGATTGTTGGTTTTATTTTGCATAGGTGGTACAGAAGTGCATGATTTCACTTTAAAATTATACAGATGGTGGAGATGGTAACGTGAGCATAACCCTCACGTTATGCTTTGTGGGGTTATTTCTATGTATGCTCCCTCGCCTTCTTCTTCTTAAGACACTGCCGTTTTTATAGATACAGGTCTTAAGAAACTTGAACTGTGTTAGTTTCCCATAGTGGGTTACGTTGATACCGAGTTAAATAAATGTATAAAAATACAAAAAAGCAACCTTTTTTTGCTCATCGAAGTCAAAGTCTTAATCTTCGTACTGCCACTCTAAAGAGCTCTGGTGAAATGCGCACTGCCATGTGGCTGCTGGTGACCTGCAAGGCCTCTGTCTATTAGAGGAAGGCTATAGCTCTGACACGTCTACATGCACTGTGTTCTGCGCCGGCCTGCTCGCAGGGCCCCTTTCAAATGGGCAGTGCCCCTTTGAGCGGCATCTGTCACCAGCTATATTTAGAGGGTTGAACAAATACCTTTCTCCCTGAATATGAACTTCAGCTGACAGACAGCAGGCCGGGGATCTGCACAGTTTGTAACCTTCAAGAGCCTGTAACTCTCAGGCTACAGCTGCGTTTAGTCAGGCTCACCGCTGAAATCTAACGCTGTGAATACAGCGCAGTCAACCATAGTTAGCATTGATTTGGCAGAAGGTTTTAGCACCAGTTCCTACAGTTCCAGGATAGCTGCCAGCATAAATGGGAATATACAGTTATATACCCTGATAACAACTTTTAATACCCCCCCCCCCACCTACCCACACCCAAACAGTGAGGTATAAAAGAAAAATGACTGAATGAACTGCTGTGCCTTCAATCTCCTCCAATGCTTTGAAGATTGCTACGTTTCTGCCTATAGGGGTTTGTGCGTGTGACAGTACAAGTGAGGCAGCCAGTGCGTGACTATGTGACCCTGTTGCATGGCCATCTGCTCTATATAACCATAAACAAATGCAGGCAGGCACAGCTTCACAGTATTATTTCCAAGAGGTCTAGGCCGGGTAAATGTATTCAAGCTTTGGTCTCTGGGTAGATGTTGTAGTGATATGCCCTAGAAGCAGGCCGCGGTTATGCAACAGGATTCATAATTCATACTACAAACACAACATGGAGGCCTCTCTGTCCCATATGCAAGCACATGGGCAGATTAAGGAGTGAGCAGTCAAAGGGGACAGAGTGCATTCGGAGCTGCCGCTGACTGAGTGGCTGTCTCATAGAGAGCGTGTATGTGACAGGCCTAAATAGGCCAGGTTTTACTGCCAGAGGGACCTCTGCTATATTTTGCACCTACTGTCTAAATCAGTTACATGGCAGCAGTGAGGCACAATGATACAGTGAGGGAGGTTTTATAACACTTGACGCTATTAACAGGTACAACCCGATGAATGGTGTCAATCTGCTCATTTATTTTCTGGTCATTTACGATGTTGTGTAGCTGATGTTTGCTGTTTTTCCGTGGAACACTTTAGCCCCTTTCTTCACACACACACACACACACACGCACACACACACACACACACACACACACACACACACACACACACACACACACACATATATATGTATAACAAAGTTCTTGGAGCTGGTGCGATGAGGTTCATCCAACCTTGCAATTACAAGCAAGTCTTTTCCCCCCCTGCTTTTTAGGTCAATTTTGCTTTTTCTAACATAATTTCTGCTTTTATGACTTTATAATAATTATATTATGTATGATTTTTTTCTCCCAACCCCAGACTTTTTTTCTTTTTTTCTTTAACTCGCTGTTGCAATACTGGGCTGTTAACCTGAAACAGTCCCAGAAGCAAAGCAAACAAAAAAAAAAAAAAAAAGAAATGGTGTGTGTCATTTCAGACTGGTAGTGGGGGATCAAGAGAGCTTTATACACCTACTGAACACCTGTTTTAGTGTCTGTGGGCTGTAAATGAGAGAAGCTCTTTCATAACATCTGCACTTATAATCAAACGTGGAGCGCACACAGAATTCCAGAGCCGCAGGCAGCTAGTCACTATAGCTATAGATTGCAGGGTGGTGCCTGGGGTTACTAAGTCCGTACAATACAGCCGCAGTTATGGGCTGAAGCTCCAGCTCGGTGCACTGTGGTTAGGGTGGAGACAGGTTAAAAAGCAGAGGTTAAAGATTTTATCCATTCACTGGCTTTAAGTAGCTACAAGACAGCAGGTTATGTTGAGAGAAAGCAGGCGGGGGTTGGAGGCAACGCGCAAGGGTGCGACACAACTGTGGCCACTGCCAGCGCACATTTGCCCCTATGAAAAAAAAGGCACTGTTTATGGTGTCCACTTGAGGTCAGCTTGTTGAAAAGAGGAGCTGGAAGTGATCCAGAGTGGAGGCCGCTTGATTTTTATCTAATCAGCCAACAACAATTGAAACATTTCCCCATAAGAAATAGGCACGCTAATGGTCCTGTCACTGTACATTAGAGCGCTACTTTTCCTCAATTTGCACACCTTTTCACAGTTTATTAGACTTTTTTTCCCCCTTTTTCCCCTGAACCCAGCATCCAGTCGCACCCACTTTGTTCTTTCCCACTTTACTCTCTTCCTCTGCTACCTGACTACTTTGGCAGCGATGCACAAAATGGCGGCAGGGAGCTGAGAGCTGGAAGGCACAGAGTGGAAGCCATTTTCCAACAGTTTCAGGACCATGCATAGGGAGAGAGAGGGAGAGTCAAGTCGTTGCCTAGCAGGCAGTTCGGATAAGTGTTTTCTGCGCATGTGCGTGAAAAGATTATCTTTGTTTTGTTTTTTTTTCTTTCTTAATGTGCTGCGCTAATAAAGCCATCGGGACCTTGGCCTTTCTAAAAAAAAAGGGATAAAGGCACAACACATTATGATTTTAATCTGTTCCAGGCTCACAAAGAGAAAGAAAATACATGTAGACAAAGCGGGGACGTAACCTGCACAGCGTTTAATTACAGGCCCCTATCTCAATGAAATTGAAATGCAAGACAATCCAACAGCATCAGAATACATCATCCTGTACAAAAAAAAGCCCAAAACATTTCTAACACGTTGGGGTACTTACAATCGCCAGTGTGTATTTGCATAATTTCTCTCTCTGGCCAAAACTGTTTGCGCTTGGAGATCAAAACTCTGTCTCACTGCCTACGAGAAGGAAAGACAGAGATGGGGGGGGGGGGGGGGGGAATGGAGTGAGAGACAATTTACAGCAACGTAAACAGAGAGGAAGTGAAAAACACAATCGAGAGGAGACAGAGAGCCTGATCGGTTGAGTAGCCTGCAGCAGCAGTAGCAGCGGCAGAGGGCTGTAGGGTCTTTTCTCTGTAGCCTGTTTACTAATAAGCTCACCCTACACTTTTGCGTGGCCAAGGAAGCTCATTAGCGAAACATGTAACACACCGCACCCTCTCTGCTGGCCTGTACCACTCTTACTGCCGCATGCTCACCCTACACCAACACACCCGCACACTTCACACACACACAAGCTCCTCTGTGGCCTCGGCCTCGCCCGGTAGCGCCCACTCGCTGTATACATGTGCACGCTTTGGCACACCGTGTTACCGAAAGCCCACAGTGTCATGTGCGTGGGTGAAGTGGTGCATCTGCACGTACTTGTGAGTCTAATAAGTCTTTTTTTGTTTTTTTCTTTTACACATGCAGCACAGTATGCTCGGTTCGCAGAAGAGGGCATGTGCGGGCTGCGCAGAGTTAATGTACAAGGTAGCTTTTTGGTTATCGTGCGTCGTGCACATGTGACGCCATCACGTGGAGGTGGAACAGGAAGCGAGGCGACAGAGGTAGGCGTTGTTAGCCAAATCTCAGATTGCGCAAGTAAAAAATAAGTGCAGAAGAGAATAAAGAGCAAATGTGACAATTTCGCGGGCCGAGGAGGACACTGCCGATTTAAGGCTTTCACTCGGTGCGGCGGCAGCTGGCGAAGGGTGATAATTCTGGACACGGATGCTAATTGCAACGCGGAGCACGGCCTTGTCGGGCAAAGGGTCTTTTATATATTGTTTCTAACGTTTGTAATTACAGTGCAGTACCTTGGAGTGTTGCCAGCACATGTTTATGGGCTCATGAGTAACCCAACTCCTCCAGCCTCCACGGAGAGAGATTCATGTCTGAGCTGTGCACCCACTGCACTTTGTGCGTGTGTGGGTATGCTGTTTGTGTGCATATACATGTTGATGACTCACGAACCTGCCTGTGTGTGTGCAGATGGGACAGTCAACATGATATGAGAATATACCACATGAATGGCTGTGAGTATAGAAAGAAAACTACACATGCATTATGTCGGTGGGTTTTGTGTTGGTATGGAGGCTTTTGTCATACTTCACTCGAAATTCTAAAACCTTTTGGTGAGTGCAAGCGAGGAAACCTGAGTATATGCACATTACATAAACATCAAGTGCTGTATTTGCTGTATTACATGGCACAAGTCAGCAGAAACTGTAGTCAAACAAAATGAGCAAAAAACCCCCCAAAAAAAACAGCCCAAACCAATCCAGTTCGCTAAACGTTGCCAACAGTAAATGCAGCCAACATAATTTAGCTCATCAGTGACGAGCAGTAGAAAGTGATGGAGTGGAGGTGAGCTGAAGGAAAGGGATTTACAGTATTTTGATAGTCGGGGGGGGGGGGGGGCAAGGGTTGCAGGCGAAGCTTTTCAACACTTCCAATTTTACCTCCGAGTGGAACGAGGTTGCTGATTCTGCAGTTTTTCTCGGACTAAATTGCCTTGGCGACAGCAGAGGCCAAAAGCTGAAGAAATATATGAGTGCTGGAAAAGAAAAAAACGAGTGGGTGCAGCTGAGCATTATCTGGAATATCGCTTTGCCTGGCAGGTACATAAAACAAGCATCTGTCCCGACGATGTGTGCCGAGAGACACTCGCACGTGATGCTGTGTATTAAAGCCTCAGTGCGTTTGATTAGGGCAGGAAGAGAAAAACAATGAGTATTTACAATGCTCAAATATTACATGTGTCAAACTTCTAACAAACTCTCATGAGAAAACAGTGCTCGGTTTTCAAATGTGAGAGTTGTCCAATTGAGGGGAAAAAAGAAACACAAACTTTTGCTCATGATGTAAAGCATTTTTTTTACTTACAGAATGTCTGGAGGAAAAAAAAGAGGGATACGTACAGGGGAGGAAAATTCTAATCTTCTGTCATGCTTTGAAACTTTGTCCCAGTCCAATATTATGTCATTATGACTGTACTTACCGTCTCTGTGGAATTGCTGTGGTTTTGTGGATAAATTACATGTGACACTCCCAGCTGACATCCTGATTAACACAGGAAGGAACAAAAAAAAAAGTCCAGTCCTCAGTAGTCAGCAGGGTAATGGACTAATGGCTTCCATGTATGATGAGATGGGTGAGAAAAAGCAGGATTTTTTTTGTTGGTGCAGGAATATGAATGTAAGAGCATCAGCATATGTGCCTGTGATTGTGTTGTAGCTGGGTACTGTTTGTAAATGAACAGAGAGAGAGAGACAAAGAGCAGCAGTGATCGAGCAAACTAAAAAGTGAATAAAGCGGCGAATTAGAGAAATGAAACAGTAGTTTTGGATAGCTTCATGTTGTTAAAGTAGAAGCGAACGAGCAAAATAACTTGCGCAACCCTTCGAAAAGATGCCGCGCTGCCAGATTTTGCGTGAACGCAGCGCATGCTTCACAAACAGGAAAGGACACACGAGCAGAAACACAGACTTGGAGATACATTCAACCCCGCAAAAATGTAGCAAACTGAAGCAAACACAAGCATCAAAACCGTGGAGGTTGCGTGTGGTCTCTGTAACACGAATGGGTCTGTATGTATTAGTATACCGAATGTTCTCGTGGTTGCTGTGTTATCACAGAGTCCCGCCCTCACACCCTGCCTGCAATCACTGCCCGAGGACTACACACCGACACAGACTGCACAAAGGTTCCGGTGCAGAAACATCCAAACATAACCACATAAAAATAAAATACGGATAAAGTAGGAGTGGTGCTGCAGATAAACACACCTCAATACACAGCTTAGGTGTTAATCTATACATAGTTTGGGTTTTTCCCCAGCATTTTATAAATTTTTTTTTAGTTTTTATGACATAATTTCAGCACTTATATAGTTGACCAGAACACTGAAAATTCTTGTATATGTTTTTTTTGTGTGTGTGCGTGCATTGAGGACTTTTTCTCTAGATTCTCTCCTCTCTGTTTAGGCCTGGCCTACTTTCTTGTGTACTGTAACTCCTGTGTGTGCCACAGCCTGTAGTGGCCACTGTAGATCCACTCATGGATTCTTCCACGTTGAGGAGAGCAACAGGGGGCCTGGTCATCTTCTAATACAGAGACTCGGCATGACTGCACTAAAGGGCCCCTTTTAAAAGTTTTCTAACTCTAATGTTGAAGGCGCTACGATGCCCACACGAGCACAGTGAAAAGCATTTTATTGCAGGTTTTGGTGGAATTCAGCTTGACCTTTAGATGCGCTGCAGTAACACTATGCAGACCTGCTGCATAGTGTTACTGCTTCAGTAAGAATCCTGCACCTAAATATAGGATGGATCAATATATTGATGCTTTGAACTCATTTTAGATCGACATAAAATCACATCAGGTTTCATTTTTTTTATGTATTTTCTTTAATATACACGACCATTTACTAAAAAGTGGGAAAGTAATGTAAAAAGTTTAATAGAAACAGACATGCAGTTAAGAAATATCTGATCACATAATAAACAGTGAGATAAACGTGCAAAAAACTTCGATTCTTCAAACATAGAAAACACTTTTACAGTGAATCTGTGAATACATTCAACTTAAGAGTGCTACATGTGTTTTTGTAGAGCAAGCCCAGACAGCAGAGTAGGACAACAAAATCCCAAACCCTGACAGCTCTCCAGAGAGCTCAGACATACAATATAACTTCCATTATGTTGGCTTTTTCAGTTTTATTGTATTTTTAACAGCTCACCGAAGCCGCTTTAAGCAGCAGAATTCAAAGCGGCTTCATTATTATGGCACAAAAATATATTTACAGTGAGTGGTGACTTGGCCCCCATTCATCACTCCAATCTGGATTTCATATTAGCCAGGAGGAAATTGGATGAAATTCACAACATCACAGCAAGCTCATAAATGAAACAAAATCACATAATCTAAAATACCAATTTATCCATTTAACAAATGAAGCACTGTGTCGGTGGCTTATTGCTGTGTTGTACTCATGAATGACTCATTTTCACTGAGTTGCTCTAGTAAGAATATGCTGAGCACTCACACACGACCTCAACCACATACTCAAAACTTCATACTCAAACACTCAGACAGCAGTCTGCACAGGGCTGCCTCACCACACACACACACACACACACACACACACACACACGAGCATCGAAATGTGCAAAATGAAACAGCAACACAAAAGACAACAATATTACACTCCATGTATTCTTGCTGATGTGAAACACATATTTTTTTTTAATTATGTATGATTCAGAAATGTGAAAATGTCCAAGTGTGTAAAAAGGGATTATTGCAATTTTACACAAAATAAATTATGTATTACTGCTACTATATAAATGATCATTTGGAGAATACTTCATACAACAATTGCCTTTTTTACACTAGTCGAAAGGTAGAACTAAATGATTATGAACAACTATTATTATTATTAATAATTTAATTCTGAGAATTGTCGCAGTTATAAATACATTTTTATTGTGACACTTGAAAAGTCATGGAATAATAAAAGGGTTTTGTGGTCAAATATATATGTGTACGTGTGTGTGTGTGTGTGTGTGTGTGTATTATATATATATATATATATATATATGAATGTTTAAGAAACAAAATCATATATATGATGCAGCAACAAGTAGAAACATGCTCAATCATGCCTTGCACCATTATTTTACTGCAAACACACTCACACACACACACACACACACACACACACACACACACACACACACACACACACACCAAAAAAGGCTGCTGCTGTGACTTAGCTATCCGTAAACTGATCTCTACAGTAATGTAAATACTTTAAAAACTGTGTTTTAGCATACATATTTTTCTATTACGCTTTCTGCTTAGTTTCCTCTATGAAGACGTCTGCTTACAAAAAAACTTCACGGGACAAAGATTTGTTTTAAACAATTACACTTGGCAGAAAAAAATGAGGACGTGCACATGTGCACATATTCGTCCGTTTTTATATTTTCTTCTCTTTTTACTACGCGTTATGAAATATTTGAGTTTCACATGGACAAACTCAAATATAAATTAAACTGAAAGTGAGTAATAAATTAAAAATAGCAGGGTTAGCTCAGTATGATACATGTAATACCAATAGTAATAAATTACTTACAGAATTGTTGCGAATATTGTAGAAAAATAACTGAACATGACAAATAATCTTTTGCATAGTGCACCCCCTTCCCCCCTCACACACACACACACACTTTTTTTTTTGCTTATCTATTAAAAAATGTCCCACGTTTTTTCAGATGGATTTTTGTTAGCACCATATGTTTTAACTAACATACTCAGACTAAGAATAATTGTTGATTTTTTTCCCCCCATTCAAGTTCAAGGACAGTCAAGTTCAAGTTTGAGAACTTGGTGTTGTAATTGTGGCATGCAGTTTTGGTGTCTGCTTTGCTTCTGCATTATATTAAGTACATATTTCCATTTACATAAAATAAAAATTAAAAATTAAAAGAAGCCATTTGAGCCACTTTGCTGTTGGTAATTACATGAAAAAATGCTTCTAACCAACTATTTGACTAAACCTCACATCATACACCAAGAAAGCATCAACAAAAAAAAGTACAATTATTATGAACTACTATTAACTACACAAATACATTTACGCGCACGTTTGACGGTAAATTTGTATTAGTGTGTAGTGTGTATGTGTGACTGTGTGTGTCCCATTGCTAGCTCTGCTGTGTAGATGCAATAAACTGTTAGTTTGCTTCAGTGCACCCACTGTGGGTTGTACCAGGCTGTTGTGTTGTTGTAGGTATGCTTTTACACACAGAGAGAAAATGCTGAAAACCCTGCCATCTGCCTCTCGACATGCAACCTTCCACTGCACTCCTGCCATTCAGTGCCAAAAAGGCCTTGGGGTGGAGTAGCGAGATACTCCTCCAGCCAAAACCATGTGTCCACAGCTAGTACAGCAAAGCTTACATTCATATGAATGAGCATTATAAGCTACATATGCAACAGTAAGCCTCACTCTTGAAAGCTTTGAGTAATCATTTTGACTTTGTCCTTCAAAAAAAGCCATCTTCTATGTAAAACCCGACACCCAACATAACACAGCACATCTGAAATCCAAAGCAGAATATTCGACAAATACGCAAACTTTTGTTGTTTAAACTAGAAAATTTCCGCAATTTTCAAAAAAGGCAATCAGAAAACAGCTTTACTGCAAATTTGATTATACTTTCAAGCGACACCTCGAAGAAGATTTTTCTCATTAGACTTGGGAATATACTTTGCTATTTTAATGTCTTAAAAACATTCAAGCAGTACAGATTTCCCATGATCTTGATCATTAAATTCAAAATATCCACAGTCATTTTTTATATATTCTCTTGTTGGTGAAACTGCTGCGTTTGTTGCTCATTCAGGTTTGTTCTTCCATCAAATCAAGAGAAATGCGATTAGTATCAACATAATAACAAAAGCATCTGTAGTTGTATGTAAAGCGCTTGTATCAAAAGCACAAGTCTTGTAAAATCTGTATTCAGACATGTAAGGTATAGATCCAAAAGTGGGGAAAAAATATGAAGGAATCCTCCGATTAACAAAAATTATGTATACAAAAGCAAATGGTGAAGAAATGGTGAGTTATTCTCTATTCCGTTTTCTTGAATAAAATATAAGCTTACCAAGTACAAACTGTAAAAGCACGAAGTCAAAGAAATTTGCCATTTAAAAATAAATAGTTGTAAAAATTAAGACGTCCTCCAAAAGCTTCTGAAAACATTAAACTGATCGAAATGATCAGCGCACCACGTGCTTCTCTTCATACAGTGCATTCTAAGCTCGGACAGCATCACTCATATGAAATACCTCCACAACTGTGGCCTTGCACTTACTCACTGATTGCATTAAAGTAGGATTATCCGGTCAACAAAGTGCTTTTTTGCCTTTTTTGTGCGTATTGCTAAACTATGAATGAGTTTGTAGAAATTTTTAGTGGGGAAATGTTCTTGAAATCATGAGAATAGCTGTTAACGCTCTGATATCTGCTGTTCTAAGTGCAGGGCTTTAAATTCAGATGCATAAATGCTCGCTCAGGTGAAAAGAAACTTTGTGCAAAGACCTCAAATTCATCGAGATGTTTATTTGTACAGGATTCCTGCGAAAACTGAACGCCCAAAATGCAAACACATTGATAAAGTACATCGGAAACCATGCATCCATAGGCATATTTTAAATGAAAATTACTCACCAGTTACCAGAGCAAAGACGCTAAATGTCCGGTGAGGTTCGGAAGCTCTTCCCGCTTTGATCCACATCTCTGTCAAGAAGAGGAGAAAGCCATAAGCTCCAGTTTGGTGCTTCTTGCATAACCCCGTGATTTCCCTCAGACTGTCCCGTTCACAGCCGTGCCTCAGCCTCAGCTCCAGCCTCAGTGCCCACGTCAGTCTCACCTCCAAGCACAAATCCCTCCTTCAACCACAGTCTCAACCCAAAGCTCAGGGCTGCATGGCTTGCCTGCCACCAGCTGGGTCCAGGCCCGGTGAGGCCTGAAACAATAGGAGGCCATGAGGCTGTCTGCGAGGCTCCAGCTAAGCCCGCCTGCTAGTTAACAAGTCTTTGAATGAGGAATGTTAGCAAACAGACAAACAGCATGTCTGATGCATGCAAATAGCACAACCAGTCCAGTCTCAGCCTTGGCTGAGCACATGAATAATTCACAAGTCTATATGCTTCTCTCTCACATTACTCCCTCCCTCTTCTCAAGTGAAATGCCTTCACTGGAATAAGTGAAGCAAAGTATTCAAACCTCTGTTTTACTTTAATACTTGATAACGTAACGCAACAATAATGCAAACCGGTCATGCAGCGACGTAACGTGCACAGCTACTGGTGACATCTCAACAACTTGCAATTCAACAATTCGCTTCCCCCCCCTTTTTTTCGCTTATTGCCTGTTAATTTCTTTTGTTTGCAATTGGCACCTGTCCCAGTAAGAGCTCCGGCTCAGCGCACCACTCATTTGCCCTCGAGAGCGAGTCGGCATGAAAGAGAGAGAACAAGAGTGAGAAAGAGACACAAGGAGACAGCGAAGGAGAGAGGACATGGAGAGGAAACAGGAGGAGAAGCAGAGTAAATACAAACAAGGTGCGGTACTTCACGCCAGTCGCTGGCGCGGATTACGAAACATCTCCTTTAAAACGCACACGTATACCCTACTGAAACACTGGTCACTCTGTGACTGCCATCCATGGACATCCCGGCCACGAGCCCACCACCACAAACAGGTTACCCGTCAAAAATGGCGCCCCTGGCATTCCAGGTGGATCAAGGCCCATCAGATGGAGAAACACCACCTTGGAAAATTTTGATCCAAAATGAGAGAAACCAAATAAACATGGCTAAAAAAACAGCAAGGGGAAAAAAAACTAATAAAACTAAACAAACAAACAAAAAAAGAAGAGGAAAATGAGGTACAGTTTTATAAAATAAGCAACAGAAAAGCAGAAAAGCGATCAAAAATCCAGAGCGGTGCAAAAATCAATGTGCCAAAAGTAAGAAAAGGGCCCCTAAAAAAAGCCACTTGTTGCCAGGTTTTGCAGAGCTGCTGTGCAGCTAGTTGGAGGCAGAGGGTTAAAATCCAGCTAGTAGTGAGTAAAAAAAAAAAAAAGATCCATCTATGGCAGGGCGGGCTGCGGGGAGGCCCTGACTGTAGAAATAGCAGCAGACTTTTTGTCTTTTTTTTTTTTCTCCCCTCGCAGAGCTCAAGTCTCCCCCTTGCGTGTGGCTCTAGCAGAAAGAGAGGAGCGACCGATACAGAGAGAGAAGACGAGGAGAGGGGGAGAGAGAGAGAGGGAAAGAGAGAGAATCCGAGAGGAGGAGACAGACATGCATACAGTGAAGGGGTAGAAAAGCTCGGCTGATGATGAAATAGGAGGTGTAGCAGAGCGCGCGAACCAGTCACTTTTTCATCACATGTCCAACACGGCAAGGAACTGTATTTGCACTGGGGTCTGGGGAGGGAGGGAGGGAGCATAAGATGGGTGGGAGATGGAGACACAGAAGGGAAGAGAGCGAGGCAGACTGGGAGGGTGGAAAGCACTAAATGTGGGAGGGGTGGAGGAAGAAGAATGACACAGAAATCCACTCCTCCCAGGCAGCGCGCAGGCTCAGTGCCTGCACTCACACGCCATACTGGGATCCACTATAACGTACGTCAGCAACTATATCAGCAAGTGCAAAGAAAAGCAAGGAAAACGGGAGAATACAGAGTCATTCAGCATAAGCTGCCCCCGCTGAAGGATCCTTGAAATATGCAACACTTCTGAGATCTCCTTGAATTATTAACCTCATCTCTTACCGTGGTGGAGCTTTACAGATCTGGAAGTACACACTGAAAGGAACACACGTACACACACACTCAGAGTGCATTAACTCTTTGGCATGCCTGAGCAGCCTGAATGGATAGAATAGACCATGACACACACACACACACACACACACACACACACACACAGGGACGCGAGCACACAAAGTGAAAAAGAAAAGCACGGAGAGTGTTAATTTCAGTAACATGTGGCAAAGAACGCATGGCCAGGACGCCTCCTTCTTGCCCCGGCTCTTTCACAAAGCAAAGGCTGTAGCCGAACCTTCGCAGCTATTTTGGCACAAAGTCAAAAAAGGCTGATAAGCATTTTTGGGTGAGACTCTGCTGCTTTTTCCTCGAGGAAAAACAGCTGCTACATGCCCCGGTATTCAATGTTCAACAGTTCGGAGAACATTTTAGCAAAAACCCCCCCAGAGATGCCGATTTGTCTTGTTTAAAATGGAGAACGAAAAAAAAAGATAACATAATGGTCCACACATTTAGTTTGAACCAATTTCTTGCACAGATTTACATGAAGCATAAGTGAGCCTCAGAAGGAACTAGGAGAGGAGAGGAGAAAGGGGGGGGGACCCTACTAAACAGCAGGGCAGTTTCCACCATCTTAGATTGCATTGATTATGCTTTGCTTCTCACACGCTAGAGCTCTTTCTCTCCCTGCCTGTCCCTCCCTCCCTCTTTCTGTCTGTTCTGCCACCTTCTCCACTCCACGATCAGCATTTGGCTTTTTCCATTTGAGGCAGATTACTGTAACGCTATTGTACAACAACTTCCTGCCTCTTTTGGCTCTGGTTCTAAAAAACTGCAAAAGGCAGACCTCGTGGCTTTAACTTTTTTCCCCCCTCGGCCTTGAACCAGGAGCTCTATAAGGGAAGAAAAGGAGGAAGGAGATATGTAAAGTGTATTTATTACTGAGGAGCTATTTTTTTTCTCTCTTTTTAAAAAAAAAAAAATTAATTTCTGCTTTATAAACTGCTGAGTATTAAAGAGGGGACTTCATGCCTAGCAAGAGACAATGAGAAAGAGAGAAAGAGGGAGACAGAGAGGAAAAACATAAGGTGGGGGTTAAACTTTTTCTTACGTTTTACTCTGTGAAAACTTCCTGTTGGCTTTGGAGAGCACAAATACATAAGCGGGGCTCGAGCTCACGGAGACTTGTTTAACATGGTTGCTACTGCTTCGGGCTGCACAGCTTGTGAGGGCTGCTTTCACTGCACGGCCACCACCCCGTTCCTCGCCGGCTCTCTCTTCCTCACAGCAGCACAGGCTGGATTGCACAAAAAAACCTCTTCTCCTCTCTCCGCGCACTCCTCTTTGCTAGACGGGTTTTTAGTAGAAACACATACGGCCAAAGACGATTAGAGAGAGAGGAGAAAAATGCCAATATTATTTAAACTAACAAAGTGCAGGAAAAGGCTGCTTTGCACTGCAAGGTATTTGTTCGCTTTCTTTCTTTTTTCTTCCTTTCCCTAAATGAGATACTAGCTCAGTTTAGTCTTACACTTTGGCAGGAGCTATAGAATCCTATTAGAAGGAGTTCAAGTTATACGTCACATCTCGCCATGCGTTTTAACCAATTGAGAAACTCATGACTTCATTATGGCTTCAATGTATAAAGATGTCTTGGGTATATGTTAAGATTTTCGGGGAATAGCTTGTAAAAAAATAAAAATAAAAAAAGCATATGTTAGAACTCCAAGGAGTATTAGTCAATAGTTTTAGGGAAGCATGCTCTGTGAATTTATGCTTAGTGTGCATACTGTACTTTGCATGACATAAAGTTCATCTGAGGATACAGTTTTGGCTTTGGGACTGCTGCCAGCTCTTGCCGCTGTGTTGCGTGTCTACATTGCCGCTACATTGTGCCTCTGTTGCGTGTCGTAATTACCTGTCACATCTTAATTGTGGAGTCATGACTTGTCGGACTTTAGAAGCAAATGCAGACTATTTAAGGCGACTGTATAAAATCGGTTTCCGTTTAAAAAAACAAAACAAAACGCACAAAGCAGTTCTTACTACTGCCAACATCTTGCTTTTTTTTTTTTTTTCAGATTAAATGATCAAAAACGACTAACGTTAGATGAAGCACTAACAATAACACACGATGCAGCCGCACTTTAACTGACATCCGGGAGGGAGAAAAGGCAGGGAAAAGCCACAGCTTTCCTTCTGGAGTACTAGGCTGCTGCAGCTGTGTGATACAAAGTCGGTCGATCAGGCCAATTGATATTGCAATGAGAAACAAAATGGCAGACGGCGCCATGTTATAGCCTCTGCCTGACAATTATTTTACTCCTAATAATTTTAACGTATGACTATGCTTCTCTGTTTCATCGAGATTTGATGTAATGAATCGAGTTGGGAGCACAATTTTACGACAGAGAAAAAAACCGTTTTGAAGCGGTTAAAATATAAAAATAGCATAGCAATAGAAATGCAGCGCATACGTCTAACGCCGTTATAAATAAGACACATTTTTTGTGGCTTAAACAAACTGTCTGCTGACGGGCGCTGATTGCATTCAGAAGACGGCACGTTAAAGTGTTTTAAAAGACATCTGCAGGCATTTGTTAGGGTAAACATTGCATTATAGAATTTAAATGGTGGACTGGATGAACGTTCGTCCTACTGCTACATGAAACAATAAAACAATGAGCACAGCAAAAGCGATATGGAATTTCACTGGGCAGGGAATCCACAAAGACAAACAATATTTGCACTTAGAAACATCGAGGAGGCATTAGCAGGTGGGCGTAGGGGTTTGTGTGTGTGTGTGTTGGGGGGTGGGGGTAAGGGATGGCTGTGTGCTTGGTCAGCAACCACTACAACGTCGACACTTAGATATGATATGCGGCACATAAAAACAAGGTTATTCTAATGGACTTATTGAAGGGGATAAAAGCTAACCACAAAGTATCCCTTCTGTATGAGGGGAGAGTATACTCTCCAGCAGAAGAGTCCATGAGGTGGTCGAGCTTAAACCCTGCACGTGTCTAAACAACTTCTCTATTACACCCAGGACCTTTGAGGGCACTCCCCATCGAGGAGGGAACAAAGGCCATGACCCCTGGGTCAAAAGCGTTACATGGGAGGCCAAGCGAGCTCATTGAATGTTCCACTGTTGTTTGCTTTAAGAAGGTAAAGATTACTAACACATTAACTAATGCTGATTAGGGGGTTATCCCTCATGGGACCGAGGTCCCGGGGCAGCACATCACGTCGTATTAACACAGCCTGACCTTTGACCCCCACCAGTCACCTTAGGCAGCCGACTGTGACCGCCACTTTCTCCGTCTGTTTGACATTTATACGCATGCATGCACAGACAGGGAATGCAGGCTAACCTTGCAAGGTGCAGCACAGCTCAAACAGAATTATTTCTATGTGGAAAAATCTGAAGAAACGACCGAATGCTCACTGCACAGGATTTGCAATGTTAACACACCCCGGTCAAAAGAGTTTTTAACTTTACTTTAGCAGGCTGTGCTTCATCCGTGTACCCGTATTTCCAATAAGTACTCCTTCCTAAGTAAACATTGTCAATTCAAGTATGTTTTCAAGGCCTCTGACCTAAAAGACTGTTTTATGTTGAAGCTCATAAAATGGTTGCATGTGCAATGAAATGGTGGACAGAAGACATGCGCAGTAATGATGTTTCTAATACAAGAAAAAAAGAATCGTAATATTGGTGATTGCAACCGATAAGAAAAAAGCAGCTTGTTCAGGATCTGGTTCTGTGACTCCCTTCAACGTATACTTTGATATTAGTACAGAGGTGAAAGCATGCTGCACAGCTGAGCTTACCTAACACTGCATTTCCTGCAAAAGCGAGCCGATAATAAGTTATAATGAAACATAATTCAGCTATATCATTTTGGAAATGTCTGCTAACAAGTAGATCCTTTGGAGAATTTTATGGAATAAAGCACCTTGGGAATATCATTTTATCAGGATTAGGGATATTTTTCCAGCAATGAGTTCCCAAAAATATCAAGTTCAAGTTTTTCCACAAGTTATCTTCACATGCAAAACTCTTGACTGAGCACTTATTTGAAAACACATTATCCATCAATATTTGAAATGCACTGTGGCATATATAAAAGCATGTGTGCAAAATATTATAGAATATAAACAGAATGGACTTTTGTTTGTTTCCTTAAAATGCCGCCCGCTTATTGCAGAAACCCAAAAAGACACAAATAAATAAATGATTAATTAATAGTTAAACTTAATAATTTTATCATAAATGTTGACTATTTTATATATTAGCTTCGTTAAAGGAACACACTGCCTAAAAACCAAAAAATGCCAGGGATACTAATTTAATTTTAGGAAATGTTTAATAATGCCTGAACTTTATAGATTTGGTGTAAATTATTGTCACGATTTATTCAGGGGAAAAAACAAACTTTTCCAGAAATGCATTTTTTGTTCACTGAGTAAAAATCCACATTAAAATGTTAATATGAACTGTGGAAAAATATGCTTTACAAAAGGCAGCTCATCCAGCCTTTTGTTATACAAATAATAAAGAACTGATATTCAGTCACGGCGCACACAAGTTGATTTATTTAACATGAACCTGTCACTAAATTCAAAAGTAAGAGAAAAACTGTTAGAAATCTGTTTTGGGTTTAAATAATACACTTCATTGTGTGTGTATAAATCATTTTTTTACACTAGTATTAGATTGTTAAACATGGTGCACTTAAACACTTCATTCCTAATAAATAGTTTTATATATATAAAAATATTAATTTAATTTTAATGTATTTGATTTCTGTTTAATCAGCTTTACCTGATATGTTGTGCTGATATGAAAGCACAAAAACAGAGCACTGATTCCCCCCCCCCTTCATCTGCCACATAGCTCAGCAGGCATTTGATCCGGTGCTTTCATGAGAACAATTCAAAAGCACCGCAATAAATCTTGAATTTCAAAATATTTCTGAGACATATTGCGAAGAAACAGAATTTCTAGATATGCCACATGCACAAAGAAACGATTCGTCTTAGCAAAAAAAAAAAAAGAATAAGAGGAAGAAAAAACAGGAATAAAGACTTTTTCAAAAGCAGGAATGAACTCACCTTGCTGTTTCTCACAGGATTCTGAAAGGAAAGGAGGAAGAGAGACACAGAGAGAAAAGAGCAAAGGAGAGCTTCTCCTGGGAACAAGCTGGAAATTATGGACCTATTCGATATCAGACCTCAGAGTGGACAACCTATCCTAAGAGGGACGCGCCCTAACTGTAACTAACAACTACTTCTGGCAGCCCTTCAACAACCAGACATATTGTCCTGGATCAGGGCCGTTTTCGAAAAGGCAGCAATGAGCAAGGGCAGCCTAGGCAAGAAATCAACATCGACCTTCAGCCTCATTAATATCAATTAATACTTTTTTCCTCTAATAAAAATACAGAATTTAAAACTATGATCCCAATGAGACGTTAATTATCAAATGTAGCATGTTAAGGTGATACATGCTATAAAAAAGAAGGATTTCCACACTAAAGTGGGGCAGCATTAAGGGGTCAGCACAGCACTTTTTAAAAAAAAAAAAAAATTAAAATGTATAATGCGTGAGTTAATTATTTCACGTACTGTTTTAGTACTGATATATTAAAAGCTCAAAATCCAACACGAATGCAATGTTACATTACTTTGTACTGTGTAGGTCTGAAGATCTGCATTTAAAGTGTGAATGCAACAAAACTGCCTTATGGTGGAAACGAGCACAAGCAGGGTTTGAATGAGTGTAACAATGTAATAAATATTCAATTAAAAAATATTTTTGACTGAGTATAATACCTGTGTCATTTTTGTCATTATAGCAGAGATCACAATGTAGTAACCAATCCCTTTTAGACATGCACCAAATGTTTATTATCTAGTTAAGCAGCAATGTAAAAATACTGATCTGTAGCACTAAATAATGTACTGAGACAAATTTCAATAATCAGTGACACATAAAGTAAATTCTCCTTTTCTGTCCACTTAACTATCAGGTCTCTGCATACTTCTACTCTTCCTTCCAGTTTTCTCATGCAGGTTATTAATTCCTATTTAAAAAAAACAACAACAAAAAAGCCTTGGCCATTTTGTTTTGTTCTCCCTAATCACTACGCCAAGAGTGCACAGCCCTGGCATTTCAGGGGCCACGTCACAACGGCTGTTTCTGTGCCGCAGGGCTGCAAGGAGTCCAACACAGCAGAGCCATACGCACTCAGCGGTTCGCTGCCTCAACAAACACTTTGTGCGCACTGTTTTGTTGTCTTACACAGTCTGTCTAGCATCCTTGCTCCACTGAGAACAGCAAAACATGTAACTAATAACATTTAACAATACGTGTGCTTTTCTTTTTCCTGGTGCCTTTTCCAACACGACATCACACACCTTTCAGCTTCCGAATCACTTTGCAGCACTTTCCTCCTTATGATTACTACAGTAAAGTAAGCTTAGTGACAAAAACAGAGTTACTCGAGCACAAAAAGTAAATATTTGAAATATTCTAGATATTTACCACTTTGATATCTGTTGTTTGGCAACCTTGAAAAAGGGGAAACAGCTGATATTGATGTCATGGATTAAAAAAAAGAAGGACAAAAAAAAATCACTGATTAGAGAAATCACACTTGGGTTACTGATGAGTAAAACTGCATTGAATGGCGTTTATCTATGTGGGAGAAAAGCAGTGATTTATAGGACAGTTGCATAAACAGATGCTATACTCTGTGGGCTATTTATGCAAATTCAGTGATTGAGGCAAAATATTATTAATATTTATTTTTTACATACAGCAAAGTAATATGTGTTTGAGACATAAATCACTGTTCAGGCAAACCAGACCACATGCCAGCAATAAAAGTAAATGTCCACTTACTACTGTGAAAAGTCATTTAAGTCTGCTCATTTGATTGCATGTACACATGTGTGTAAAACGTTTGTCTTCATAACCTTCCCTTAAATAGATTTTTTTTGTAATCCTGTGTGTTGACAACTAGTTGGTTTATTAGTTTCATGCAGAGGCTTGTATCAAAAGCACAGAGAGCATTTAAAGTATACACTACATTTATTTTGTCTATTTTGACTACAAGTGTCACGCATTGTGTGTTTTTTCAATTTCGTGTCAAGCGTGTGATAAAAACAATGTTTATTTTTATTACTCTCGTTATCATCATTATAATCATTATGCCTCATTATATAATACTTTTGTGGGAACAAGCAACTCTGTTCCTCATGATTATGACCGCAGACACTTAGAAGGGTAAACACTTGCGCAAAATTATTTCAATGCTAGTCTGTGATTCAGGGACCCTCTGTGTAAACTCTGTGCTCTCTTTATGGTAAACTGTGCTGACACTGATGGGGTGTAACATGTTCTGGTCCACCCATCAGCATAATCATCATCAAGCTAAAGGTGTTGACAGCACGTATTCGATGGTGTGACAGCCTCTGACCTCTCACACCAACTTAGTAAGGCAGAGGGTCATGTGGAGGACATGGCTATGGAGGGAGAAGTCAATCTTATCCTTCCGTTCCGCCACAGGCCTGTGTGCAGCGACAGCAAGATGAGCTCGAGGGCTTTCCAAAATCCACACACGTTTGGCCGGGAGTAAGGCATCGGGGCCGTGTGTGTTTCAAAGGAAACGCTGAGGAAAGCGCTTTTTTGTGGCAGGACTCGTGCACTTGACAGTGTGTATTTGCCTGCCTCTATGTCTTTGCTCCGTCCCCACCCTGACTCAATATCCCTCAGCACCAATATGTGTCATCTTTAGTAGCCAAAATGGCATACAGCCCACTTGTCTCCCAAAGGCAGAGAACACTACCTTGTATCTCTTGATTTGGATCTCACGTGTGCAGACAATTTTTTGCCATTATCTCTACACATTACAAATACCTCGGGCTCGCCAGAGCAGCGTGGGACTGAGAGGTTAAAAGGCAGGAGGCACGGAGATGAGAGGCACTGAAAAGCCTCAGCTCTCGGACTGTTGTCAATTGAGCCTGTGCTTCTCTAATGGGGGGGGGGGGGGGGGGGGGGTTGATAACCTGGCACACAACCAACCACTAATGCCGCTTAAATGTCAGAGACTGCAGAAGGAAAGGGAGACAGCAAAACTGGGAGGACATTCATATTTCAGCATGGCAGATGCTATAATACGTTCATGCCTCACAATGAGGACAAACAAAGACCCCAGAAGTTTGAAAAAAGCAAAAAAACAAAACAGAGAAGGCAGGCATGATAAAAGGGAAATGAAAAAGAGGAAAAGGGATTTTTTAGAAGTGATGGAGGCAGCTCCATCTAATGGTTGTCTCTATTCGCCAAAGTTTGGAGTAGATCTGTCTCACTCTTTCTCTCTCTCTCTCCTGTCTCTTTCTCACTCTCTCTCCGCAGATGAAAACCTGACTGGGTGGGGGTCGGGGACAGGGTTGAGTCTGGTGTTGGGGGTGGGGTTGGATTGCTGGAGAGAGTGATCTTTTTTTCCAGCGGGGTGAAAGGCGGACGGTCATGTGTGCAGAGCTCATGACAAAAGGCCCTTTTATGTGCAGCGTATGCAGATAGAGGAGGCTCCTTTGTGCACAGATGGAGATCCCATGCCTGGGTCTGCCTGCGGCAGAGAGGGAAGGGAGGGCGGAGAGGAGAGAGGAGTGGTGGTGAAGGGAAGAGAGGGGAGGGAGGGGTGTCTCTGGCACTGAGTGCCATCACTATGTCTGGTGGGGGATGGGGCACAGAAAAGAAGGACCGAGCGGTCCCGGTCCTGCCAGGTTCATACACAGCGAGGAGGGGCCACGAGCCTCGCTAAGAGGATACAGAGACTTGTAACTCAATAGTGGAATCGAAGAGAGTCCATCAAGTGAGTAGCAAGTGGCCCAGGGTCAAGTATTACATACAAATAATCTCTGATTTTTGCTTCTTTTTGCTGGCTATGGAAAACACGGTTTGTCACATATAGTGCCAGAGAGCTAATACAAGTACAGTACAGCATGCAAAACTTATCTGATACCAACTACGGATTACAGGCTTAGAAAAGCTTAAACTAGTTTTTTTTTAATGCCAACTATCACATGTTCCTAACAGGTAAAATGTTCAAACATATCTACAGTTGCACTTTTGACCCAATAACGAGGGGTCAATCATTCACGTGAACCATCGAGCCCCAAATGAAACTGACTGCCAAGTTCAAGTTCTAGTTCTATCTCAAATAAAGGCCTCTTCATCTGTCTCAATCTCTATTATCTCAATGTTGCTGCTTTGAACCCATCCTGACTGTTATCTATCAGTGTCTGGATAAGAGCATTAAATGTGTATCCTGGTGGCAGCTCTCCCCTGGGAGTCGAGGTGACTCCTACTGACATCTAGTCTGCTGAGAAGACATCATATCCTTTAAGTAACCTCCTTCCCTTGACCAGCACATCACAACACTCAAGTCAGACAGCTTCCTATCCTCCTGGAGGCCCACGGCTCTTTTCTCCAGTGGACAGATAGATACCACACAACGGCAGACCCTTTAAACTCTTCACATTGGGCTGAAGCTGCTGATGGACGTGCTGAGAGCTGCTACTGTTTGAATATAAAACAAGAGCAAGATGGAAATGCACAATTTCCTAAAGAAAGATTTCTGTCAAGGGATTTATTAACTAACATGCTTGATAGCTAATGAGTTAATGTTAGCTACCTATTGGGTTCATTATCCCATGATAGTATGCTTGTTAAGTTTCCCAAACACTGAAATTCTTGCTGAGTAAAAATGAGTATAAGATACAAACGAGTATTATTCTGTATTTCATATTTAAAGCAATTTTTACATTTTATTCCTAAACAGCGCTGTATAAATAAATCTTATTTTCTTACTAAAATAGTTTTGTAAATGGGGGTCCAAATTAGAGCCAATCAGACCCAGTAGAACAAGGTATGCTTTCAGGTAGGCCTTCCTTGTGATTTACACATCATTCTGAATCAAAGTTCTCTTACTTCCCATGTCTGGTTTCAAAATACTAACACAGCAACAGGCAAAATGCTGTTCACTGAACCAATGGGTGGCATCACAGTCCATTTTTGTATACAGTCTATGCTTCTCCCCAGGAAAGACTTTGCCAACCTGCCATACTAAAATCAGTGGACCAGGGAAAAAATCTGGAGTGAAAAGAAGCTGAATTAATATGATTAATGGGGAAACAAAGAAAACAAGACTTTGCTGATGCTGTTGTGCTGATCATTATGCCATTAAATTACAAACTGTACCCTTTTTACTGGTAATGATGACAAAAACTGGATGTGCAGTGTACACTTTTCTGGTTTATAAGAGGAACATGCCAGAAAAAGTGTGAGAACCACTGGCTCAGGCTAATTAAAGTGATCAGGTGTTTTTGTCTGAGTCCTGTCTTAACTTTGGCCTAACTGCCCAGCCTGTCTGCCTGCACTCTGGCTGCCAGGAGGCCAGGAATGAAAGCCTGGCACTTACCCCCCTCTCCTCTATCTGCTCCCCTGTTGCTACCCTAGATGCCAACAAAGGTATTTCTGGCCCTAATCAACATGGAGTGGTAGAGAGATATGAATGCATGCCTGTTTTTTTTTTTCCTTTTACACAAAAGCAGAAAGGACTTAGGTAAACACTAGGAAACATTTTCTCAAGATAAAACTGCATTCCCAAGAGCTACTACAATACATTACGTTGGTTTATCAAGCTTTCTTCTCTATTCAAACTTAAATTCATGAGTTGACGTTATGTCACTTATGTTTTTAAAATAAGGGGAAAGTCATCCCTTTATTTCTGTCCTTTCTCCAACAATTTTATACTGTAGCACATTCATGGTACATTGTGGGAAAAAAAAGATAATTTGGGATATGTTAACATCATCGTGTGAAAGCATTGTACCTTGTGTTAACATACCAAGTTGCTAACTTATACCATACCTTACTCTGTTTTGATGTAATGTCAAATGTGTATAGTTGTAACAGCCATAACGGTTCCTCTGTGTGGTATTCTGGCCATTTTATCTCTGACACCCACAAGAAAGGCATAACTATCTGTTTGAAAGGGAAATGGGCAGCAGAAGATAAAACCAAGGGGATATAGGCATGATAGATTAAACAAACAGTGTGTTATTATAAGCTGAAATATGAAATGTAAGAGTTTCATAAACAGGAAAATACAATGTGTGCCCTCTTAGTGTATTTACTGCCATCAGCACATGATCTGCTGGATCCATCGGATCTGAGGTTTTTTTTTTTTTACAGAAAGGCAGATTAAAATGACTAATTTACTAAACTTCAGTGAAAGAAGAGGCAGGAAATCTGGGAAAATAATCAGAAATCCCGACTATGAAACAAAGACGAGGGTGATGAAGATGATGGTGAAGAGAAAAACTGTAGCGTGTTCAACATGTGGCTGTCTCAGCTGACCTGTTAAATCTTACAGACAATACAAATAATGATGATTTTCTTGCACTCGAAAGGATTGAAGGATTTTCAAGTGAGCTCACTCTCACAATAGTGGGGCGTCCAGGACAGGAGGGATACGCGGCCCGGACCCCGAACAGCACAATGTGCAAAAGCAAAATGGGGAGCATGAAATGAGGGCTCAAAAACCTCCACACCGCTTAGCTTTGAGTGCTTCGTCATAACAAAGCTGACCACCACTGCTCACCAGGATTGAGACAATACATTCAGCAGTGACAGCCAGTGCTATTGTGTAGGCCTGTGTTAAAATGAAATTTAAAAAAAAAAATCAATCATGAAAAAACGGAACACAACTATGAGCGAAGGCACAACCTTACAGTAGGATTACAGGACCTCTGTTTTATTTTTGAGCGCCATCAGAGTGGGTCAGTTAAAATAAATTCCTGATCAACATCCTACAGCGCCTGTAAAGTCTCTCAGCACATCCACGGTCTGAAGCAAGTTTTAGCTCCCCTCCCTAAAAGCTCACTGTCTTCTGACTAGCAAGCTTACACCAGTCTTTGCTTATTGAGACCGTCTCATCCTCGTGTCATGTGGAAGCTTCAAAAGCAAAATAGAAAACACTGCTTCTCTTTCTTGGTTGCAAATTGCAATCTCTCAAATCCATCTTTGCCCGTTCAGATCTGATCTGGAATACAACCAGCATGAATACCAACAGCAAGAAAGATTACAACGGGATCTCTTTTTAGAGAAGAATATGTATTTTACTCTTTTACTGGAAAGTGAGCAAATATACATGGAGTGCCCACTTGTTCACAAACCTTACAGTACATAAAACACAACAAATTGTACTAGAGCCAGCCTTGTTTTTTTGAACTGTCTTCCAGTCACTACAGAAGCAATGAAAAAAAAGAAGCAAATACAATCTCTCTCCTTTTATGACCAAACAATTTTTGTAATTTCAAAACTTACTAAAGAAAAAAGGGAAAAAAAGATCGACATTACTGCTTCTCTTTAACTGCAAATTTTAAAGCAAACAAGTGCAAAATTTAATTAAAACTAATAATTGAATGCCCGATTAATGACATGTAATATTTATACTACATGAATTTATTCTATCTACCTAACTACATGCTCATAGTACATATGTTTGAGGTAAATAGGTAAAAAAGTACATGAAAATCCAACATTTTAATATCACATTGTATGAGATCGAACTTCTACTTTTAAGAATAAAAGAAAATGCAAAATTTCCAAAACAAGAATTACAGATGACAAACATAAACATACATAAAGCAGTTCAAAAAGAGTTACAAAGATATGATCTTCATGAGTTATAAAGAAAGGGATCATGTGGAAATTCAGCCGATGTCTTTGTTTAGGAAATTGTATTCATGCTTATTCGACAATTAACTGGAGGTATTGGTGCGCAGGCAAAGTTAAATATGAAAAACATAATGATATAATGTGGTGCATAAATCATATTAGAAATATGTTTGTTACTATTACTGCAGATTATATCAGTAAGGAAGCTGCTTAAATATTGACTGATAACTTATGGCAAAGGGGTGGGATTAAATAAGTGTGTACTTCTTCCCTCTTCTTTTCGATATGTAGCTGAATCAGAACAGGTGAAGCAATATTGAAATGTATTAGCTTTATTTTGTATAGGATTTCTTTTCTTCTTTTATTTGCTAAATGAACTTTGTATATTGTTTACATTATTGAAATAAATTAACAAACAGCAACAACCTTAAAATCATAAAGAAGGATCTTTAAATTAAAATGGTTGAGCTCTCTTTGTCTGTTAACTCAGTCATAAGCGATACTTATTTTAGTGCCCTTGACTAAGGCTCTGGAGCTTGTCTTTGACAGCTCATTTTTTAATAAAATAAAGCAAAACAAAAATGTATAATATATAATATAACAAGAACATACAATCTAATGTGCTTCACACACAACCTTCGCTTCATTAATTCAGTTTCCTAATACTAAAACCAAGCTGTAATACTTTACTTTCTAATTCAGTGCAAAAAGGGTCATAGCAAATTACAGGAGAGCAATTTAAAGCGATGTTTGCTGTTACTGTGAATGCTGGCACGACACCATATGAGCCATCTGCAAAAATGCCCCGTTTCACAGTGCATTTAACATTTCCAACTTCCATGTCCGTGTCCCTTTAAGAGAAGGCTGAGTCTGCAGCTGTGAAAACTCTGCATTGTTGCTTCTCTTACTTCTACTTTCAAACTTCATTTTCAGCCCTTGCAAAGATTTTCGGAGCCACTCTCTGGACACTGGCAGGTACTTTCACCAGGAGCCAAACTTCCCAGCATGCCTTGTAGCAGGGCAGGCTTTGTTCCTAAATTTAACTGTGAAGTTGCACTGCTTAACATGTGATACGACCCTGCTTCGTTCTTACTCAAGCGGGTTTACATAAGATGCATACTATACTGCCAGAAAAATGAAGTTTTCATTCTTTAATTGCACCAATATTGAAAACTTGTGCAGAAATCCTTTACAGCTCTCGAAGCATGCGTGGCTATAATTTAAAAGCCAGGCTGCTGAGAAAAAAAAATCATCAAACTTCAAAACGGCGCTTAATAATAGCCATATAATGTTTCATATCAAACATTTCCTTTCATCATCTCTCCAGAAACTTGAATTAAACTACTGGAATTAAAGACACGTCTTTAATCACACTGGCCTCAGTGTACTTTCTGCAACAGATGCATCATCAAAGATGCTTAATAGCTTAAAATGGGACCCATTTTCTATGATGCACAGCTAAATAACATTTATTCCTAATACCATGGAAACAGTTCCAATCTTTGCTCCAAAGTGGATATTACAGCTACGCTGGATAACATGTGAGGGACAGTGCAGGCTGCCTGCAGCATCTGGTGGACACCTGTAAGACTGCAAGTCACTAGATTAAAAAAAACCCAGAAGCCTCTTTGATTTTGCTAAGTCACTAAAATTCCTGGGCGAATGTACGTTGACCTTCAGTGGTAGTTCTGCGGACATGTGGGGTTTTCTACCTATCACTAAATCAAAGGCAACATACACAACGATGAACAGTCAGTGAAACACAAATCTGGTCAGCCAGACAAACCAGAATACATGCTTGTTTTTAGATTAACATTTTTTATTTTATTTTATTGATGCTCAAGTCATTGTGTTCACCTTCTGTATATTAAAAAAAAAAATACAACTGTTCCTGAGCTTCTGCTTCTTTCTTCACCATCTCCGGATAAGCTCTGATGTGTAAACAGTTTTAAAAAGTATGTCAACATACGTGGAAGGTTTTTCTTAATGGCTCTAAAAGACAAAAAAAACCCAAAACCATTAAAATGTGTGTTTAACTCAAGCACTTATGAGCTATATCTAGTGAGCGTTGTGAACTCAATCACTGCGAGTAAAGCTGATCACAAAGGGGCAATCACTGACACCAAAACAATTAGGTTGCATGGGTCTAATCCCTTGCACAGCACTTAGGACACTTTTAAAAGCCACTAGGGCACACTGCAGAGTTCCCTTAACTTTTAGGGTTCAGTGTGGTCCATTTTTAAAGTCACTGGGGCACAGGCCTGATTGTTAAGACCAGGGAAAGTAATCCCTGGAGTCAGGCCACTAAACCTGCTCTGTCCTTGTAACCATAGCAGCAGACAGGTAGTGTCTGGGTCACAGGGCAAACATGGCCAGGCTTCAACCCCGGCTGATGCAACATGTTTACGCATTCATTTATTTGGTTCTAAGACATTTAAAAAGTCACCCTTAATAAAAATGTACATGTCTGCTGTATGAAGTGGGTTTCGCTATCAAAGTATGACAAACTTTCAATCAGTAAAACTCATATCATTATTAGATTACATAACAAATTATATACTGTAAGTTCATAACTCTAAGTAGTTCCTCTGTGAAGAAAATATTTTAAGACTTTGCAGTGGACTTCAAGAACATTAGAAAACAGATGCTTCTATTCAACAAAATTATAAATCAGCAAATTGAAAATAACCTTCACATTGATAAGTGGTGAATATAACTGTCATTAATGCAAAATTACAACTCTACATCTTTTACAAGTTTAATTATCTCTATGTTTATTAATACAGTTCAATCCACTATTCCATTATGTTCATGTACAGCCTCAAAAAAGTCATAAAATACCAAAAATATATATTTACAAAATTATCATATGAAAAAAGATAAAATAAATCAAATATAAGAAAACACATAATGCCACATGAGGATGAGACAAACTGTCCAGTTGAATTTTGCCTCTTCATAAAAAAAATGCCCAAATGATGGTCTTGCCCTTTTGAAAGGAACACATGATCTCCTGTGGCCTTTTCAGCTTTCCCTCTCTCTTTTCAGTTGCTATGAGACACTCGAGATGAAGCCAAGGCTTCCACAATTCATTACTGGAGGAATAAAAGCCAAAGCACTGGACAAAGCAGGGCAGACCAACTCAAACTAGCTCCCACTTAACACACACATCACACCTCTGAGTGCTCTGCTGACATACAAATGGCCAATTCAAGACTTCTGTCTCTCTTTTTTTTAGTTTTATTTAAAAAAAAAAAACAGGGATATGAATGAAGGAAAATGGCACAGGTACAATGTGAAAAGTTATCAGGTCAAACATTTCTTACATTAGAAACCAAATAAGACATTTTTCACATCAAGATTTGGGGGGTTTTTTGTTTTAAAAAAGGTTTTCAGGCAATAATTTTTATACGTCCTCCATAGTGTAACACACCGCTTTTTATTGAGTTTGCGCCAAAGGTTGAACAGGCTACAATGCAGCATCACCTATCTCTGGCTTCCCACCAGCTCTGACTCGCCAAATCATGAAACATCTCTTTTCTCTCCAACCAATCAGATCTGAATCACTAGCTGTTCTCATGCAAAGAAAGGAAAAGGAAAGCCAATGAGAAATGTCCCTCCTCCTTCCCCTCATACACCACACACACACACACACACACACACACACATACATAACAATCACCATCTGAGAAATGCCAACAGACGGGCAATCAGTCATTGTAATTAGGCTTGCTGCCATTCCCGGGCCTTCATAATTCAGGCTAGAGCTGGAGGACATAGGTAGTGAGATCCTAGCTGCCATAGCCTACCGCTGGTTCACCCAAGCCTCGAACCAGGCCACTCCCCTCTTCCATCTCTGTTCCCTACATGGGGGGGGCAGCACAATTATAAGGGGTAGCTGGATTACTGCAAAATTACTCCCCTCACCCCAGTCCCACTCCCACTCCTTTTTCACTGCACTGCAGTTTTTTTTTGTTTTAGCAGATACATTTGGCTAAGAAAATGGCTTTTAAAAGAGAAAAAGTACTAATCTAAACACATAAAAACACTATAAAACACAACTTTGTGACATTTAGCCCATACAACTTTGAAGACGCAGAGGTGTAAGGGGGACACTGGATTTACAGTACGGACACAGCAGACTGTTTTTCCTTGGAATTCAAAGCTAAACAGGAAACTATGGCAGTAATTTGCAGAGATTTATTTTATTTGCTTACAGGCTGTGGTTTACTCAGAAACTGGCTTTGCCTGTTCTATAGGACATGAAGTTTTTTTGGCAGTGAAATGAAGAACTGCAAGTTCAGCCAAAATAGACAATAAAGCAGAATGGAGAAACATGCCAAATTGCTCGGGCAATTCAGTCCAGAGGCTCATTTTTCCTAAATGATTCATACTGGAAAGAAAAGCATTTCCCTGTCCTTAGATGAACTTAGTGTGCTTGCCGTTGGCTTTACAAGGAAGAGATGGGGGAGGGAGGCGGATGTGTTCACACTCGGTCCCACAAACACACGTGTGTGCACACACACATATGACTGCACAGCCATGACTACAGATTCTTTGCTCACTGGGGAATTAGGTAATACACATGTAAGTCTCAAACACAGACACATATAAACATATGCTACTTTAAAAACATATTTTTTACATAACCAAATCGAGTCAGTCCTCATTTCTTTATATTTCAACTTTCTTACGATTTTAGAAACTGTCTTGTACAACAATTCTCCAGGCTTTCTGCAGGTCTTTCAAAGTTTTTCTTTGGACATTGGCTGCTATTTCACTCACTTTCAGTCCAGTCCTTGCACCAGAGCATTTTCAGACAAATGTTTCATTTTTTGTCTGTTTGCTGAGCCACTGAAAACTGACTTATGATTAATTCAAGCATAAAAACGCACCCAACTAAAAGGATGAACCCGTATTGCATCTACACATAACAGACACCAAAGACCCAGTTTTAAATTGCATCTTTAGATATTTTGTTATTGGCAACCTGTCAAAAGAAATAATATGTATAATTTTAAAAATTAAACAGTGATTTAAACAATATTTAATTTGTTTGGTGTAACCAAGAACTGGAAAACATTCCTGACTGGAAACAACTACCTCTGCATTGCAATTGCACACACCTGCTGCTACATATTTTTAGTATTTCTTTTAGCATTATTTATATTATTATATAGTAGACTAGTATACTATTTTCCAGAGAACACTGTTGGAACACTTTATTTTATTTATTTTTAGGTCCCTATTCAATATTACCTTATTGTTAGGGCTGTTTTTTTGTTGTGCATCTGCACTTTATTGTTGTCAATGTCTACGCATGGGACAGTGTGAAACGTAATTTCAATTCCTTTGTATGGCAAGTACATTTGAAGAAATTGACAAATAAAGTTTTCTATTCTATTCAATTCTAATGTATTAGTTAAGTCTGCAAACGGGCAGAAAATAGCATGTCTACATCAACAAGGTGAATCCCAAAGAGCTATTAGCTGAACATCTCAGCATGGTGTGCAGTGTGTCCTTAAAAACAGTGAGGAAAGTGGAGGACAAAAGAACAAGTGGCAGTTCTAAAAAACTATGTAGAGCAGGTGAACAGTATGTGAAAGTCATGTAATAAAATAGAACAAAAAAATCTGACAGCTGATCCCTCCACCAAAGGTAAACAGAGAGAAAAGGCAAACATAAATAAACCACAGACATGCATTTACAATGATGAATCCAAATCTGAAATTTTCAATACAAATTGTGCCTATAGGTATGAAGGTCAGGAGAGAGGTACAACAATGAGTATCTACGGCAATCTGTAAAAAATGGTGGAGGCTGTATCATGGTTTGGGGCTGAATTTCAAACATCCTGTCCAAAAGTGATTAAATTATGTTGGTAAATTACTTAATTTTTCCCTATGACAATGTTGGCATTGCAGTAAGCACATACCTGAACAAAAAACCCCCCACACCAATCAGTCATGGACTGGACTCCACAGAGCCAGGATCTCAACAATATTGACGCAGTGTGGGATCATCTTGACAGAGAATGGAACAAAAAAGCAGCCAACATCCAAAGAAGAGCTTTGGGTGTCCTTCAAGAAGCCTGCAGAATTATTCTCCAAGACTACTTAAAGAAATTCCAAGAAAGCTTCCTAAGAGAGTTCAGACTATGTCAAAGAATAAATATGGTTATACTTTCAAACAGTGTTTTCTGCTTCCATCTATGTTTGCATGTTTCAATAAACTGCTGTACAGAACACAAAGAAATGAGGAAATGACTTCTGCATATTGTTGTATTTTATTCAGCTTGAACCATGACTGCACGACAAACAGCACTTTTTAGACTGTACTTAGTGTTCAGTGCAGTAGCAGTAGAGTTTAGAAATGAGAGAAAACTAAAGGCAAGTTTTGTATCAGTCAGCAGTGTCCTGAGGCTGGTTTATTGGCCTGTCTGGCTCAGCTGGCTGACAGTGTTCACCTGTTCCTTCTTTCCACTGCAGGATGGCAGCTAATAGTCTGCTGCAGCACAACAGGGATTAGAACCTAAAACTCTTTTGTTAATATTTGCTTACTAGGCGTGACACTTTTCTGTGCTAATTAGCTACTTTTCAATAAAGAGAGACAAAAAGACATGATGGGAGCATGCTGATAACTTATTGTATATGCATCAAAATTAGACCATGCAGTAAGGAAACATCTAAGCATTGGGTTACATGAAAAATCCATTATGCTGCTCATAAGGGTACTTATGAATCTGTTTTGTACATCATTAGTGTTATGCAGCAGATATTAAAAAAAACAATAATCAATAATGAACAGAACAGAATAGAAATATCTAATTGTTATGATTTAAAGTTATCACACAGTTTTTTTACTTTGAGACTAAATCATGTCTGCAATGACATTTTTTGTGACCTTGGCTTTCCAAGTCAGGCTTAAAATTAATACTCAGAATGTAGAGTGCAGCAGCATTAAGGGACAAACATAAACATCTCGCCTGTGACATATTTGGACAGCGGTATGAAGGTTGAAAACGAGAATAAGCCGACTGTGTTATTGCTGACTCGTGCAAAATGTGGGCAAATATGTAACAAAGTGGCCGTTAATAAGACAAATTCACTCAGGATCAGTCGAATGACAGATTTAAAATAGTAACAAATCTATGAGTGACACAGTGGCAGAAAAATGGCGATGAGGTCTCTACACAAGGGTGTGACACAAAGCAGGAATTTATTTCAGCCCCGAGTCTTTCGAATTGTTGCTCCAGATGTTGCCATTCTGCAAATGTAAATAAAGGAAGAAAGCAGCACTTGCCATTTAAGATATAAACGATGTTAGTTTTCATTAGTTTTCAGCTGTTTCTGTAAAAATCCAGCAGTCAGGCATTAGTGGCAAGTCATTATTCAGACATTAGATTGATTCCACTGCTGGTGAATCACACAACTTTGTTTTTTTAGCTTCATAAAAAGGTCACAAGTAACATCTAGCTAAACCTGATGTGAAACAAACCAAGATGAAGATAAAGCTACAATGACGAAGCCAAGACTCGTGTTTTTTTTAACCTCGTGATTCCTTGTGAACATACGTGACATACTTAGATTTCGAGTGACTGCATTATGAACATAATTTAATTTCCTTAGGGATTATTAAAGTATTCTGATATGCATGAATTTATTTACTGATTTATGACCAAGTAGTCTCCTTAAACTCCCGCAAATGATGTTTTATCCTGTATAAATCTCTGTCTCTCTTTTATATGAAATGCATTTTAGAATATTGTCCCTTGCCAGTACTGTATCCCTCTTCTTAATGTCCAAAAATCACAAAACTATAACTCCACATATGGAGAATTATTATTATTATTAATATCATCATTGTTACACAGAAACCAGACAACTGTTGCGCTGCATGAACTTCACTTATCATCATCATCAGAGTTCAAGTAAAGCTTGTGTGTGTGTGTATGTGTGTGTATGTGGTTTTTTTCTCCCTTCCCCATGGCAGTGAACCTGAAACCACATGACACCTAGCAACAATGGGCGCCTGTGTACAAATAGAGGAAATAATTTTTTTTTAAAGAACCACAACAGAAGTAAACTTTATACCACAGCAGCGTTCAAAGCCTAGTTTTAAATATGTGTCAAACTTGAAAACAATTTAATGAATAAATAAATAAATAAATCCCGCGTAACCCACAGCAAAAATAAAACACGCCACTAAATATAACACAAACCAGTTATCAGCGCTACACAGGAGTGCTGACACCATAAAAGCCACCTTAATCATGGCGCTAATATACAAGCCACGCTATAAATATTACAATATCACTTTCCCCCCTCCGTTTTAGCTCCTATTGATATAAAAGGTGAAATCATTTCTGGGTCTATTTCCAGTCGTGCTGCAGAACAAAGAAAAGTTTCGACTCACCACAACAACGCACCATGTGCTGCGACTGTCCACAGCGCAACAGGCGAGAGGATGGGAACCGAGAAACAGCCTTTCTTTTAAGGTGTTCAGTCCAGCCTGCTGCAGCTGCTCGGTACTGCTTTTGCTTCTGAGGGAAACTTAAGAAATATCTATGTCACCGCTGCGCTTCGTTAAATACAGATAGCCCGGGGGGGAAGCGAGAGAGGGAGAGAGAGAGAGAGAGAGAGAGAGAAAGAAGTGATGATCCGCCGGGTTATAATCTACGTGGTGGTCTGACTGCTTTGGTGAGGACAGGATTATACACATCCCAAAGAAAGCTTTTCATCTGTTTCATCCGCTGCTGCTGTCCCCAATATCCCCACAAGTCTGCATGCATGGAGATCCTGAATCAGTTTACTGTGCGTGAAGGCTGCTCTGCAAGTTATTACAGCCGACAGGGGTTGACTGGTTGTTTTATGGGAAGTCAAAAATATTTATTTGCTTTTTTGTTATTTTTGTCGTTGTTTTTTAATTGCTCCGTTGATATTTTAGGTGCTGATGTATATGTGGCTGCAGTGCATTTCCTGCTGGAGCACTTGCATGCCTTGGTGCATGCAGTGAGCGACCTGCAATACCTGTAAAGTTTGTGTAAGCAGAAGTAGTATAGTTTTGGACTCTTATATTCAGACTGAGCAACTTTAGCAACCTTATTTCTGTCTCTATACGTGCTCATTTTCACTGGGATTCACTGCTATTTTACTTATTTAGATTCCAGTTAGAGCATTTTTACTCTTGCTTCTGTGCCCTTTGGCAGTTTGCTCCGAGATTTTGGGTGGAAGTTGTTTTTTCTGGGGGGGGGGGGGTCATATTTTGCATTTTAGAGATTTCAGCACCAGGTTATCGTTTGTCATTAGTGGAGCACTTAGCATGCTTCTTGTAGCTTGCACTTGAGCAGTCAGTAACTCACTCTGCAGCCGTTTGAATGCTGATTTGAGCTATCACTCAGAATAGCTCGCTTTCACAGAATCTTAAGTTGCACCTGTTGCATGAATAGCTCTGAAATGCCAGACTTGACAGACGGTAAACACAGGCTGCTCTGCACTTTTCCATCCGGGGCGCTCATAAATGACTTTTGCCCAGCAACATGTTTTGTGGCCAAGCCAGGCCGCCTAGGTCTCTTGATAGCAAACAAACACCACCTTTCACACTGAGGTGACTTTAATGATCATCTTGATCCTGGCACGGTGCGCTGGCACAAGCAAGGCAACCCTGTTGACCCCATACTGCATAGAGACAAGGATAATGAGATTAGCTTTGCATGAGTGTGGCTTTTGTTTGTGACGTGTCCTCTCCAGATTGTGCATGCACAGCTTTTCAAGCTCTGCAGTTCATGTGACAATATAACTGCAGTTAAGGGAGTAAGGATTACTGGGTGAGGTGATCGGGTTCACAGAGCTGTGCGCTCAGGGCAAGAGTTAGTTACCGTGAGTGCATGTGGGGAAGGAAATGATGTGAAATATCCAGGATTTCTCACCGTTTCCAGAGAGAAAGTGGTGCAAATGTTCACCTTTGTGTCAATCCCTAGTTATGTTTCAGTGTGTGTATTTTTCCTTTGCTGCACCCAAAAATGTTAAGAATGGTCTTATATCTGTCTTAACTTTTTAAATTTGGAAAAACCTGTTTTCTGTGTGACCTCATATCTGCTTTGTTTCAAACTAACAAAAAAATATGTGGTTAAAATCACACTTTTGTCTTTAGTTGTCACCAAGACAACATCGATTATATCAAGTAGTTACAATATTAATTACATAAGGTAGCTGAACCATTGGCTGGTCTTCAGAGCACTTGCTGACAAAGAGGATATGTTCAGACCACTTACACAGAGTCTGCACAGACTGTCTCTGGTTTTGCCTTCAACAGTTGCTCGTCAGGCTGTTCCAGAAACAAATGCAATGACAAAGAAACAACTGCAATTCTGCTTGTCAAATCAAATGAAGTTAAACTGTTTAAGAGAGACTTCTGTTCTGCCACATGACAAATCGCACGTTATCCGCCGGATCAGGAGAGCACTACCATATTTTGAATTCAGCTTTGTTTTGTCAGTGCACATCATTGCCCTTTTTTATCCTCTGCTGCTTGATCGAGAGTCCCAGCAACAACCGGCTTACATATACAAAACAAAACAAATACAGATATTTTGTTTGGGGGTTAACCGTGTTAACCGTCATCCAGGGTGATGTGAATTCCCGCTATGGGGTTCTGCTGAGATGCTTGACCTTGGAGGCTCTGGAGGCTCTGAGTTCACTAAGAAATGCTTATTTGTACACAGAGTGTGTTGCTCAAGTTGAACAAGGCTGCTTTGCACAAAGAGACAATTCTCACTGGTGTCTGGACTCCATTTCTGCTTTATATATTTATAAATTTGTAGCAGAGCTATTAATTTGCTTAGGATTGTGAAAATGGGACTACAGTTTTTATATAAAATATGCATAAACTGCAATTGCCTCTGAATGGCTTAAAGGTAGCTTCAGTCATTTTTTTCAGTGCTCAGACCACCAACCTTACAAACAAGACATCCACTAAAATGCTGCATGAAATCTAAAAGATTGTAAAGCAAAACTGGCATCAGATTTCACATTTCTTGGCTGTCATTAACTTTCTCCCATTCTCCCTCGTGCTAGTCTGTTAACTTTCAGAGGTACCCCTGAAGGAAAACATGTTCATTAAATTCCCAGCAGGATTCCGTACACCGGCTTCACCCTGTCATTGACAGATTCATGAATGACTCAATATGCGTCTGGATTTGTAACCTGCGAGGGCTTAACAAAAAAGTCTGGGAACAATGGCAACTGAGGCAAAGCTGGAGAGCCTTCAGTCTAAACAAAATCTCATTGTTCGTGTTTTCCACAGTCAGGGGGTTAGGCATTCCCTTACCCACCCCCCACACCATAGGACTCCCAGAACCTTAGTCCACTGTTCCACCCCAGTCTCAGTACTTCACCAGCTTGTAGTGGGGTTAGTAATTAAACAGGCTGCCTCTCAGTTTCTGCAGCTCCACAGGGGGAGTCCCTGCATGAAATGCACTCCTCATTCTGAGTCCAGACAGCAGCTGATGAGGGATTATCTGCTGGCAGAGGCATGGCATACTCCCCACCATAATCTTCAATTAGTTCAGTTCACGGTCATATGTTGGGTGGACCTGACACTACCTTTCCCACGGCTTTTTCATAAACAGCAGCAGCGTATTAAAAAAGGTACATGTTTTACATATCACATATCATCTTTTTAACGTACAGTTTTCAGACCTGGTATATTACATGATATGTGGGTTTTTTTTTTAATGTATTTATATATCCTATGATAATTACGTGCAGTATATTGAATCACAGAATGATCACCTCAGATGGATAACAGGTACTTTTCTCTTACTTTTTATTTCTTCTATTTCTTTGATTTATTTCTTCAAATCTGCAACTCAGTTTTCACAAGGCTCTACTTCCAGTTAGTAATCACGTGTATTCATGCTAATAGTACCTTAACCTTAATAAGACTCTGAAATATCGACTACTTTGATTGTGGAGCTTTGCCTGTATTGGACTATTTAAGCAAAAATCAAAATCTGACAAATTTCATTGATCTCTTGAGAATTCTAAAAATAAACAGCTTAATTTTAAACATGCTGTTGCACAACCTCTTATAACTAAATTCAAAGTTAGAACTCATTTTATGCCTTTGCCAACCAGTCAGAGATGACCTTGACTTTTATATAAATAACTCAACCAACTGACGATTTGATTTCATTTGATATTTGTTGGATTTTTTTGAGGTATGTATTTTTGGGCGGGTATGGTTAACTTATGAAATCTAGCTCTGAAAAACGTGTGCTTCAAACTTGGAAAAGGTATAATCAATCAACGCCATCCTCTATGGATAACGTGGTGAACATTGAAAGTATATTCTTTCAACGAGAAAAGGTTCAGTTGGAATCCAGCATATTTTGGTGTGAATCTATCCAGGACTACCAAAGCGAAAGTGAGTAGTCCCAACAGCAACATGGTATCACAGTGTGATATTTGGCTGCATAAGTGCAAAAGGTGTTGTGGTGTTTATAGAAGGCACCATGGATGTTTTTGGATATATCAAAGTGCTGGTGGAAAAGATGACTCCCAGTCTCTCGAAGCTTGGCAGAATATAAATATTCCAGTGCCATACCGATCCAAAGCAGACTCCCAAAAGCTTTTGTAAAGAAGAAAAAAGTGAAAACTGTGACCTGGCTAAGCATACTGTGTGTCTTTAATAGACCTTGGGAGTATTTTAAAGCAACAGAGCCCCTAGAAAAGAGCAGCTGAAAAACAATAATGTCCAAAAGGACTGAGTCTTGTCTATTAAATGTCATGTAATGGAAAAATATCTATTTTAATCTGAAGATTTTTTTTTTTTACTTACCTAAAATTAACAGTGCAGTGTGTATCTTTTTCTAATACTAGCTTGCATCTTGTTTCTTGTGTGTCTAGCATGAGAGTAATGGCACTGAAAGAGCACTATTCTAAAGGCATTTCACATCAATACTACTGTTTGGGTGTAGCATCATCAAAAAGTGCTACAGCATGAAAATCATCCAAAACCCACCTGCATGATGAACTTCAGTTTATTGTAGGGACCAAGCTTCCAGTCTGGAGATAAGCCAGTGGCTGGGGAAAGGAAGGTAACAGGCATTGTTTGCCAAAAGCAGAAGTACAAGATGGCTAAGCCAAAAGGTGCTAGGCTAAAAACAAACCCTATCTGATCAGCTCTCCCACTCATCCTACTTTCCAATATCTGCTCCCTAAACAATAAATTGGACTACATCTGACTTTAGCAGACTACCCTGTGGGAGTTTACAGAATGCTGGTCCTTTGTTTTCGCAGCTCAGTTCTGGATGGAACTCCATTCGCTTACAGGGGCCCACCTCTTTCATGCTGATAGAAATGGAGCTATGTAAGGCAAGAGTCGTGCTGGTGGCATAAATGTCCTTGGAGTTTTTCTTGGAGTTTTGCTCTGCTGGATTCTGCTGAGTAGCAGATCAACTTTATGACCCTTTCCCGTGCACGTGTTTTTTGGAAAATGTAGCTTTTTCTACTTGATTTGGTCTTTTGTCCATACATAATTACATCCATACATTTTAGGTAATCACAATTGGAGCTTTTTAAAAAAAATACCTTATTTTTTTCTTGCAACATCAATGTGCTACATTATCTGCATGAGACAGTTTTGTCCAGTAGCAGAGACAAAATGCTACTACTGTTTATATTTCTATCAGCAACTTTTCCAGCTTACACATATACTCATAGTTACTGTACCGACATTTAAAAGATGGAGGTGTTAGAGTGAGCTCCAGATGTTGGTACTACATTCAACTTAGAGACAGTTTCCCAGCCCTGCTGCTGCAGTTTGTCCAAATACTCATTCCTTCTCTTATGTTTGCCTAATAATTCCTCCCCCCCAAGCTTCTGATTATTAACATACGACACCACTTGTTTTTTTTTTTCAGATGTTGACATCACATTATTTGACATCACATTTGACATCACATTATGCTGTGATTGCAGCCATTCACCAACTCTCTGTGACTGGTACTCATGGCCATTGATCAGTGGTCTTTGATCAGTGGGTTTTGGTCAGTGGTTGTTGATCAATGGTCATGAGAATTTGCATAGTTAAGATTAAGGAACTGACCTCCCAGCCCATTGTTCCTTCAGTGGGCTGGTTTCAGTCATTATGCAAATGTGCTGTTTATAAGATTTGGGGAAACCTGCAGTCAGCTGAGACTGAAGAAGTCACTTGGATGAGTGACGAAACGTTTCTCCCACAAAAACGCTACGTCCAGATGAACAGAATCAACTTTTGGAGACATCACATTATTGTTTTTTGTTTTCGTGAGGATGGAGATTTTTTTTTTCAAAACAGTGCTGATGGACAGGATTTTTTTTTTTATTAAAAAGTGGAAAATGCAGATTTAAAAAAGTGTTGAAACACAAGTTTAACACTATACAGTACTGTCTAGAAGTCTTGAGTAAGTTTTCCTTTCGTTATATTTTCCTTCCAAGGAGACAGGCCTTCTTGTAATTTTCAGAGTTCTGGATGGAACTTGAAAAATTACAGTACTTCTCATTGGTTTCCAAAGATCTTTCAAAGTTTATCTTTGGACACTGGGTGCTTTTTCACCCATTTTCGGTCAAGTCCTTCTACCTGACCATTTTCTGCCCTATGAATCATTTAAGTATATAAAGGTCTCTAACTCAAGGGATGAACTAGATAACACATTTTAATTCTGTCATTAGGCACTTTGTTACTAGTAGCCTGTTGCAAAAATACATAATTTGCTCCCATTTCTTTAGTTAAAGCTGAAAACACCAAACTTAACACAACTTCACATGCATAAAATAGTATTCTGTCTCATCAGAAATGGTCTCAATGGAAGAGTTGCTGTCAAAAGCCATTCTTAAGGAAGGGAAATAGAGAAAAAGGCAGAGGTATGTCAAATTACACAAGAACCGGACTAAAAATCAGTGGCAACAGGAGTGATGAATCCAAATTTGAAATTTGTTGGTTGAAGTCCTTGTCCCTATGTATGAAGAAGGTCAAAGGAGAGGTAAAACGGTGAGTGGAGGCTCTGTCGTGGTTTGAGGCTGCTGGTTTCAGCCAGTCATGTTGGGAATCTTGCCAAAGCTGATGGAATTATGATCGTAGAAATATATTGTCAGATTTGAACCATCACGCAACAATATGAAGTAGCTGATTTGCAACAGCTTCATTTTTCAGAGTGACAAGGGTCCTAAACTCACCATCAATACCTGGATAGAAAAATACTATCAGTCATGGATTGCCCTCCCCAGAGCCCAGACCTCAACATTATTGAAGCAGTGTTATTTATTATTGAAGCAAGCCTTTTGTTCTGTTGACAGACAACAGAACAAAAGGCAGCCAACATCCAAAGTAGAGCATTGAATGTCATTCAAGAAGCCTGAAGAACTCTTCTGTGTTGAAGAATAAATGTGGTCATAACAAATATTAACTGTCAAGCTTTTTAGCCTTTCAAGCTAACAAGCTTGCTAGAATTATACAAAGATTGTATTTGCCTTGTATAAGGTATTTCCACGTATGATGGTAAACATTTTAAAAAAGGACTTCACCTATTTCTTCTTTTCCCAGTAAAATTGTAAAGACATGAGGGGCGACTCAAGACTTTTCAACAATGCTTTAGTTCAGATTGGTATTACTATTTACTTACTGGTATGTTTTTCTATAGTGAATAATAATTTATATAGGCACTATGGTGGCTAAGTGGTTAGCACTGTTGTCTCACAGCAAGATGTTCCTGGGTTCAAACTTGAGTAGGTCCCTTCTGTGTGTAGACTGCATGTTCTCTCTATGTTTGCACCAATGAAAAGCATAAGAGCTACAAAAGAGCTTCACTCCCTGGTTAAATAAAGGTTCGAATAATATGACTATACCTAGAAATTTAAGTTAATCCACTAATGTGAAATCCAGAAATACCCATCTAATCACGAAAAATTGACATAATAAAGAAACCTGTTTATAACTAACTAACTAAACTAACAAAGAGAGATAGCATGTGGAAAACAGCAACCCTGCCAGTCTGAATGCATATAGCTCAAGTTACAAGTTATTTTGCAATAATTACCTGACAGTTTGTAAGATAAAGCCTTATAGCATGCATGGTTTACAGTCATCAGCAGTCTGCTCTAATTGTTGACAGTAGCTCTCAAATGACATAAGTGGAAACCTGTTAATTACTTTGACTGAAATACCAGTTAGAAAGTTCACATAATGAAATCCGTGTGCAAATGCAGAGCAAAAACTTCAATAGTTTAAGTACAAACCTCACCTATTAATAGCATACAGCACGGATCTGAGCTACTGTCTTTGTATTTACTAGGAAAAAAACTGTAATTGTGTTTCTGATGTAAATGTCAAATTATAGGCTTAACTTAAATTCCTGCTTAAAGTATTATCCCTTATTAACCTTACTCGATATATGATAAACCCTTAATATTCTGTAGAAACCATCCAGGAGACAAAACACAACCATTTTAATCATGTATGTTTCATCAAGCACATCTAGTTTTTGGAGGGCGTACATGTTAAAGCGCAACTGAGTCTGAGTTTAATTAAGAGCAGTGTTTGGAAAGAAACACTATATTCTGTTGAGCCACATCTCTGTGCTTTAACAAAACTTAAGCTAATAGCTCCAGTGCTGAAGTTAACTTCCAACAGCCTGCCAAGAAGCTGTCAAATTAGAAATGGGGTCTTTCAGTACATATGATCTGGATCCACAAGTCCATGTTGTCTCCGTGAATGTTATTTAATCCAATCATGAAACCGCTACCTTGTCACTTATTCCTCTCTCTTGTTCATCAGCTTGAGCTTGAGAAGATTAATTTGACTGTCATGCACAACCAAATACCAGACACATTTCCTATAGCAATGCAGGTAAGAGGGCATTAAACTAAACTTGTTTTAAATATTTGTCTTACAAAAGGGAACACAAATTTAGTCAAGACTTATTAAAAGTACCTCACAACTGATAGACATTTATGGTCCTGGTGCAAACCAGTTAGTTTCGTTTTATCCGGAGAAGTTCATATTACATCCTAAAGGAAGCAAAGTGCAGTGTGAGTCATGTGTATGTGGGGAAAGGTCATCTCAGGTAAAGTGATCACATGGGCTTTCATGGTCTTGCACTTCACCCTGTTATTGTTGACAAAAGCTGCACCATATGCTGTTTCCTGCAAGAAGTCAACCTGACACAGACACAGCACCAGAAATGCCGTGACACAAACAGACAATGGGATTCTCAGTTCATCTGTGACCTGCTTTTAAGGACAAGACTGAAAGGATGAGCACCTATGCTACCAAGTGCGTTTGTGGGTGTGTGTATGTCGGTCTTGTTTGTTGCGCAGTGATAGGCTTAGATGGGCTGGCAGACGTGCCTTAACAAGATGTGGGGCAGGCCTTGATAACACACTCAGTTGAGCTTTCTATTTTCGGTCATGAGACTCCATGAACTCACTCACCCCAGCCAGTGCAAATGAAAAACAGTTGGTTTGACATTGAAATATCAAAATGTAGCAGGGAATTTTGTTTTCTTTGTTATATTCATGCTATCATGTGCAGCAGGAATAACATTTAGGCTCAAACACGTGTACGTGTGTTTAGCATCCATTCTTACATTGCATGTTTGTAGCATGCTATATTCTATTGTATGACATTTGTGTGGACACACACACTCAGAAGATATTTTTGCATGTGGCATACAGTTCATTTATTGTTGAGTGTTTGTCAGGGCATTACCGCATCTAATCCCTTTCAGTGCACTCGGAGTGTCTCTATTTGGGGGTTTTATCCCTCTTTGCTGTTGCAGATTGTCTGTTGGGCCATCCCGACAACCCTGCTGCAGCTCTGTTATTCATCACGGCATATGTTATTCATCACATGTTGTAATGAGCTGTCAGAAGGAGCCTTGACAAATGCTGCCTTTCTGTTTATGAAATGATCATGTTGGCCTCACACTTCAAACCACTAGTATCGTCCAGTGGTTACTGCACCTCACTTGTAAAATCTGTTTTGTGGGCATGAATCACCATAACTCAAAGGTAGGAAGGTAGGAGGATGTTATATTTGAAATGTCAATGAAATACAAAATCCTTCATTGCATACCAATGGTCTAAAAAAAAAACAGGAAAGACTCAGTCAGGCTTGTGGATTTATCACTGGACAACATGCTTTCCTTTACAGTAAGTGACCTCAAAGAACTTACAGCATGGAGCAATCAACGCTGTGCACTGCACAATACAATACTGTATATCTCTTGCACTCTTACTCCCCTCGCCTCCCAGGCCATAAAAAGACCCCCCCTTCCCCCCCAAACAAACACACACACACACACACACACACACACACACACACAGATTCCTTCCAGAGATGACAAACACACATTGTCCTTGTGCAAGGCCGAAACAATCACTTCCTTTGTGATGGAATGCTCGCAGGTCAGGCAAGGTCAAGGATCTTTTAGGACTGTAAAGCGCTAAAAAAAAAATGCACATATGTGTGGAAAGGAAAATGGGACTCATTCACAAGAAGGCTATTTATAGGAGTGTTTTCAGTGTATGTTACTGTAAACACCTTATCACCAGAGGAGATTGAGCTTCCTTTTTGTGGACCTCCATTTTATTTTTGTATTTAAATGCCCAAAGTCTTGTTCATACAGAGCGCCATCTCTGGCGCAGAGCTCAGCTCGAGATTTCAGTTGCTGCATGGAGATGGTTTTGTTCCTCCCTACCTCTGTCTTTATTCCCCTTCACCCCTCCTCTGCACTGGCTGAATCAGCACACTGGGCCTCCTGGTGTCACTTTGCAACTTTGTACTTTGTCCATGTATCAGTGGCAGAAACTTGTCTCCCCCAGTGACAGAGCTAGAAGGGGTACGGTGAACCGGAAATGACTTTGGAATGGGAATGGTGGCACAAGTGAAAGAATGATCAACAAGAAAAACCTTTGCTTAACTGAGAATTGAGGAGAAAAAGTCACAATGAATCAAAAGTAGCCCATGGAGCCTTTATGTAACATTTTGGCTCTTGTTCTCAATTTAATCTTTAAAAAGCATCTGCATTCACTTTCAGCTGCGTAAAGTGCAGCATTTGACATGGTGAAAAGTATGGCCAAAGGGTACATTTTAACCCTGCGCAGTGACTAAACAGCAAAGGAAGGAGATCAGCTTAAATTGGCACACATGTGAATATTACTCACTGAACTTTTATCTGACCCGTATGATTAGAAAAGAACTTGAGCAGTGGAGTTTACACATGCAGCGGGTGTCATAGTCGAGCAGTTTATAGCTCCGGGGTCTGCTCTGTTAAGAGGTGCAAATGGGTCTAGACGCAGCAAGATTGATTGTATATGGATAGAAAATTTGCTGCACACTCAGAGAGTATAATTTACTGGGTCAGTGGACCTTGATTTTTATCTTCTTGAAATCTTTGAAGCATTTGGACAAAACATAATCTAATTAGTATCAGTATATTTTCTTGTCACTTGCATCAGGATATCTGCTGACACATACAGAAAAAGCATAGGGAGAAAGTTTTTTAATTAAAAAAAGAGTGGGAAATATGACAGTTATGTACTAATTTGCCTACTACGTTAAAGGGTGGTTACAATTTTTCACAAGCTTGGGTTTATCCTTTGTAGTTTTGGGATTTTTTTTATTACCGATTCAATATCATTATAATTATGCACGAAACAGAATAAGTGAAATGGATTGATAAACTGTGATGAATATCTACAGTCGGAAGAAAAGCGGGAAGTGTTTTTGTTGTTGTCATTATAAAGAGTGATTTAAAAATAACTTACCTATTGAATGAACCATGAAAGTTGATATTACTGTTTTGAAAGGGAAACAAGCTGCTATGGTGTAGTTCCTGGAGGAGCCGTAGGTGTCCATTACTTTGTTGACTAGGTGGCAGTTAACGCAGGCCTTGGTGATTGAAAGAGCCCCAGGAGAGCCCCTCCTGAGCCCAAGTGCGTGCATGAGTTCAAGAGATATTACATAAAACTGGGCTCAAATCATTGTAAAGTTGCCCTTACTTATATCCCTGTGGCTTGAACACTGGACAACCCAGTGAACATAAGGGTTGCTTACCTGTGCCTTTGGGCTGGGAAGTGTGTCCTGATTGTTGTGCCCAATCTTCTGCAAGTTCTTCAGGCACTTTCTTGCATCCCACCCAGAAACTCAAAGTAAATGTAGGGACTCCAAAAACTGGACCATATCCTGCACCTCCATTGCTGAGGCACTTGGACAGCTAAAGTGGTTAGTCTTGTCGTGGTGGCAATCCCCAGACCAAATAGTGGACATCAGACATCCGTCGAGTTTCCTTGTCTTATGGGATTCTGGACAAAGGTACCAACAGCTAAAGCAGGGCACAGTTCTGGAATCAAAATTTGGGAGTGGGATAAGTTATGTCAAACCACAAAACAGTCATCCTCAATGCTTTTCTGGGAAACTGGCGCGGAACTCAGGAAAAGAAAGAAGGTTCCTGCTCACACTCTATGTTCTAGTGATGGAGTCCTGCTGACCTGAAATGAGGCTATAATCAAGTGTTGGAAGGAATACTTTGAGGATTTCTTCAATCCTACTGACACACCTTACATAAAGGAAGCAGCAACTGGGTAGAAGGGAAACGACTTGCCTATCATTGTGGATGAGTTCCCCAAAGTAGTTAAAAACTATCTGTTGGCTAGGTTCCTTGGGCAGATAAAGTGCGCCCCAAGTTCCTCAAGGCTTTGGTGTGGCTATAAAGGTTGACAGGTCTCTGCAACAATGTGTAGAAGCTGGGAACAATATCCCTGGATTGGCAAGCTTGGGTGGTGCTCGTTCTTGTCAAGAAAGGTTACAGAAAAGGGTATGTACGATATCACAAGGATAACGCTCTTTACCCTCCCTGGGAAGGGCTATGCCAGGGTATGATTGAGTCTTGGATTAAGAAGTAAAAAAAGCTCTGGTCTTAGAACATTGGACCAGCTTTTTATCCTCTCAAAGATATTCAAGGATATGAGAGTTTGCCCAACAAGTTGACATATGTTTTGTGAAATTGGAGAAAACATTTGACCCCATCTTGGGGTCCCATAGGGGGTTCTTCATGAGACTGGCATATAAGGCCTGTAGTGAGAGCTTGGTTCTCATTGATATCACCAAGTAAGATTTACTCCTGGTGGGTGTTGGTCAGGGCTGCCCTTTGGCACAACTATGTTCAGAATTTTTATAGGTAGAATTTCTAGGGACAGCCAAAGGGTAGAGGGTGTTGGGTTCAGTGGTCTAATCTTTTATCAGCTTTTTACAAATGATGAGGTTCCCAAGTCTGTTTGTGCCTATAATCTATGTTACTTTTAAAATGATTAATGGTAAAAAGTATACACCATTTTCAATGCACCATTGAGAAGGCAAAGCAGGAGTATCTGGTATCTGGAGTAGAGCCAAAGTAAGCAGAAGTGCCTTGAGGCGACTGTTGTTGTTATTTGGTGCTATATAAATAAAAGTGAATTGAAATGAACTGAAGTGAATTGAACCCCAGAAGCATGCCATTCGTTGTAAAATTGTTGCTTAATTGATTTAAGATTTAGAACTTTGCTTTGAGACTTTCAGAAAAACTTTAGGTCTGATCTTGGCTACTCAACCAATAGTTTTTGATTTTAGTTTCTTCATGAGATTGTGGAGAATAAGTGTAGATAAAAATTTAATTTAATATAGAATCTTTTCTATTAAGACACATACACAGAGGACAGTTTGTCTATAATGGTTGAGGAGCTCTTAAGCAAGCAAGCAAGTTCCTAAGTAGTATTGTGGTTACAGAAAGGCTGTAGTTAAAATGCATGGTGCTGATAAGAACCATGCTGCTCTGCAATATTTAAAATCTTTACTTCATGCACTCATGGATATGAGTGACATTTCCTCACAGGGGAATAATCAGGTCACTGAGTGCACTTGCGGTTGTTATTCAGTTAGTGAAAGTTGTGTATAGCACTATATATGCATATTCCAGACTTTTTATGTCAGTTCACACACTATGAGAGGAGACAGGTTCAGCTCTTAATTACAGTCAAGCTCTACCAGAGGTTTATCTATTAAACAGAGTATTAACATATGTTTGATCTTTAAGTGGTTTGTGCTCCATGCTAAAACAGAACCCGGTGCTAAAATGCACTTTGATTCAGAGCAATGGCCACAATGTTTATCTCTGATCAAGCTCCTTTTGAGTCTTAATAGGGGTACAGTTACTGTACATTGATATGTCTGGTGGGATTTGGAGTGTGGTGTGTCCGAGCCAGACACTGTTTCAATCACACGGCGAGGCTGGAATTGGAGGAGATGTGTTCCTCTGAATCTAGAATGTGGTATGCAATCAAGATTCAAGCCCCCACCGCCAACCCCTTACAGTTACTTACACACACATATACAATCAAGTTGGCAATCCACTCCACAGTGGTGTTGGCCATAGTCAGGAAGTGCTAATGAAGTTATTAATGATATTCATGTGTGCAATAGCGTGCAAGCAGGGACTGGGTCTCCATTAGCCAGCTGGTCAATCTGTCTCAACTTTAGTTCATGGTGATTAATAAAGTGGGAAGAAAAGAGTAAAAGAGGCCTTGTCAAGTAAAAAGCAGATAAAAAAATGTGATCAAGACAAAGAGAGAATTCAAAAAGTCACATCGGCACAGGAGCATTTCTGCCATTGGATCACAGACTACTAGCAAATGTCCCGATATAAACTTTAGTTGCATAGATGGCTTTTTGCACAGCTGACACTTTTCAATACTCCTTTTTATTTACAGATTTAATTTAACTTTACAGATTACTTTGAACAAAAACACAATTGCAGACCAGTGACTAACAGATATACAAATATAGCATTTACATGTTGTCACAAAGCTTCATTAGCAGCGCTACAGTGGTCTGTTATCATAGTCATAGTTTAAGAGAAGGCAGGAGTTAAGATGGAGAAAGGGCAAGAAGTGTGTGGGCTGGATCCAGTTGCTCTGCTACAGGGACTGCTTAAGAATCTCCTTCCCACTTGTAGCTCTAAGCTTGTGCAACATCTCCCTCTGCTGGGCGTCCACTAAACCTTAGCGCTGAGACAAGCTCTCTTTAACTTTACTCCTAAAAGATTTAATGCATATAAAAAGTAAAGCTCTGTGATCAGCTCTCTTTCTATGGAATCTGTGTCATCTCTTTTCTGTTTTGTCTAACAGCTTGTGTTCACAGTTCTGAATTAAAAATCACTTCAGCACCATCACTGCTGCTCTTTTCCTCAATGGAAAAAACTCTTTAATTTCCCGTTTTCTCTCTGTGTCCATGTACTTTATAGTTAACTGGAAATTAACAAAAGTAGAAAGTAGACTGACTTTCAAATAACAGCTTATCTGGCAGGAGTTTGTGTTGCATACTTTGTCTCCACCTACTGGAAAGGCTCAGTTGCCACTTTGCTTTGCGTGTCTTTTTAATGGCGGCTTATAATGTTCACAAAATCATTAAACCATAAATATTCGACCACAAGTAGAAAGCAGAGAATCAAATTTGCATTGCGTAAAGCTTTACAGATAATCTCGGTAACATCTGGAGATAGAGAACTATTTTGCAGTGTTCTTAAGGGTCATGTGTTACTCCACATGACTGTTAGAGAGAGAGTCTTGCAGATAACACCCCACAGATCAATATTTTAACAAAAGTTTTTTTTTTCTACGTCATATGTATGTAGATTATAATGTCCTGGACGGATTCTTGACATATTGCTCTAATTTATTATACCACACACAGATGGGCATGGATTCCCAAACACATCATCATTCAAATGGGTTCCTGATGACAGCGGTCAAATCTGAATTTTATACAGGAGTGCCAGGATCCAACCACCCATTAACCACCAATATATCCCTAAATATATTTAATCGCTTGGTTATGAATGATTTATCTGTCCGACAGCATGAGGCGCCAGCACTGTGTACGCTTGGGAGCCATTATTCTGTTCAAGCTAAATGTAGATAAAAGACAGACAAATTTATTGCTCTCGTGCACCATTGATATAATAGGAGAAATTGCATTGTTCACATGTGCTATCTGCCACTTTCTCTGAGCTTTATGTGCATCTGTGTCTCTGCCAGCAGGCATTTTCTACAAATTCTGGTAGATTCCAGTAAGCAGTGTCAGACAGCTTTCCTAGGCTTAACGGGAAATCTGTCTTTGGGGTGCAAGATTATAACCTCTGCAAACCGCTGGTCAATGGAAAAGTTCTAATCCACTCATACACCAACCACTCCTGGGTGTAATATTGGCTCAGGGAGATACGGAGGTGGCCGATTTGACCAAAAACAAATAAATTCTGTGAAGGATAAAATAAATGCTCTGAATACTCAGCATATGGGGAATGGAAGAACATTTTTTGGTCTCTGTTTTCTTAGAGTCACTTTTGATTATGTCGCAATTGAATTCGGAGGCCAGAAAATGCGACGCAGTGGATGTGGCTCTAATAATAATAGTGATCTCCAGTCTACTCCCTTTAATCCCTTTTGTTCAATAACTAATTCCAAATTACAGTGTGATCTGAAGATTTTTCGAGTCATGTCTATATCGTCCACATCACCACAACACTATATTACCACTCCACAGTTACAGTGCAACAGCCTCTAAAAGAATCCCCATAATGACTTTTGCTCTTGGATGTCCTAAACGTTCTAAGATGGTCTAAACAAAGGAGACCTTCTGTTAATTCTGAAGGAAAGCATGCAGTAAAAAAAAAGTGTTGTACCGCAACAAAATAAAACCAAATGGAAAGCCTTTCATGTCTCTGCAGCTATAGTTTATAAAAGGGTTTATGCTAAGACTGAAAATATCATTGTCATGCTGGTAGAGGCTGAGGTAATGGCTCTAGCCTCAGCGTGGAGTATGGTTTCTCTTCTCTAACTGTTGTAATCTTCACCCAAAAAGCCTCACATCAGATGAAAGGAGGACCTGAAGCCCAAGATCCTCTCTGTTTTCAGTTCCAGTGGAGATGAGAATGCTGAAAGGGAGCTATGGCTTTAGCAATGCTGCCTGTCACTCTTCTGTCTCTGCGGAAATGTCTTCTTCCTCTGAGTGCCGAGGGGAAACTTGAGGGCAGACACACAGACCGACAGACGGACAAACCGCAGGCAGACCAGTTCTCGAGTTGAAATAGCAGTCACTTTTTCACAGGAAGTCATTCCTCACTGCGATGCTTCGCTGCTGAGACACAACAAAGTGGTCTTTTGCAGACACAAACATGCAGGAAGAAAAACGTAGGGTTAACGGGAGGCCAGTGTGAGAGTTGAAATGGAGTGTGTGTTGACAGCATATGCAAATTGTGTGGAATCTTGTGTCCTCGAGGCAACTTGGAAAGTGATCAAGTGGAAGCAAACAGAAAAAAACTTATATATTCATTCATATTTTTTTCTTTAGGAAAAACAACATCTACGCTGGGTCTGCTTACCCTTGAAATGCATGACAACTAAGCAAGACACCAATATTCCAGTGTGTCTGTACCAGTGTCACCAGGGCAGGGATGTTCACTGTTGTTGACAATGATTTCTCTCTCTCGGCGTCTCGGTCTCTAGAATTCTTCTCCCAGCTCTCTCTCTCTCTCTACACGCTGTCCAGCTTTTAGGAGCTACAAGAAGTTCCTCGACCCAGTTTAGATGTCAGATTACTGTTGTGGAGTCAAACAGGCAAACAAGCCGTGTGTGGCTGTGTAACAGATCCATCCAAACATTCCTCTGTGTACGTGAGGCCCCTGCAAGGTTCAGTGTGTGGCTGACACAACAAAGAGAACCTGTGTTTGACAAGCAGCCCGATGCCAGGATCAGTCTGGGGATGCCAGAGAAGCTCTTAATGCTCTGAACCTACCTGAGACTGGAGTTTCATTAAGTAACTCACAATACAGACAGAGTTTTCATGGCAACTGATAGAAATTATTTACCTTTGATTGCGGCGTGATTGTTTTTTGTTGCTAACTTCTTGTCACTTCAAAGATCTTTAACTGGGATAATAAATTAACAGTCTATAATGAAAGGAATTTAAAAGGTTGTTTTAAAGGTGTGCTTTGCATAGTCTTTCAAATAAGGAAAACATGCTTAGAAAGAAGAAGAATGGTTAGATGCAACGTAGGCGTAAACGTAATCCTCTAATTTATGACAGAGATTCTTCATTCTCGTCCTTTTCCTTCTTCTCCATTCTGCTTCTTACTCCATACTGTTATGCCGACTTGACTCGAGGCCAGTGCCTCATGCCTCAACATGCTACTTTATTGTCTCGCACATACTCTACATCCAGCTCTCATGCAAAAGCAACCTACAGTAATGCGTACCAGTGGAGCCTGCTGTCATGAAATGGCATATGAATTACACACCATTCAGTTTAACTCAGTGTTTCTGAAACAGTTTCTTTTGCAATTCAGAAGATGAAAAATGTTCTCATGCCCCCAAGCCCACATTTCATATTATTCAATAGCAATGATAGGGTGAGGAAACTTATTAAAAAAGACATTTGTTATATAAAACAGTCAAATAACACAAAAAAGTGCTGTGACTGGTGTGGTTCACATACTCAACATTTTATACCTTTTATCAGTATTTTCTTTTTTACTGCAGATGGACATGTGGTCACATGGGTCACGTGACATGTTATCGTGTGACTGTATTTCTGTGCTTCCTGACTTTGGCAATGATAACTGATCAAACTTCATCTAATGTGAAAAAACTTCTACATTCAAACTTCATAACTGGTTATCTTTTACTGGCTTTTGTAAAGTTACCGGGTGATGGTTTACAGCATTTATGACAATAGTCGTGGGTCATGTGTTTACTGTGGCTTACTATTTAAAATTGTTGTTGCTGTATTTACCGAGATTATTTTCACAAATTGTTTTTCGTCTCCTTTTTTTCTTTAAACTGAAAGGTTAAATCACATAAAAAATAAGGAAAATAGCTGGCTGTGACCGCCGTCCTGTGTAACTGTGAAACTTAAAAAAAAATAATAACAAAATGTACCGGCTGTTGTATGTGCACTTTAAACTCGCAAGGAAGAAATATAACCATTGCATAACACGAAATCTTGGCATGCACCACAGAGGAAATTTTAAGGATGATTGGTCAAGCTAATTGCTCTCTTATATCAACAGAAATCTAGCTTAAATATCACTTTACGTCAACAAACCTGAATAGGCGCACAGCAAATATCACACACTGCAGTGCATCAGACCACTATTATTATGCCTCGCTATACAACTGCCGAGCCATCAGCGAGCAGTGGATGCCGCAGATGGCCTTTACATTTTACATGTGCTGTGTTTGGTGCTGGGATAGTATATGAAAAGACCCTTTTACATACAGTGCCAAAAAAAAGCAAAACCACATTCTTATATCCAAACATATCAGGCCATCAGTATAGAGTCAGTCAGTCCTCAGTCTGCCAAACGCAGTGCTGAGGAGAAACAGTGGGGATGGATTGAGGAGAAAGGCATATGCAAAGATGGAGTGGCTTGAGAACGGTCAAAGATTTTCAAGAAGGTTTTTTTTTTTTTTTAAAAAAAAGGACACTTAGCTTGTGCACTCACATCTAGAGTGATTTATGCTGGGTTTGTCAGCAAAAATAAATAATAACAAATTTCCTTTGAAGCTAATTTGACTTAAATGTAATTTCATTTTCAAATACTGAATGATGTAATGTAAGACAATAAAAGAGAATGCTTTTGTGAAAATATATTTTATTCATTTTGCACAGGGAGTCTGGAGTTCATTGTTAGCCACATTTTTATGAACTGCTCTGTAACCGAGTGAGGACGATGAGCTTCCACTGGCTTCGTAAACTCGCCGTGCCAGCTTCTTCCCCACAGCACGTTTGTCTTTGTGACTGTGATTGAAAAGATGTGTGGCCAATATCTCTGTGACCCTGACTGGAATGCCAAAACATTATCAGAAGTGTGGAGAAAACACTGGGAGAAATGTATCAGGTACATTTCTAAGATTCTGCTTGATTTCTCAATGAACTTGGCCCTTGTTTTCTCAGTGTGACCCGAGGCCAAGCCTTCCCAGTTCGTGTGAGCTTTCACAAAAGCAAGCCTCAGAGTGTGCTTGAACGACCATGGGACGGAAACGCACGCTGTTTGAGTTGGGAGAAGTGCAAACACAGACAGTGCATGGGTCATTGTGTGAGACAGAGAGGAGAACGAAAGACCCGCTCGCACTGCAAACACTCCCAGCTGTTCAGATCGATGTTTGCATTTGTGTGTGTGTGTGTGTATGCATATGTGTGCACATGTCCACGCACTGGTACCTGTCCATAACTGTGGCCAGATACAAATATAGCACCACACCTTAAGTCAATGCAGTCCATTTAGACTTCACAGGTATGTAAACTCCAACACCAAAGTGTGCATTTGATGTGTCCGCAAAGTTTACCTGAAAAGTGGAGGAAAGTTAATACCTAATGAAGTTTTGCAATGTTATCTCATTCATATTCCTGCCTATTGAGGCAAAACGCAGTCACTAATAGCTCTCAGCCAGTGGACCAGCATGCACTGGAATCAATTATGTAAGCTGCTTATTTTAAAGTACTACAGAGAATGTTGCAGAATTACAAACACTGAAGTCCTCAAGCAAACCTCAAGCTTACTTGTTATATTTGATTTATGCTTTATTGATGAGTTGTTTTTTTCTGATAGTGTTGGGTCTAAAAAAATAAAACAGAAATTATGCAGTTGAATTGTTGCTTCTGGGCACAGGGAACAAGTCATGTTAATATTATAGATGAAATTGTGTCTCAAGTGCCAAATTGATGTGGACTCTGTCTTTTCGGAGCTTTTCTCATATCCACGGGCTTGTTAGAGGGCAACAAAGAGCACTGCTTGTATTCGCTCCACTGCACACAGTGTCTGGGGGTTCTTTGCTACAGACACAAGCCACATGTCTGTCAGATTTTATTGTGAATGTAAATGCTAGGGTTCCATTCTCTGACCAAGGAAGCTAAAATGTGATTGATATACTTTGTTTTTGGTCAGATTTATGTGTTTTTAAGCCATGAAATAAATTGTCCCTGTGTTTGCCTTGAACGTGTGAAATTTTGCTCTCACTTCCTGTTAAAATGCAGTTTTTCCTTCCGTCTGTCGCCAAGTGCTTTCTCAAAGGGGGTCATTTGATTGTTTTCTCGGTATAATTGTTGGGTCTTTACCTTGTAATATAAAGCGCCTTGAGGCAACTATTGTGATTGATTGATTTGGCACAATATAAACAAACTTGAACTGAATTGTATTTGTATTATAGCTTTTTCAGTGTTGCCAAATGTATCTTGTAAGAGGGATTTTAGTCCCAATAATATTGATCCAGTGAAGTAAAAATGGAAAAAATCAAAATAACAACAAATAAACAAGATATATGGATATATATCCCGTGCTTATTCCAAGTGACAGGCCCATGCTTAGACTGTGGCACACAAGGGCTTCCTACCCATCTGATTTAATGAAAACAACTGAAGGCAAAATGTTTGCCCAGGGCAGTCAGACCAATCAAATACTATTGAAGAGTGAAAAGGTAGCATTTCATTTCCTTCTGGAGGTTTCTTCGAGTGTGTGGCTTTGTGTATTATTGTGCGTGTATGAGTCAAACTGTGTTTGACATACTAGGTCTGTGGGCATAGACATTCATTACATTATGATCCCCGGATGACATATAATTTTGAATTTTTTACTTGGGAAGGATTCTGGAGAGTCATCAAAACACGTGATTAAAAAAACAACAACAAAAAAACCCCAACTTTAATACTGAGGGAGGGGATAGACGTATTTTACTGATGTGACTTCACTGTGTTTTTTGGTCATTAGCAGTATCAGCTGGAATATCAGTAAGTGTTTGAGCAGACAATGTAAAATCTGAAAAACAAAGCGTGAATTATGCAGTCTTTTATGTGACACATGTCGTTTGATGAACATGCTAAGATTTGTTCCAATAAATTGTATTCCTGCCGAACTACTGCATGCAGTAATTATCAAGTGTATATTGTATTACTTTTGTGCAAATATACATCCTCAGCTAGTCGCTCGCGTAGACACATGGAACAGTAGCAACAAATCTTAATTTCAGTCTTTCTAAGACCTCTCCAAGTTGAAACCGGACTCTTTTCTTTCCTCTATGTCATTTCATTCATTTTACTGAGTGTGTTCTTGAATATAGACTACAGCTTTGGCATGGTGTCCCAGACTGTCAGATTTGGGAAAACTGATCCTGCCTCCCTGCACTGTTTAAGAACCCTGGCCTGATCAGGAAAACACCCGTGACAGTTTGGCTAGTGGCCTTGCAAAGAAGTGAAACCTATTTAAAATAGCAACATTGCAAATTAATGTTTGAAGGTTTTAACATGAGAAAAAAACACTCTCCCTGCTTTAAGCTTCAGTTCAAACTTCATACAATCTCAGCAAGTGTGGTGTTGGGCACTGTGGAGAGGAACCAGCTGTCGAAAAAAAACCCTGCCTTCTATCAAGAGGGCATGGTGCAGCATTTCAGCTTCCAGGAAGAAGTGGGCCCGGGATTCATGCAGACCCAGCCTAGCAGATCTATGTTTGCACACATATGCACACAAATGAGCTTGTAAGGAACTGATATATCAGTAAGCATGGTGAGGAATTAATCAAACACACCCTGTTTCCCTACCTGCAGCTGTGCCTGAACAGGAGAGACGAATAGGTCAAATCCATTCAAAAGGATAGTTAGAATGACGTGGTTGGTCTAACCTTTGACCTCACAGTTCCTTGTATGAGTTGACATTTTATATGCACTTCAGTTACTCCCAGCATGCTTCTACAAATCTCCATCACTGTATTCACAAAGTGAGGCTGAGCTTGGCTAATTGAAGGAAGTGTTAAAATTAAGAGGAACAGAGAGTCAGAGGGAGACGTCTGATGGAGATTGAAAGGGGGGACTTTGCGAGTACAATATAGCCATTTCCCCCCTCTTGCCTGGGGCCCAGCGTAGATGTGGTGGACCCAGCCCCAGACGCCACTCCGTGGTTTGGCACGCTGTGCATTTCAGCCTTCTCACTGTTTCCAGCTGAACCAGCTCCCATGCAAACACATGGGCAACCGGTGGGTTTTCTTATTTAGTTGTCGGTCAAGAGTACTTAATAATATTCAAAAAGACAGTGCGACATATCATACCACGCTTGCCAAAATATGATCTGCTTTTTTTTTTCTTTTCTTTTTCCCCTCCCTCCCTTCCCAACAATTTTCCCCTCTGCAGTTTGGGAAGAGAGCACGGAGATGAAAAGGAACAGATACACAATGCTCCAATCTAGACAAAGTTTGGCTGGCACTTATTAAAGTAATAGAGCAGACTGAGAAAAATGGCAAGCACAGAGCAAAGACAGTGACTGCCTTTCAAGAGGCTGCAAATGGAAATATTTCAAATACAATGGCCCTGAAATCCAGCACAAAGCGGAGGCAGTGATGTGGCGTATGACTTACGCAGATTGATATGTCCTCGTTGACCTAAATGCTGTCATCCCTGCCTCCTCTTTTTGAAGTTAAATAAACAGTGTGTCACAAGATCTTCCACATGCCACCCAAGTGCTTCAGTGTGTGAGAGATTCTCTGTGTGTGTCCGCAGTGCTTGTGTCTAACGGTTTAATTTGTGGCTCCGTACGCAGATTTACTGCATGGACGCAGAGGGACGAGGAGTGTGTGTTAGTGCGCACGGGAATGTGTTCGCCGGTTTGGATGCGTGTGACACGTCTGTGATGACAATGGCGAGTGACAAATAATGCTGACGCACACTGTCCCGGGTCTTGAGCCTTGCTTCAATAAAAAAAAACAACAAAAAAAAAACAAAACGAGTCAGTCCTTTGAACATTTTAATTAAACTAAACAGGACCATCTCCACCCAGGCCTATGAGTTATGTACATTTTGAAGACAAACAAGACCATCTTTTACAGGGCAGACATCAAAAACATGTCTTTTTTATGTCACCCTGGGCCTGCATGTTGACTTTCATTATTTCTAAAATCCATCTGGAATTTTGATGGGCATGTTTTGAAGGAAAAGGCCTTGAAACCACAATGCAGGGATGTCTTGAAACAAAGGTCTCTGCGGTTTTGTCTGTTTCTCGTGGCGAACAACAGCCCGACAGTCTCTGTGCTCAGATAGCTCATGTCTGTAATTTTAGTTTATGCCATCATTATTACAACACGTTAGCTATTTTTCATGTACTTTCTTTGGAAATATACTGAACTGATGGTTTATGCGTTCTTTAGAGAAACATACCAGGGATAATAAAATTTAAAGAGTAAAGAGAAAAAGGGTTCCTTGGACTGTGACTAGCTAAAGTAAGTAAGTAAATAAATCACTCTGATTAAATATGATCAGTTGTGCCTAAAAGTGAACTAAGGTAAATTCTAAGACTGGAGTGGCCTCGTCAGATTATCAGTTTTATTACATTTTCTCCAGTAACCAAAAAGGAAGCAGGACATGTAAAGTGACATATCTATCTATCTATCTATCTATCTATCTATCTATCTATCTATCTATCTCTGTCTCTCTCTGTGTGTGTGTGTGTGTGTGTGTGTGTGTGTGTGTGTGTGTGTCCTTTTGCCACCAGAGGGAGTCCCAAAGGATTTAACTCCATAGTCTGAATATCTGCTCAAAATTCACATCACCCTGGCTCATAGGCAAGAAATGCGAATATTGATGTTTTGTTTATGTTTTTTTGTTCATGCACTTCACTGTTAATCAAAATCACTGACAGAATCCTACTGAACCAGTTCATTATTGTTAATTATTAGTCATGCAGTGGTATTTTTTTTTTCACTCCAACAGCTGGAAAGCCATTCCTCCTCTGCTTCATTTTATGGGGCTTACTGTTGTGGTTTAGCCCATCACTTGTGGGGCAATGCCTAATGTTGCAAGCGCCTAGCCGGGGCTACAGGCCTATAAAAGGCCATTTCACTTCGTTCCTTTTAGTTTTCCATACAACAACTGCACGTGTTGAGCTCAGCATTGAAGCCCGTCCCATCCTCTGCATATCCATGCTGCAGGAGGAGGAGGAGGCAAGGAGCCCTTTTGTTACCTGTATTAGACTACCTGGCGGTTGCAAGTTAGTAACGTGGTCTGTGTTTAAGATGTCTTCAAAATATAGAAGCAGCGATGTTCCAAAGCTTTAAACACCACGAAATCCGCGTTTTTTTTCCTTTTCTTTTAGGACACTGCAGTATGCGCAACTATCCCCCCCTCCCTCGCTCTCTTTCTACCTGCAAGGCACAGCAAGTAGGAATTGTTAATTAGGTTTTACCGTCAAAGTAAGGACGAATAGGAGGCACTTCCTCCAAGAACTCATTCACCTTTCAAGTCCGAACCTCTCTCGAGTTTCATTTTGGAGTTCTTAGCCACCTTTCAGGTCGTCATCAGCATCTCACCTGTACTCGCGGACCATGGATTTCGCACGGTCGATTATTTCCAAGGAGCTTCTGCTAGATGTCGCGGGAAACAGACGGTACACGTGCATCTGGAAGGGCTAAGAAACCTGCCAATGTGAACGGAAAGCGTGGCCACTTTATGTTATAGTGCATGGCCTCCGGACAAAGTGGCAACGATCATGCACGAAACCCTCCGAAGACGGAGTCTCTACGTGTTCCTGTGTTTTGGCATCATATACCTCAGACTTGGGTGAGTTTTTTGTCGTTGTTACTTATCGAGACACTGTCGCCCGCGAGCCTCGGTGTGAAATTCGTTGCGACAGTCAGGCACGCTTCAGAGGGGAAAAGCATTTTAGAGGAAAGATTCGACTGCCCTCTGACCTTAGAGTGAAGCATGAGGATGAAAAAGTAAAACCAGGTGTGTTTAAACATGTAAGAATCATTGCATCATCAAAGTGCACAGCTATAACTTGGAGAGGGGTGTTATGCGTAAAAAAAATTGCAGGTCTGTTCTCGTTCCAACGGACAGTGCGATCGATCGGCGTTTACCACAGAAGCTTATTTAATTCACCTCCCGGTACTCCTGCTTTGTTGTAGAGGATCATTTGAGCCGCTGTCTCTGCCTCGGATTCAGCTCGGCCCCGCTTCATTAATAGCGGCAGACTGAGTTGTAGTTCCACATTCCATTGCCCAGACGGAGTTTTTACCTGTTTTGCAATACCTCACCTTGATACATAAACACAGAAGGACGTCCATGCCTTCCTTCTCTGCTGCCTCTACCGCAGTGCCTCTCGGGCATGATCGTGTTAGGATCCCCAGGAAGATAAGCAGAAGTTCGTTTTTTTTTTGCGCATTTTTAACATCATACTGTTAATAAAACATTAATTATTAGTGAAATGCTCAGTGAGTCGAAGAGTACATGTTCTAACCCATCTGAATCCAATACACTGAAACCAATATAAATTAGCTGCTATAGCCATAATAAGGCCCAGGGGTCCTGTGCAGCCCTGCCTACCGGGAACGTTGCGCTGCAGAGGAGACAGATCCAACCGAATCAGAGCAAAAGCAGGGCCTACGTTATAAAAAGTAGACTCTATAACAGGTTCTGTTGTTTTTAAGCCACTCTGCATTTGCTTAGTGGGTTAATTCTAGGCAATTGCCCAAGACATAAATAAAAGTTAATAATTAAAAATGAAAGCTGGTACCAGTCACACACGACCACACCACATAATAGTATAGAACATGTATTTATGACTCTTTTATTCTAATAGTAAGACTGTTTATGTTTGTCATATACATCAAGTTCAGGAGTGCTTCTAACTTTGTTGTATGCTTGTGCTTAGAAGGGCAGTAAAGTAGATCTGATCTTATCCTGTCTCACATTTTCAGATGTAAAATGGAACTATTGGGCCCCTGCAGCTTGTCGTTAATGCTCCGACCGCGCAAATCTCGGAGATTCGCGCGGTCGAAACGAATCAAATAGCCAGAACCTCGTGAACTGACTTCAGATTTCACACGGGGTTCATATCACATGACAGTAGCTCCTTTATGGGGTTATTGTTTACTAATCCTGAGCAGTTAGCTCATTCCTTCCATCCTTTTACTCCGGCTAAGTCTTTCATGGTACCCTCTTTGTGTACAATGACTGGAGCCTGCAGGTGTTGAGTGAAAGTCACGATGTTGAGACGATAAAAAAGCCTCCACTCACCAAACCATGTCAGAAAAAAAAGAAAAAAGAAAAAAAGAAAAGAAAAATTCCGTTTATGGCAACAATAGTGCAGTTTTTAAGCCTTTACTTCCATCAATCCTGCACCCTGAGCATAGAAAACCCTGCCTCAGAGCAGGGTCTCAAAATAGGATGACAGCCATCAGAGCGCGGCAGACAGGTAGGCAGAGCAGAGATATTATAGACGCCTATAGAAATGTTATAGTGTTACCGCAGGATAGAATAATGTCACTGAACCCCTGTTTGGCTTCTGGGAATTATGCTTTATGTTTCCATGGAAATGTCACAGCAGACAAAGACATTTCTTTACAGCAGCATGGAAAAATAGCTAGAATCATATCTGCCATTCACAGACAGACAGAGATAGATAGATAGATAGATAGATAGATAGATAGATAGATAGATAGATAGATAGATAGATAGAGTCACTTCGTTAACGTGATGCCAACTTGTTGATTCAAAATGACACATCCTGCCAAGACGTGCGCTGATTTCTTACACATGGAGCCTCGCTGATGGTGTGAGGCTGAAGCAGCCAGCCTCTGTGTTTGTTTATTTTTGGCTGGATGGTGGGGTTGGGGGTGGAGGTTGCGGGGGTGTGTGGCTGTGTCTGTAGGTGGGGAGGGGGTGATAATGATGAATGAAACCTTCAGCGCTGTCCAACGGGAATCAGATGAGTGTCACCCTATTGTCCCACTGTGGCAAAGTGGGCGGATAGCAGTGTCTCTCCCTGCCCAATGGCAGGCACGACTCTCATGAGAGCGGAGAGAGGCACTTTTCTGCCATGCAAAATCCCTAAAACCATCATCATTCCGGCTCGGGAACCCACAGTACTGTGTAACAGCCTCCGCTGCTGAGAGATGACAGAGCCAATCTCGGCGCACACACGGCCCTGGGAGCTTGGAGCTGCGTAGAGTCGCTGCGCAAACACAAGGCGACGCAGAGCGATTTTTTTTTTAATTTTTGTGCGGAAAAAGGGATTTAAAGCCGGGGATTAAAGAAGGTTTTTTTTTATCCCTCCTCCTCTCATCGTAGTCCGTCTCGTCTCACTCAAACCGAGCGTGGCCGTTTTGCTCAATGTCATCATGATCCTCTTCTCGTCGCGCAGTGTACTGCTGTCAGTCTACTACCCGCAGATTTTCCTGATCCTGACGAGTGGCAGCTACCTGTAAGTTTGAGCCAATTAACAAGTCCTTCACTCCACAGGGTGCGCGCTCTCATCCTCAGCAACACAAAGATGCACGGGTTAGGCTTTCCTCCTCTCACAACCCTCAGTCTACTCAATAGGGGATATATTTTCTTCGCCCCAATATTCAAAAGCCGATAAAAGTGGATTATTTCGCTCATCCCTCATCCTCAGGTCAGAGTTATTTACACCGTGATACCAAACTGTATCGAACACGGACCGGGTCTAACAGAAGTGCAGCTCAGGCGGCATATTTGATTGTTCAACTGAACTAATGTTATCCAAACTCAAAAAAAAAAGAAAAAAAAGAAAAAGATAATACTCATCAGTAGAAACACCCGGGTCCACGTGGGAAAGCAGTAATTTGGCGTAAAGCTCAACGCTCTAATGTGCCATCCCCTCAGCGAGCATGTCTGCGGAGTAAGTAGGGCTCGTTTGGGTCGGGCTGTTGAATTTAAAACATTTTACAAAATCGAGGAAAAATAATACTGTAGTAACTGCAACATTGGTCCATTTTGGCCACTGAGTGGCAGAGATGTTCAAGACAATTAGATGCGGAGATTCTGTTTTCTTCCCCCCGTGAGAAAAACTTCGCGCAACGTGGGTCATTTTTACGCATGGAAGCACCTTTAACCTGCCAGAGCGAGCGAAAGACTACCACGCATTACCTCACCTCTCCCCGATTTCAAATATTTCGATGTTACCGTTTGAGCCCACATCTTAAACTATTCCCTATGCAACACGTACGTGATTGGCACCGCAATGCGCTGAGCTCTGGATTAAAAGTATTTCGCAGAACGTCGGCTTTCTTAAAGTTTCCAAAAATAATTATTGGAGCATGGTCCTTTGCTCCATCCTTTGCTGCCCGGAGACCCCAAACCTGATGCTGGAATAGATGTGTTTTTTTTCCTTTGGGGGGGTTCAGACAAAAGTAGGCTACGCTGCTAAGTATAGTGATGGCTTGCACATCAAAGTTACATACCATTATTTGTTTGGATTATTTAACTATGTTTTCAGCGGCGTATTAACCGCAGGATAAGCCACGTGGAGAACATTTAAACATAGGTTCAAAATAATACAATACCCCTTCATCAAAACTATACAGGAAATGTTTTGGCATGTAAAACTGTAAAAACAAGTTTTTTGTGGGCAGTAAATACACCCCGAGCCAAAGTATATATCCATATAGTCCTTTGGAGTCACTGCACACCTCGCCTGTGGAAACAGTCTGAAAACTGTGGGTGTGCATAAGGGATTTTGTTTTAAGTAAAACCACTCTAAAATGCTAAAATTTATAAATGCTGCTAGATTTGCTGTTAATGTGTCTGTGTGTGTGTGGTGGGGCAATAAGGAGAGTATTTATTCACTTGACTTGAGTAAGTTGTGCCTCAGGCATTTTTGCGAGGGCCTTCCTCTTGTAGAAAACACGCCTGGGAACGTAACAGCCTGTCAGTTAGGTTCAAAGTGTTCAATGTGATGAAGCAGGTGGCTGTAAGCAAACTGCATGCCATGACACAGATGATAGTTCCTCTTAAGGCCACCACACTGCACTGTGATGGAATCTTTAAGCTCCTCACCACATAGTTAAGATTTAAGCTCTTCCACAGTAATGACTTCACACTGACCTAAAGTAGTGTTTCGTTTACATTTCCTGGTGACTGTTTTAGTCTTGAAGTTTTTGGGATCAATGTAACACGGAAATGATCATGTTTTATCAGCGCTAAGGTTAAATTATTAATGAAAAATCAGCTTTACCAGCTTAAAAATCAGAATAGAAAGAGCAATTAACGGTGGACTCTAAATGTTTTAGGTTTCTGTACGGTTTGTGGTAACATGATCAGACTTTCCACCTGCTGCTTTAAAATTAAAACCCACCTTTCCTCTCATCTCTCTGCAGCATCACTGCTAAACCACAATCCAGTGACGCTGCCATTAGTCGATTAAACAGCACACAGTTTGCATGAAAAGACACAACTTTTGCATCGACTCTCATCCTGTAAACCTGAGGAAGCTAGACAGGCCGGGGCTTTGAAATTCATCAGCTTACTTTTAAGTTCATGTTGACAGTCTATCTTATGGGAGATCTGTGTGGCTGTGGGTGAGCTGTCCCCCAAGCTGCTGGCACACACAGAGCATACACTAAGCAAACAGATTCGCATTTGTGCACTTTGATGATGCGGGGATTTAAAAGCTTAGCCCTGGAATTCTCTGTTTGGTGTTGTCTGTTGGTCGGGTTTGCCCATGGTAGACTGTGATTGTGCAAATTAGCATGTGAAGGACATGAGAAAGAGCTAACAAAGGAGGCTGAAAAGAGATTTCTTTGACAGAGCTAAAAATATCACCTCGATGCTTGTGTTGGATTTTTATCGCAAACTGACCTTATTCATCTCTAATGTTCATTATGGAAGGAAGCAAATTTCTCTAGTTGCACATTAAACTTGGCTTAATGAGTCCACCTTTCACTTTTGGACAAACTGGATGTCGTCGTTGCCATGAACTACCGTGTATGCAGCGGAGGGTCAATAAGGGTCAGAGAAGTTCGAGCTACTTTACAGCTGAGAAAGCAAAGCAGGATTGAAAGAAGTAGCAGGCTGTAGTGTTTGCTGCGAATGCAGAAGGCACCTGATGAATGTCCTCTTTTCTTTCTAACAGGGGATTTTTAAAAAATTAATATGATTATTTTTTAGAAGTTAAATCCCTGTTAGATAAGTTTGCATCTAGTGTAGTGATGCACACGTTTCGCAGACCAAATTTAATTCTTCTTCTTTTTTTTTCTTCTGTCTAATAAACATCAGGCTCATGGTTTTCAATTCTATTCTATATGAAAACGTGTATCCCAACATGTTGACATTTATTGATTTATGTCAAGTTCAAGTGTAGCGTTTGTAAAATCAACAAGCATACCCATTTTGCGTGTCCACCAAGAGAATGTGTGTAGCCCTGTGTTTGGTAACAGATACTCGCCCCACTGCAGTTAGGATTTATTCTAACGTTTGTCTTTGAAATTGAGATTTATGTTGTTCTTCCATTGCGTAGGAACTTAAACAACAATCAGAAAAGAGAACACGGTCGTGTGAGAGGTTTTTAGCTATCCCGACTCAAATCCACGCTCTAAGTCAGCTTCTCAGAACGAGAGTGTGCTCCGAGCTCTAAAATCGACATCTCCTAGAGCTCTGTTTCTGCAGTCTCTCCCTCTCTCTTCGTCTCCTTCATCCATTCTTCCATTTCACCCCTTATATATGTTGCCATTTCTTTTCGCTGACACACAGCTCGCCTGTGTTAGTTTGCCCCGTTTGTGGTCAATACTTCGGAGGTCGACGTCATACTTCAAAGGCGGTGTTTGCCTCCGTGCTCATTTATGGCTCCCTGTCCCTGACATGTTTGAAAAGTATGTATCTACATGGTTTCAAGGGCTATAAACAGAATCTTGGAGAAAGTCTGTGTTTTTCTTTTTCTTCTTCTTCTTCTTTTTTTAATCTGTTTTGGTATTCCCAGTGGCCATAAAGCCATCTCGAAAATATGCTGTTGTACCTATCAAATATGTTGTTGTATGTTTGAGGTGAACCAATAAGGACATGTCCTGGGTCATACAAGACAGACCACTTTAGGATTGGAGAAAACCAGTGCTGAAAACCTTACATGTGTTCAATGCAAAGCCTCTCATGAAATTTATGGGCAATTTACACCCCAAGTATTCTTCAAACGCATACTGTAATTACACAAATCATACAAATCGTACTTTATATGAGATTTGGTTAAAAAAGCGATTTCTGCAACTGTGCCATCAGGCACCAAGGAGGTCTGTACAGTGGGTATACAAGTCTGGAAGCCATTCACACCAGTATGTTACCTAACAATTGACACAAAAACCCAAACAAATTACTTAAACTCACGTCTTCCAAACCACTGGGGAATGCTGTTGTGAGCAGCCAAATAAGCATCTTCTTGTCTCTCTCTGGGATGTTTTTAACATTTTTTATTTTTATTTTTTATATTTCTTATGTTGGATTAAGCTCTCAGGTTTTTCATTTACCTCTAATCCATTAAATAGTAATACTCTTGTGCAGTACAGCTTTCACTTTACTATGGAATGTGCATCAATCACGGGCTGAATTGAATCCTGTTCTGGAGAGTCTCGTGAAAGTGAGTAAATCTCACCGTCCTCTGGAGGCTCTAACTGAGTTTGTTTGTGTGTGTGTGTGTGTGTGTGTGTGTGCGACAACGCATGCATGCATCCGTGCCTCTGCGTATGAATGCATGTCTGCGTGTGTGGCGGTGTGTTTTTCTTACTTCGGCAGGGCCCTGTCCTCAGTGGTGGCTCTGGGTGCCAACATCATCTGCAACAAGATCCCAGGGCTGGCACCTCGCCAGCGGGCCATCTGCCAGAGCCGCCCGGACGCCATAATTGTTGTGGGCGAAGGGGCCCAGATGGGCATCAATGAGTGTCAATACCAGTTCCGATATGGACGCTGGAACTGTTCGGCGCTGGGAGAAAGAACAGTCTTCGGTCAGGAGCTGCGAGTAGGTTAGTCTGCGTTCTTTCACAAATTGAAGCGGGATAGTGTGTTCCTGTATCCATATCTGTGTGCTCTGTATGGCTGTGCATGCGATAAACTTACACAGGCTTTGCTTATGGCGCTGCAAGGAACTTTTGCCACTGATCACGTCTTTAATGAGCAAACTGAATCAGTGTAAGACCTTTGGATTGGGGTTAGGTTTTTGTTTGCTAAAGTTAGGTTCAGTGTTATGGTCTGCTGGTGGAAAAAATCATAATAACCGTATTCTATGCAGAAGAGATTAAATAAAACTCTTAGACATCCCACTAATGTACACCAGTTAGAAAAAAAGCTAAAACAGCCAAAATCTTACACACAAAGATACTTAACAATACAGCTTAAATGATATTTTACATTAGTGGCACACTTTCCCAAATGAATTTATAGACATAGTACTTCACTACAAAAATGCACTCACTCATAATAACTATGGATTTGGTATCACGTTGGTTTGAATATAACTTAAAGGTGAGCGATACACCGTCTTAATAAGACAGAGGAACAAACCATTTGAGGCACTGTTATACAGTACTATGGATTTGTGACTTTCCAGTCAACTTAACAATGAAAGTATGATACAAAACGGGAACTACAGCTTTGAGGCTTTGTGTAGCCTCAAAGTTGTGCGATGCTGAGCAGATGGTGGTAAATTTCTTTCTCTGCCTGCAATCGCAACTATTAATTTGGTAATGGCAACGTAGCTGACAACAATAATACCAGTAATTTTCTTATTAAACAAGAAGTTACATAATGCATGGTTTGAGCCATCTTTATTGTCCCAGTTTTTTGAAACAGTACCACGAGAGCATCAAAAATGTGGTACCAGGCCCTGACCCTCTGAACCCCATGAAATATGGCTCGTAACAAGCCAAACCCAAGCTGCACACATCACACAGTCAGTTCAAACTCAAACCAGTAATGCGCAGTCTCTTTTGATTTTCTATTGTATAACCATTCATGTTGCTCAAGAGGATCTCACATACCGCTGATTCCACCCCATCTTTTGCTGTTCCTCATTCTCAGCTGAAAAAATGCTGTTTCTCTAGTGTTCCCTGCAGCTGATTCGCTGATGTAGTTTGTGCAGTGTGGAGTGTTGGTTAGCAGCATGCCTGCCATAGCTGGCTGTGTCCAAAATTGTGGAAAAGCTACCGAAAAGAAGTGCGGCTCTGATGGGGAAAGCGTATGGATGGAAAACGAGATGGCGAATGAAGAGACAGCTAATCGTGTTATTGCAGAGAACTCATGTCAAACTGAAATAGATGGACACATCTGTTGTTAATTGGGCTAAATTGGTTGTGTCCATGCCTGGCTGGTTCACTTGAGTGTTCTTATATAGGCAGAAAAAGCCCCAAAAGAGGGCAAACGTTTACATTTTAAAATGCTTTTGCTTGAGGGACTTCTCAAACTTCTGCAAATCTCTTTTGCGCTGCTTTTGTTTTACAGGGACTTTTATATATTTCCTTTCATTTAGATGCTTTGTTGCCATTACGTTGCGGTTGGGCTGCACATTTAATCCAGTGGCTCTGTTCACAATCCCTCCTCTTAAGCAGCAGCTGAATTAGCTCCAGCTCCTTTTAGCAAAAGCATTTTTTTTCTTTGTTGTGAATGTGGTGCTTTCTTTGGTAATGAAGCTCATGTTGTTTTCCTCAACAACATCCCCTTTTCGCTTTCTTTTGTTCTTGTCTTTTATGGCCTTTTGAAGCACTCGGAGATTTATAAATGGCATTCGGCAGTGGTTCTTTGGACGCATCTCATGTGCATTTCTGTGTGACGGCTATTAATGTTTTCATGCATTATGCTGCTCACCCAAAGTAAATTTTACTATTAAAACATATATTCAACCCTATAGGGGGTCGGAATTTGGTGTCAACTTGTTTGGTTTCCATAGTAGATCTGCACAAATAAATGCTCCGTGCGCCCGCACTGAGCACATCACTGTTGGTCGTCCAGTTATAGTCAGAGGCCGATGACTGCTGGGCCTGTCATGATTGTTCTATAATGATGGGACTTGGTGGCCTTCTCAATAAAGTATCCCTACAATGACGTCTTCCTCTAGACCAACATGGAACTTGATTTAAGTTAGGGTTCCCAAGGCAGATTTGGGGTTTTTCAATGAATAAATAAAATAACCAGCCAACAGGGGCTTATTTTTCAACTTATTTTCCCTCATTTATGTTAGAAAATAATCCCCATAAAAATCCCCCACCTACCCACCCCATCTTCTATTGTCATATTTGAACCACACACAAAGTTAATAAGCAGTAAAATAGGCCGAACTGTGCAGATTTATGCGAACAGAGTGGCGCATCAAAAGAACACATGACAGTAGAGCTTCAGCTTGCTCGATTGCTTCACATTTGTAAACTGCAAGAGGACATATTATAAGGCACCCTGCGTGTCAGTACAGTGACACCAAATCATCTCAGTCTGCATCTCTGCGAATGATGCAATGTCATGGTTTGTCTGGCTGGGCTCAAACGCAGGACTCAGGAATGAAAGTTCAGTGAGTATATTTACAGTGTTGGTGATAGTGCTATATACAAAGTCTTTGAAGTGCTTAGTTCAAAAGTCCAATATGTACAAAATCCAATGGATGGAAGGTTGCATGAATCCAAGTCCCCGATCTCCTCACTCTGCCAAGTAACAAACACTCTTTTGGAACTCCGCTGGGCCGTCCCAGGCACAGGAAAAGACGCATTAGAAAGCTTCAGCAAATAAACTGAAACAGAGAGGCAATGTGAACACTACTGCAGTTAGACAACACCAAGGTGAAGATTGAAGGTCAGGTCCTAGCTTAAATAGCAAACAGCTGATTGCCAGATGATCCACAGGTGCTGATTGAGTCAGGTGTGTCCAGGAGAGGGCGGGGATCCCAGGAGGATCCCGCCCCTGTAAGGCAAGTAAACACACCCTCACACAGAGCAGCAAGGACACAACAGAGAGAGAGAGAGAGAGAGAGAGAGAGAGAGAGAAGAAAGGGGAGAGACGGTGGAGGCTCACAGGGGGACTGGAGGACCATGACATGCGAACCCGATTAGTAATCGTTCCAAATCGATTCCTGTTCAGAGAAAACGTTGCACATTTCGAGGAGCTGCTGCCTCAAAGGACAGTCTGTGCAGGCTGCTAGTTTATCCCTTTGAAACTTTAGAAGGCGAAACTAGCTCAAAAGACTTAATAAGAAATTGTTTAACAGTTATTTCTTACTATCATTGATCCAAGTGTGAAAAAAAGAGTAAGTATATTCCATTGAATTGAACATTTCACATTGTACCTCCATTAAAAAAAAAAACATGGAAAATTTAGATGTAATCAGATTATTTAAAGTCAGCATTTGGACTGGGAAATGGTTGCAATCTGTGTGGAAAACATCTGGTCATCTCCCTATTGTAGCATCTAAACCACAACTTGTTGCTGCAAACTTATTGGCCAGTAGTTAGTCATGCGATGCTGACTGACCGCAACTGTGTAGCTTGAAGTCTGGCAATATGGTGTTTTTACTTCTGATCATGACCTTGTGAATCACCCAAATCTCTCCCTCCGGGTCTGTGTTTGCACCATAAAAGGTAGCATATGTTGCACCTTCATTCATAGAAACATGCTGGCTATGTGAGGTGAGCCTATAACCCGTGTACCAAACATTATCACAATAGAATTAGAGTCATACACAAAGAGCTTGAGAATTTGAATGGTGTTGTACATTAATGTTTGTGTGTCAGTGTTGAGCGGTAATGTATTTTAACCCCAGTTCGGTATCCCTGTCAGTAAAAATTTCTTGCTGTGTGTACATAAGGAGTAGGATAGCTCCTCTCTATTCATAGGTTTAACTCTCTGGACTGATTTAAGATGGTCTAGCAGGGAGATACAGCCTCGCCGAGTCTCCATTTCAAGTTGTGTTAAAAAGTGCAGACTTCATACTATAACCTATTTGATGTTTAATGCATAGAAGTCCTGCACCACAAAAATAGATAGAACCCAACAAAATAACCATGCTTTTTGTTTTCTATGTTGTGGACACAGCTAACATAGAAGCTTTTTAGATACTTAAAGATGTGACGATGATACTGAGTAAGCTGTGAATCACATTTAGTGTTATATGTAAGATCATTTCAGTAGATATTTGGGATTCATGTATTTGCATTAGTTTGATATTGCATAGCACCGTTTGCTAGCAATGGTTGGCACTGCTCTTCCAAAGCGTGGGATAGGGTTAGGGTATATGATGACTTAGACCTCAGAGTGTTAATATAATAATATTTCTGTTTTTAAACCTAAATCGAGCAACTGCTGGACAGAGGTGTGTGATTACTACGTCTTGAATAAATGAGATCAAGCACGCTGCTGGATTCGATCTAAGTGCTCTGTTTTAGTTTAGTAGCGTCCCACTAGGTCATCGCAGGAAACCACCGACACCGCAGCTACTCTCCTGTCTCTCTCAGATACACACATACACACACAGGGGAGAAGCGGGTGACTGTATTTTGTCTCAACACCTGAATTTCAAGCTGCCAGCAGCCTGCATGCAGCCTTCGCGATTGTGATCTTTTCCAGTGACTATTGCCCTTGATTGAAGATGTAACCATGTTTTCTAACCGCGTCCGTATGTATTATGGAATTCTTTAGCATGGCATATGAAATCATGGAATACACCCCTCGGAGAAAATGTTCCGATCCCTGCTTCAAATCTGCAAATTCCAACATCATCATAATCAAATGTTGAGGGAAAAGCTGTTCGCGTTCTGCTCCTATTTAGGTTCCTTGTTCAAATCCCCCCAAATTATGAACGCCAAACCTCCCACCCACCCCCGTGCTCAGTGATGCAGTCTTAGTTCTGGACTGAAGGGAGGAGATGTCGGCAGTTTTTCAAAAAGTAAAGATCAACCGACCGCAAGTCTTATGCATTCTCTCTCTGTACTGCCTTCTCTTGGAGGCAGTCTTTCTCTTCTGGAGCTGGTCCAAGATATTACATTCGCTTTCCAAGGGAGCACACATTAATAAGTGGGCTATTGTGTATTTTTAGGACTTGAGATATCGTCATTTAGCAGAGATGGTTCAAAAATGGTCTATTTGATATTTACTTCACTTTTATTTCAAGTTTTCAAGGTTGGCTGCTGCCGGCATCTCTTTTGTTGCTGACACGAGACTCTACAGTAGATGCACTGAAAGAAAAAAACAAAAAAATGAACCCACATATCTCCTGCAGCTCTGCCGCTCAGCATTTCCACTGTTTTGCAAAGAGTGTGAGCTTGCTTATTACGCACCAACTGACAAATTGGAGTACAACGCCGTAAACTCAGCGCGGAGATTTGAAACCAGCAATTTGAGTGTGTCTCTGTTTCCTCTGCAAAAGCAGATTTAGCATTCTTCCCCGTGCCCCGCTAACAGCGTTGGCATGAGCCAGTGCCATCAGCCCTCAGAAATGTGGAATGAATTATCCCGTGCTAACAGAAATGGGTGTTATTGAGTGACTTGTTGCAGTCTATTAAGAACCAATAATAAAATTAGAAACACATCCATCGGCAGCTTAGGAGGAAAAAGAGGGGGTTTCAGGATAAGAATGGCAAATGTGGTCTGCCCTCCGCTCCGATCTGGCCTGCTTTCTGAATGAATCATTCTATTTTAAACACTCCTGTCAAGACTCGATCCTGTAGCCGTGATTTGTTGATTTCAATTTACTGTGCATAATTAAGTGCCGTGCTACAGATTTCACATAAAAGTTAAATCTCATTGTTCTGTGCCACATAAATCAGCCTTAGCATGCATATTCTGCGTTAACTGGCTTTATTTTTCTATTGCATTTATGCTGCTCATCAGCCGTGGTCAGTGCAGCTTTTGGTTATCGATCTCCCTATCAAAGCATATTTGAACTTCTCCCCTTGTTTTTAATGACATGTTTTGACTTGGTAAAGCCTCATCCTGTGTGCAATCAGACATTCCTTTGGCTAACTACCTGTAATAGAGATGCCCTTCACTTAAACAAAAAAAAGAAATGCCTATGAATACCTTACAGCTCTGTTCAAATTGCAATGCACTTGAAGTCAGTGATTAGAGCCTGAAAATGGACACCTTTCAACAGCTACACTCAGCATCAAAGGCCAACACTGGCCCCCTTGTCATAAAATGGCCTGCTCTGGTTACTCTTTGTTTGACTTTCCAACCAGTTTGTCACCATCCTGATCCATGCTTTTTCACATGAAAGAGGTTTCTTGTATTGTGCTGCTAGTGAATTATTGCAAAAGTTCAATCATTCTGCCTTTGGCTCATTGCACAAGAATGGATGGACCACTTGAGCAGGTGAGCCGAGGAAACACGACAGTTTTTTATTGTTACGACAATTTAAATTTAAGCATACCTAGGTATAACTGTGCACAACTGCTACAGTGAAACAATCAGACCTTTTAAAGAAAAGATGTAAGCAAGTCTTTTTTCTTTCATGACCCCCCTCCCCTGTTTTGCTTTTTCACTGTGCTCCTTTTATTATTTTTTTCCCATTTTGTCTCCCTGTCTCTCTCTATTTTTTTTTGTCAGGTGCAGAGAAGTTGCCCCAAGCTGTGGGTTACAGGAAAAACAAAAAAGAGAGAAAGAGAAAAAAAGAAATGGGAGTAGTGTAGAGGTGTCAGGGAATTAAAGGTGTGTTCATGCCATCCTCCTTCTTTCTCTTTCACCCATTTCCTCTCACAGGATCAACATTGTGGTGAAGGTAGTGGTCAGTCCACCTGCTAGAACCTACAGGGCTGCAGGGACCAAACTAGCATCCAGTCACTAGAAAGGATGTTTAAGTCAGCAGGTTTATTGAAAACCATTTGTGTGGAAAGAACTCCCCGGACAGGCACATACTTGATCGGGAGCTGGAGATGGCAGGGCTACCTCTCGGAGGAGGGGAAAGGTCACTGCAGACACCAAGAGCCAGACATAACTGAGGGAGGCTGTTTTTTTTATCCACAGTGGAGTTGAATAAGTAAGTGCAAAGAGGATGTGTTTGACAAAAGTTTGGGAATTTTGGCTTAGTGTTATATACACCATTCCCGTTTTTATAGAAAACCTGAATTCACAGAGAATGGAGTGTGCCAGAAACAACAGATGAACCATTTTTGGTGTCTTTTCCCACTCCGAATACAATAATCAGAGAAAAACAAACTGTGTGGGACCATCTTTTCCACATTGTTGCTCATATATATATATATATATCTTAAAAATGACTTTGGTGTGATTTGAGAATCCCTGTGGTGTCCTTAAATTTCCTGAACACTCATAATTCATAATTATTATGCCAACATTTTATTTGCTGTTGTCAAGACTTGAAGTAGCCATTAATTTGCTTTTCCCCCCACACGTCTACAATTCATCCGACACACCGCACTACAAGCTCCTGGGCCGAGGACAACAGAATACTTGCAGATTATAAATTCTTTGGTGGAGCTCCTTCCCTTTCTCGGAATCAGCTGATGGTCATTTTGTGGTGAAATCATATCTCCGCAGAATGGAGGCACAGCATCAGTCTAACCTAAGGGTAATAATGAATGGACGAAAAAATCTGTTTAAAATGACCACGCGGTTCGGTTATTGCTTTGTTTTGCTCATTCTGACAAAGCGAGAGCTAATACAAGCTGAAATATTCACTCTGGCCAGATGAAGATTTCCAGAAAAGTCCCCTTTAAATCACATGGCGATTGTGTCTCGAGAGCAGACATTCAAGGACAGTATAAACAAAGCAAGGCAAAGGGAATCAGTCAGCATTGTAATTTCAGCCATCCACACTGTCAACCCCACAATTATTCAAAATTCAAAGAAGAAATAACATGGCATAACTGTGTAAACTTACATCTCATGTTTTCAAGGCTGTGATTGGCTGGGAGTGAAGCTTGGCAGAAAAAAACACACAAGCTTACTCAGCTGGCAAGAAGGTGTCATGCCCAGGACTAGCTTAACAAAGGCAGTCAAAAAAGCCATTCTTCAAACTGTTTTTTCCTTCTCCTTTTTTTTTTTCTATCAAGAGCCACAAGTGGATACTTTGACACTGGTGAACTCTCCCGAAATGCCATCAATCATCTCACTGCCACTGAGGATTTTTCCCCTTTGTGGGGATTACTTTTTGTTGGTTCTACGCCCTTCAGGCATACTGCAGCTCGACTACTTAATCATTCACCCAAATCTCGCTATCCCACAGAGATAAAGAAAAATAAATATTGTTATCATTAAAGGACGGAATATTGAAGCCGATAAAAGATCTGATGCATCACCAGTGCTGATCTGCCAGCAAAACAGCAGATCCACTCCCAGGCAGCCAAGCAGTTGGCACCGAGCGGATAACAGCGTGGAAATGACGCGTGCATTGTGTTATGGTGGAACGGTGGTGGATAAAAGGCCTATTTTTCAGCCCGTCATCATGTGGGTTGCGCTAATCCTCTCTGCCTTCCTCCATGTGAGCCCAGAGAAGCTGGAGCGGTCGGACGTGCACGCGTGCGCATCCCGCGCGTAGGATCTTTCACTAACTTTATCAGATAGCAGGAGAGTCCGTTGCTTTGTTGTTCTGCAGCGTGTGGGCTGTGGTCATCATCGGCAGTAAAAGGTCATGTCTTACGCTTTTTCTTCCCAGCGTCTTGCCTCACATCCTCTGCCCACAGCATGTGTCTGTATCTCGGGTGTGGCTTGTCGTCCTACGCAACCAAACAGCACTATCATTGCCGGGTCCGCTTTTCTGCTTGTTCATTCATCAGCTCTGTCTCTGTCTCAGAGTGTGTGGGTGTGTCCGTTTGCTGGGGTCCCTCACCTTTTCCTCACCCCATTTCTCTCTCCCCCGCCCACCCACAGTCTGTCTGAGCTGTTCAGAGACCCGACCCTTGTGGCCCCCTGCACACGGGGCTCCCCGTAGCCTCGCGTTATCGGTGGGATCTGCATCTGTCTGTGTCTGCCAGTGCAGCTAGACGCAGGAGGAAGCAGGATGCAAGAGGATCAACTGTAATCTCACTCTGTGCTTTGTTCCACACAATCCCAGGCCCATCACTGTATTCTCTACTTGCTGGCCCACCACTGGACATTTACATGTGCCAACAATCACATCGCTACTGGCCCACTTAGGTGAGAGTTCAGAGAGAGAGAAACAGCGAGAGCGAGGGAGTCTTAGTGGGTTTTTAAGGCAGAGACACCGGTTTGGAGGGAGAAGATGCTAAGAGACGTGGGGCTTTATTTTGACTGTGTGATGATGAGTATCACCAAATATGAAAATGTCAAGTCTGAAGGTTTCTTTTGTAATGAGAAGGAGAAACATGTCATCAGTGGCATATTTGACTCGTTGATTATAGTGGTGAGGATAATGATATCTTCGTTGATGCGCTGTGGGATCCGCACACATCTCGGTAAATATGTTTCCGCTGAAGATGAAACAAATTCAAGTAAAGATTGAAATTGAGGAAAATCCTCGACATTGTCCTCGCGTGAACTTGATGAATGCTTCATAGAGCGCGCGTTTGTAGATGTGTGCAGGTGAGGTCCTGATTTGGGCTCATTATTAGGATGAAAGGGTGGGAAGAAGGATTTGTGCTTGTTTTAGCAAGCCTCAGCATTCAGTCAAAAAGCTTTATCTTCACCTCAGGCAGATCAGAGGAGAGAAAGGATGCTTTTGAAACGGTTTTGTGCCAGCCCAATTTTCTGTGCCTGGGAGGCAGCTTACCTAAATTCTCAGAATTTAATAGTGCACCGGCAAAGTTAAACACCCTCATAATTGTTTTTAGCTTTTCTTCTCAAAGCCCTCCTCATTATATGAATCAAACTGGAGGACCTACAGTGAGCGGCCGTGCCAAAGCGTGTCACTTCCTCGGCTCTGTGATGTGAGTTCTCTGAGAATGTGGAGCCTAGTTCTGGTAAAACAATATTATTTTATTGTACAGGAACACGGCTGTGCTAATTCCTCAAGCTGCAAACCTCACGGACCACAACTTTGTCTATAATTTGCTGGGAGCATATGTTCATAGCAACGGTACATAAAGCGGAACGGAAAACAGTAGTAGAGAGCGCAGTAGTCAGTTCAGCGAGTGGTACACAAAGCGAGGGGTTTTCCTCCAACTTTCTTCCCCTTCCATGGGGCCCTGGAGACAGGATTCCAGCACCAGTATGGCTTTGGTTAGAGCTTATTCTCAGTATTTTTTGGTGTCATAACTTTATTATATGTGCACAGTGACGTAAAATAACTTTGTTATGTAGTATCCATGAACTTGCATGTGCTCACAATGTTTTAAAAGCGGTATCATGTTTCCATTTGATTCACCGGAGCTGCAGAGTGTGTTGCACGATGCTTTGTTTTTGCTTTTGAAAATGATGACCTGGAGCTTTTATTTCTGGGTTTTAGTGTTTTGATTCAATTTCTATAGTTTTGCTGCAAGACGGGGGGAAAGTAAGAGAAAAAAAACCCCATGATGTACATGTTACTTGAGAAACAGCACTCTGCAACTTCCATATCTGCTTTAAAAAAGGTTTGGCATCGTGTTTTTTATCATTATTATTATCATTATTGTTATTATTATTTTGTATCTTGTGAAAATCCCACCATATGTGTAAAGACTCTTGGCCACCAGCAGGTGACACTTTTCCCTTTGTTCACTGTGGGCCATTTGTGTGTGACAATATGTTCTTACAGGTAATGTGTGAATGTGATGTGAAACTTGAACTTCGAGTGTGTCGCTGTGTTGTGGAGATTTTATTTCTTATGCAATCTACTCTCCACCCCCCACCCCCAATCCCACCCCACTCCCTTGAGTGAGTGCATGTCTGGGATGAGGGGTCTTTAAAAGGCTTTCCCCTTCACTGCTCCAGCAACAGCAGGCTTGGCCTGTGTGGAGAGGCAATTCAGCCACCCTGCTGGAAACCTGCCGGTTTCTGTGTGTACTTCTGTGTATGTATGTGTGTGTGTTTTGCTGTTGTTTGGCACCCCCTCCCCACCCCTTCCCTACCAGGAATCCAGCCTAAACTACTTCTCTCCAGTCCTTTTAGTCTACTGCATGTCTTTACCCATCCTCTGGCTCACCTCACCTTTACCGTAACCGAATCATACCTTTGCTGTGATGTTCTGTAAAGCTTGATGTCTGCATGTTTCGCTACATCTTTCTTAGGCTGTACACCTTCCGTATGTATCACATTGTGCAATCGGAATGCTCAGAATCCCAGACATGTTTTATGGGGAAGCGTGCTGATGAGGACAGAAGGAATTTGTTTCTGGCTGGCAGGATTAGTAAAGGAAATTAGCTCAGCATCTCCACTAGCTGCTTTGTAAAACATCAGGTCAGTCATAATAGTAACAGATGAATGCGATAACCTTTAGCAAGTCTAGGTTGTCAGGCCATTTCTACCCTCGCTTGACCTTTTTTTTTGTATATTTTAACCATTTGTCCCATGATGGGGCAGACACACAACATGACTGACCTTGGCCTGGTTTTTGGAGAGAAAAGGGCGCTCTACAGCCAATTCTGTATCCAAGTCCCTTCAGTATATCTTTTCCCTTTCCTCTCCTGTCAACAACATATCTTTACTATGGCCTGTGAACAGAGAAGAAAGCAAGGCCTGTTGAGGTCAGCGGCAATGTTACTACATCAGCTTGTCTATAGTACACAAGTGCTGCCTGTATAGTATCCCCAGTTGTAAATCTTCTATGCTGTGTCATGTGAATTTTGGCTAGCGGTGTGCCTGCCTCCGTCTCTAAACACAGATTGCAGTTTTAGCGGCAAGCCACTACATCCAGAGACTTCTTTTTATGTCCTAGTTTCGGCAGATGGTCAAAAGACACGGCGGGCCATCGCAGCGGGAGCTGCTGTCCAAAGTGGTGTGGTCAGGTAATGTGAAGGCCAAAGCATACTGCGTCAGTATTTCTGGTTTTAGCCCCCAACGCAGGGCTGTAACAAAAGATTTTATGTCTGCATATGAGCTCCCTTACCTGTTCTTAGTGAAACAAGCCTGATCTTCTTGCCTGCTTTCTTGGCTGCTACAGCAGACACTTGCCACTAAACTCCATTAGACATCTGGTTTAATATTCCCCCATTCTTCTCTCCTGGATGTTTCCAAGTTCATTGAGGTTTTTTTGGTCACTCCAATTTTCCACTGGCAGCTAGCAAGGCTATCCCAGGGTGGTTCCTCCTGGAGTGCTGTCAGGACTCTGGGGCCAGCCTCTTTTGGGGCTTTTTGCTGCTGTTATGGGTGCATTTTCTCCCTCAAAATTTCATCAGATGCACATCTGTTCGGGGGCCTCTTTCTTTCTCCAGAACACAGGCGTTTAAAAAAAAAGATGTTGCACACGCAGGATGCACATGCTACACCTTTGTATTGCTATATTAATGTAACTGAGCCAGGCAGTTCAACAGCAGAATATAATCTTTGGTGTCTAGACTCTGACTCATCGCCCACTCTAAATATGATACAGAAATTGGGAGTGATGAGTAAACATCCACACAGAGCCTACAGGTTGGGTTGGTGAAGGGGGTTGACATATCAGGGTAGTGCACTGACATGTCGGAGGGAGAGATGGGAAATTCTGCAAGTAGACCACCAAACTGAGAGGAGGGGTGTTTGGGATATGACATGTGGAAACTGAAGCATGTTAGCGTGCATAACACAGTGTGGCTGGAGTTGCCTGTCTGAACTGGCTTCACTCCACTTATTTTGTTCGTAACCTTTCCATCTTTGATTTATGAGTCAGTCACTTTCAGGGAAACAGAATGAAAGCATTCTCTATTCTGATTGTCATCATTGCCCCACTAATAGCATAACTAATTGAGTACCACCCTTTCTCTGGAAACTGCCTTTATCCTGTTTTAAACATTACAGCGATGCTCTGTTTGTGCATCTATGTGTAAACGAGCTTTTAACAGTGTATGCGCGCAAGGGTGGAGGGAAGTGGAAGTGTGTCGTGTTATTTTATTATGTGGCCGGTCAGGGAGCGTTTGCATGTGTGTGTGTGTGCATGTGAACAGATCTACATTGCAGCTGTGTGACTGCATTTGTGTATGAGGTGGGGGCAGCAGAATGTCACCACAAGCTGGTGGGGCGCAGCTCTGCTGCTAACCAAAGAAGCAAGTGGTTGTGAGTCAGTGCCCACCAGGCAAACCTGTGGCTATGGTATTAAGTCTACAGCACCAGTGCCAGGGTAGGAAATTAACAGTGGCTTTGGGTGAAAACATCTCTGAGAGTTCAAAAATGCCCCCGAGACCAGAATAGGAGGTGTAAAAGTCCCTCTAAAAAAAGAAGAGGAAATGAAATGGAAAACAGCTGCAAATGGCTGCATATTAGCAGTATATTTAGGAGAACATAAAGCACATTGCTTTTGAAGTGAAAAAAAAGTTGAATAAAAATTTGTACACATAAGCTTTAGCGGATAACACAAGCTATCGAGTGTTTGCTTGGCGTCCATAAAGTCGTTTTTGTCTTGTTTCCTTATCATTTTCACTTCATTTGTTGTATTTTTGTATTTAAAGGCTAATCAGTGTTTAGAACATATAGTCAAATACACTGAAACTGTCTACAATGTATAAAAAATAATACATAAAAAAAAATAGAATTCTATCCAAAGCCTACAAGGATGCTACCAGAATTTACTCATAAATAAATAGGTTTCTACAGATGATATGATCAGTTATTTTGGCCCTTTGAACTCATATTTTCTGCAGTGTGTTTTGGCATCCAGCAGAAATACAGGAAAGAGGGGATTCTTGAGTTCATGTGGTTGCCTGCAAGAAGCATAAGAAAAACAGTTTTTGCAGACATGCTTGCAAAAGTATAGGATAAGGTTGACTATCGTATCTGTTAGTTTGGAGGTGGTATATTGAACACTTGTGACAAGTTCTGTATGTACAACTTTATATTCGGCCATTCATTTAAAAAATTTACATCAGGCTTTTATGTTCACTATTTTAAAAAATCGAGCCTGTTGAAACCGGATGATTCTTTTTGATAGGTCATGTACTGTGACGTTTGCAAACTACTGAACACGATGAACCTCTGAGAACCGCTGGAAAAAGAAAATGATAAACTGGCATGGAGCTTTTGGCCCTCTGAAGTGCAGAACAACAGAACACATTTTATCTAGAGTGATTCCAATAATTGCGAGTACATTACACAACACACATCAAAGACTTACAAAACATTCTTCTCCACAGGCTGAAAGGTCCCTTAAAACACTCTTTGGTTAGCCTTGTTTCTGAGGATTGCCTCCTTCTAGATTACTGCCACTTGGAGGGAGACCAGGGTTGTAATAACCCCCAGTCCTTCCTATACCCAGAGACGATGTCTTTTAAGTCAGATCCCTTTGTAGCCATTAGGGGAATAGTACAGTTATTTCAGATATGCAGGAAGTGAGTAGAATTGTATGATATGGTTATTGTCACCGTCCTTTTAGCTAAAGTGTACCCAGGTCCTTTACATGTTGTTTATTGCATATATATATATATTTTTTTTCTCTTATTGACACAACAAGAAGTCTATACCTCGGGCATTGGCATTCTCAATTTTTTTCCCAAGACATTGAATCTATTTTTTGGTTTTTAAGTGATGACAGTGCACATAGTATTTTATCTAGTGACATAAGCCCAAGTAGAACTTTTTAAAGCCAATAACAACTAATCTAAACCTTCAGTTTGAATGCTTTCATGGCCAGTAAGCATGCATTGTCTTTAAAGCCTGAAGTCAGACTATGAAACATAGGTAGAATTAATCTTGTTAGGTTTAGCAGCTGCTCTTATCTTCTGAGGTCCTGGTATTACCTGATTTAGGCACCACAGGGCTTCCTTTCTTGTCAGTGATCAGTATCAGAGTCAGCGAGACCTGCAGACCCCAACTGTGGGCAGCAGTACAAGGTGCTCCTGCGGAGGAATTCAGCACTTTGGACAGCACCTACCCCAGCTCTCCCCACACTGGAATTCCAACACTGCACTCTTGCAGGCTAGGTCCAAGGAATTTGTGGTGGGAAGTATGACCACATTTCTACCAAGGTACAGAAGGCACGCTGTTCATGAGAGGAAAGCAAAATGGTGGCTTATCGAATGATGGGAAAGATTCTGAATATCTGTGGTGTTGTCAAAAATCAAATTTTCTGCACTATAAAATGCTGTGAGTGGAGCATTTATCAAGCGGTATCTGTTTTTCTTTTTCAGGCAGCCGGGAAGCAGCTTTTACCTATGCCATCACAGCAGCTGGGGTGGCCCATGCTATCACCGCAGCATGCAGCCAAGGCAACCTCAGTCAGTGTGGATGTGACAGGGAGAAGCAGGGTTATTATAATCAGGAGGAAGGCTGGAAATGGGGAGGATGCTCGGCAGACATCAAGTACGGCATAGAGTTCTCTCGCCGCTTCGTGGATGCCCGCGAGATTAGAAAGACCCCACGTCGTCTGATGAACTTGCACAACAATGAGGCAGGCAGAAAGGTAAAGAAAGATGTCATATACTTTTCTTTTAGCCTCGAAGTCACAAAACCCCAGAAAATGCTTAAACAAATCTTACTTAAATTAATTACTTAAATATTATTTAAACTGTGTACAATAAATGTCTGTCCTCAACAGAGCATACTTACTGTGAAGTGAATTTTTGCATTATCTTGATGACCTAACTTTTGTTTTTACCTCCAAACAAAGAAGGTTACTCATTGGATTAAGCTTGCGTTTGGTGATCACGCTGATAAATGATACCGCAACGAATAAATGGATGTCTGGAGCAACTAAATAGAGCTAGCAGCACTATGGAAGTAGTTACAAAGAACAATTGTTATTTATTCTTTAAGTCACTTGATAGCAGTTGATAACATGGCATAACTGCCAGCCAAAGATACAAACAACTGGATGAATGGATTTAATGGCAAACATGTGTTTATCCATAGATGCAGAGATGTGTCCCAGACAAGCGGAGCTCTCCCAGATAAAGAGCTCAAAGTTGCAGACTTATGACAAAAAGCTGCGATCAATCAACAGATCAGCAGTTTATTTCTTAGAGAACAGATAGCAGAACGTCATGAAGAACGTTAACGACCAGGAAAAAAAAGACAGAGAGAGTGTGGGAGGTGAATAAAAGAAAAAAGACAATACTAAGTTGAAAAATGGATCTAATTAATAACTTCAGCTGTATAATGTTCACTGGGAAAATGGAGCCTTCCCAAGTGGTTGCCAGATGGAGGACTGCCATTTATCCTTTCCAGTTCCTTTCATGGAATTATGAAGTGTAAAGTCAGGAACAGGATATTATTGCAGTTGTCTGCACAATACCAAAACATGTCACTGCCATTTGACTGCATCTATTCAGGGTGTGAAAGCAGGCCGACAATGCTAGTGTTAACACAGCAGACTGATAGGGTCTACGCTGCATGCCATGGTACTGGCAGCTCTCTAGATTAGAGCTGGTACTATTGCCGCTTTGCTCTTTGTAGCTCAAAAAAATTAAATGCTATGAGGAAGTGTCAGATTCTTTTTTTGTGTGCATACTGAAGGAAAGCTAAAAATCTTTCTTTCTTAGAGTTTAAGAACTTATAAGGGCACAGAGACTTGGGCCTTCTCTGATTGTACCTCACTTTGTTTGATGATGCATGCACAGGTACTCCAAGAGTGTCAACTGCATCACATAGGTATTAAATATTTAAAAAAAAAAAACAACATCCAAAAGTTAAAGACAGATAGGAGACTTATTGGAGAACCAACACTGATCCGATCAGTCCATCTGCAATTTGCCAGATGAAGGCACACACATATGCATCGCTATATATGTAAACTGGATTTTATGTAGTTACATCTGGATTTTGTTCAGATGTGAAGCCTTTTAAATGACGAGTGTAAGAGGGCTTTGTTGATTGTTACTATTACTCTTATTAATGGAAAAACAAACCAAAAGAAGTCTACATGCAGATGTGTGTTTGACAAGCCATCTCAGGGCATCTCAGTGCATCTGTATGCGGTGATGTGTATCTGGTCATATTGGACTAATCAGTAACAGATCAGAGGCTTTGATGGACACACTTTAAGTAAATGTTTCCATACATATGTCAGACTCCTTATGCCAGACATTCCTTGTGGTTTTTGTGCAGTGCATTTTTGGAAATCCTCACTCTGAATTAATACTGGAGGCAGGCTTGACATCTGATCCCAGCTTTTATGTAGTCGGGAAGGCTCAGTTTTTAAAAAAAAAAATCAAATTTCCTCAAACCACATGAGTGCGTAGACAAGACAGAGAGAGCTATATAACATCACTTGTGTACATTTCACAAGTGTGTGATAGAAGTGATGACTTGTGCTGTTGGCAAGGCGTCATTCCAGGAAAAAGCTGCACAGCCACCCAGCAACAACAGAGACACCCGCTTTGCTCAAGCAAATGAAGAGTTTTTAGAGTCATGGCAGATTTGTTAGCAGCGGGTTAATAGGACTCAACTAAACGACACCCCCGTGATTTCTCTGTTCCTTTGTCTTTTAGGAAAAAAAAGACTTTTTTTGTTTTTGTTTTTTGTTCTTTCTTACTCTCAAGGGAAAAAGGATTGACACTTGAATACTGACAACAGCACGCAATATTTACCACATGCCGCGGGATTAGGGAGCAAAGAGAAGACTTTCTGCCCTGTGTGTACCATATGTTGGAGATAAACCAACAAATCTTAAGACCAAACCTAAGGAAGGGAGTTACACAAAATAAACTGTCATATAGTCACATCTTATGATCATAATATAACATAATACATCAAAATTTTACCCATATGGGAATAATGCTTTATTTTTTTTGTCACAATATTGGTTAAGAACCCACTTAAACCATGTGTGTTGTCCAGCTGTAAACGATTAATTGAGTTTGCCTGTTTGTACACTGCATGCGTAACACATTTAATTGCACAATGGATTCAAATTTTCAATGGCGATCGAAAACATATGAGATATTTTTGTTTCTGCATCACTGATATGTTTTATGGAAACCACAGGCAAAATTACTACTATAGGATATTTCTTGTAAAAGCTAGAAAAACGCTTTATATTGTAAGGAAAGGAGAGAAAACGCCAACAATCAGATGTGAGCAAACACTTGGCAACAGTGGGAAGAAAAAACTCCCTTTTAACAGGAAGAACCACAGAGGGGCAGCCATCTGCCATGACTGGTTGAGGGTGAGGGAAGGGAGATGCGATGACATGCACAATATAAATGAGAGCAAGAGACTTATAATAACTAATGACTAAAATAAAGTATCCACATCAAAACAATTGGTGTTCAAAGATCTATATATTGGTCGATTGGATATCAATGATTTTCTTATGGACTTCCAATCTAGTCAAACTATGCAGATGTCTTGAGCTTTGCACTCATGTTGAGAAACAATAATAACAATAATAATGATAACAATAATAATAATAATTAGACGCTTTAAATATTTCTACCTTTTTCCCTAGATGAAATCTTCATCTAGGGGTTCTATTACCTGAAAGTCCTATAACTGCTAGAGCTCTACAGCTGACCTGTTGTCTCTACCACTCCCCAGGTTTTAGAAGAAAGGATGAAGCTAGAGTGCAAGTGCCATGGCGTCTCGGGATCCTGTACCACTAAAACATGTTGGACTACTCTTCCGAAATTCCGCGAGATTGGCTACGTACTCAAGGACAAGTACAATAAAGCTGTGCACGTGGAGGTAGTCCGGGCCAGCCGACTGCGCCAGCCCACCCACCTCAAGGTAAAGCAGACTCAGGGCTACCGTAAGCCCATGGAGACAGACCTCGTATACATTGAGAGGTCGCCCAACTACTGCGAGGAGGACGCAGCCACAGGGAGCGTGGGAACCCAGGGACGCCTGTGCAACCGCACCTCACCACATACGGACGGCTGCGACCTTATGTGCTGCGGTCGGGGATACAATACACACCAGTACACAAAGGTGTGGCAGTGCAATTGTAAGTTCCAATGGTGCTGCTTCGTCAAATGCAACACATGCAGTGAGAGGACGGAGGTGTTTACCTGCAAATAAGGACATGAAGAGCTCAGTGCCAGAAAAAGTGACGCGCAAAGGACTAGCTAAATGAGGAAGAAGCGGGAGAACGAGCAGGAAGGTGTGTCTTCGAGATTTTGAAGCGAAGAAATGGAATTTACACTATCAGCTCTTCGAGGCATCGTTTTGCACAGCAGAATCTATCTAATTGCTTTTCCGAAAGTAAATTCTAATTATCAGTAGGTAATACCCCCAAAACTTTACTGTCACATTAAGGTTGTGCTTATGTACTGATGTATCCGCAGTGAAGTTGGGACTACGTGTAAAGAATGAGACCCTCGGTGGGAACTGTGCTTTGCACTCTGGGATTTGTAATGGTTCGATTGCAATATAACCAGACTTGCATGGAGAGGAACTCACAGTAACCTGGGAGTTGATCGAAGTGACAGCCATTGTTAAGTCTTTGACGAGAAACTCTTAGTGGGTTTTGTCATTTTTTCACTAACGGGTGGGGGCATAAGTGAATCTTGACATGAATGATACTCCTAGCTTGGCTGGGGATAATGGTGGAGGTCTGTAGAAATGAAGAACATTTTGTAAGTGTGGTGCATCACGCTGCGCCAATATCTGAGTGGAGAACTCTGTTAAAACCCTCTGCTGCCAACTGGAATATGGTGGAGTATGTTAGTTTTCCAGTCACACTGGAACTGTCTGTTCTGAACACTGAAAATAAATTGTCTATTTATGTTATAGTATCTTAAAACAAAACACTAACGGGTAGACATGTCTTTTTTTTTGTACTAAGTGTAAAGAAAAATACTTTTTAGAAACTCTGACTGGAAATGTGTGTCTATTAGAACATGACCCCCCCCTAAAACCCCTACAAAACCTAATCTTTTCTTTAAAAAAAGAAGAAGAAAAGAAAAAAAAAAATCATAGCTACTGGTGTGTTGACAACAGAAGAGATCTTTACAACATGTTTCACATGTTTCAGACACCTGGGCTCTACTATGTTGTAGTTTAGCTTGTTTGCAGTCCTTTTTCGCTCCCTGAGCAGTAACAACTATTTCAATGGTTGTGCAATTTCAAAGACAGTAGCATGAAAACACTGCAGAGATCCTTCCTAAATTCATTAAACATGAACATTAAAACTGTGCTGGATGTGGATGTGTTAAGTGCTGCACCTATATTTTCTATTTTAATCTAAATGACTCCCATTTTACTCAGTTTGATGGTTCAATGCTAAAATATCAACTGAAGTTTAACCTGCAGTTCATCTTAATTCTTTTTTTATTGATAATTTTTTCAAATTCAACCAAAGACTAACTTGGAACTGTTGATTTGCTTTTGCTTATTCCCATTTTGGCTATAGGGGCATTTTACTTCTGGCTAAATAAGCTCTCCTCTGTAACAATAATAAAGGATATTTCCACTTTATTACAACTTGGATCTTACTTGAGGATTCATGATCACATTGTGCTCACTATGGTAACTGCTGAGAGATGATAACATGGTGGCAGAAAATAGAAATAAGCAATTGTAAAAAAAAAAAAAAGTACTTTATTGGTAAGGGCACCCAAAGTATACTATATGGATAAAAGTATTGGGCCACATTTCTTCATCTTTAATTCAGGTCTTTTCAGTCCCATTGCTACATGTGCATAAAGTCAAGCACCTAGACTTATTTCTAGTTATTCAGCCTGCCTTTAAAAGCATTTGTGAAAGAATGGGTCATCTCAGTGAAGCTCAATGAATTCAAGTGTATTACTGTAATGGGATGCCACCACTGCAAAAGTCAGTTAGTGAAATTTCTTCCTTCTTCGACAGTTCATGATGAAACTGTTTGTTTGTTTGTTTTTCAAAGAACCACAGTAACTCATCCACAAAGTGTCAGACAACGTAATTGCTGAATGTGAACGCGTACTTTGCATAAAAGCAAAAAACACTCTGCGGCCTCAATAATTGCAGAGCTCCAAAGCTCCTCTAACATTAACATCAGCACAAAAACAGTGTACCGGGAGCTTAATGGCATTGGTTTCCATGGCTGAGCAGCTCCTGTAGCTATAATGTGGAGGTTTGCCCATATAGCATATATCTTATAATATGTTGTTTCACAGAGTACACAGAAAGCTGCTTGCTGAAGTTTGTTGAAGTTCAATTATTATTATTATTTTTTTCAATGACAGATGTTTACAGCAGAAAGATGGGGCAGTATTTGTTTTTCTTTCCAGATAAATTCAACTTGAGACAAATTTGAGATGTTTCAGCATTCTCATGCCCAACTTTTTAAGTAAAATGTCACAAATGAAACCGATAGAAAGGTGTTGCTATAAAGTACAAAGAGAATCTACATTGCGCCTGAAGGTGTTAGCACATCCAAACCCCTTTAAGACCATAAATATTTGGTTTCACAACCTGTATTCAGTTTTGGCAGAAGTAGTAGCATTTCTTTAATTGATCGCTTTTAGAGATGATGACATGTTTAAATTTAGAGGATGTCAAGGTTGCTGTTTAGACCTGCTCTCAATCTTTATGCTAAGCTAAGCTTTTACACCTCCCGGCTCTAGCTCCAGACTTGACGCATAGATAATGAGAGTAGAATCTGCCAGTCTTCTCTAACAATTTAACTGTTGTGAAGTAAATGAATTGGGGTTATTGGCAGGGATAGCTCAGTAGGTAGAGTGGTGGCCCCATGATCGGAAGGTCAAGGGTTTGAATCCACTGGACGGCCACCCTGAGGTACCCCTGAGCAAGGTACCATCCCTACACAGTGCACCCAATGGCTGCCCACTGCTTCACTGAGTGAATGGGTTAAATGCAGAGAGGAATTTCCCCACGGGGATCAATAAAGTATACATACATTAAAATGTCAAATTATTCCTTTAATACATGCAGTATGAAAAAGGTAAAAAGTCGATCTATCCTAGCATATTATTTTAACCATTTTTTGCTTTTTGTTTGTTTGTTTACATTTAATCTACAACACCACAATAAAATCATGTGACAGTGAAAGAGCGTCTAGGCCAGTTTATCTTCATTTACATGTTAATTAATAGATTTGAGATGTAGAATGACTTTTGCACATTTATGATTACACATAAAACCATGTAGCCTAGTCATTTAAAATGTAGTATTAGCTTTTCTTTTTCATTTCAGCAAAGGTGCAACTCAGATGGATTAAACAAAGCAATTACATTCATAACTGTGCACATTTACTCAATTAAATAGCTTATTATAACAAAAAGTTTCTAGCGTGTATTTTTATACTGCCATGTTTTCATTGTTCCTGAAATAGTGCCTAAAATAACTCCAGTTAGAGCCATTAAAAGAAATAGACTCAGATGCAAACACATTTCCACACATAAAAAGCTGATGCGTCTTTGATTCAATGATGAATTGCATTATGAAATATAAAAGAAAGCTTACCCCTGAACCCTAAACACACATTCTTCACTTTATTGCTCACTGCCTGTTGGTACAAGAGTGTTCCTGCTCGGTGTTCAGTTGCCCGTATCGGTTGTTCCAACAAACATCCAAAGCTATTATTTTCATAAATTTTCTCCCTTCGAAGGAAAACACACACATTAAATTTGTTGATTGTGTGTGTGTGTGTGTGTGCGCGTGTATGTGTGTCCAGGTTTGAAGCCAAACTTTATGCCGAAGTCTGTTATTCAAACATTCCAACCACGCTTAATATAGTAACTGGCAAGTGCATTAGGAAGCATAAATCATTAAAAATCAAAAATAAATAAATCAAGCACTCTGCTGACTTTGACATTATTTTGTACACAGCACATGTTCATAATATGCTGTGGTCTGCTGTCTTGATTGTGGCACGCATGGAACAGAAGTCAATTATCTCGCTCCAGTATGGAAAGGAGCTTCTTGTCTGTGTCAAGCCGGGCAGTGATCACAACACAGAAAGAAGAGGGGAAAAATAGTCAAATCTGTACCACTAATATTTTAATTCTACACACAGTTAAAGCTCAACATTATTAAATGGAATTATTAGGGCTTTTACTTTCCCTGTTTTCTATTATGTTTCCAAGTGTGGATGATATTACTCTCAAAACCCGATGTGGCTGATAAGAAGAGTCGAACTGAGGATTTTAGCATGCAGAGTGAAAGGATAGCTGTCTCCACCCTCAAGCCTCCTCATCCACTCTGTGTTGGCAAAAGCGTTTTGGAGTCACTAAATGGGGAGAGATCCCTCATGCAAATCACCTGATGTGAATAGGAAGTTACTCAGTGTGCCTCTTTGTTTTTGGACACACAAACAAGAGTGTAGTTCTTTTGTGAGGGTGTTTTTGAGATGGATGGGATGGCTTGATGAAAGGAGGTGCATGTGAAGCCGGAAACAGCAAGTGAAAAGGGTGGGTATTTAAGAGAGGGCCTGACTGAGAATGCATTGGAGAAATAGTGGGTACACTGTATAAGAAGGAGCAGCTGCCGGTGCAAGTTGGCGACAAACTAGGGCAAAGCTAGTAAAAAAAGAAGATATTCTGTGTATTGTATAAACGATTAAATCCAATGTTTAATTTATATTTATTATTATTAAATGTTCAAATCATTCATAACTTTACATATTTAACAAATGACCTTTCCAGACTTTTGTCGGCTTTCGTCTATTTCTATGTAATGGATATATGTATGAGACCCATGCTACTTTGTCAATTAAACGGAGGCTCGCGCTCATCCTCCTGTATGTGAAAAGCATTGTGGACGGGCAGCAGTGCAGAAGTAAGATGTGTTTTGTTAGTTGTCTGAAGCCCAGGGGACCGGAACCATATAAGCTCCCCATATTATTCCCTGGATTGAGAAAAATAAATCCATTTGTTTCCGACAAACATTTTGTCATTAAAAATATGAGATAGAAAAACAGAGTCTGCTGTGTGTGCCTTCTTCTAAATCTGCTATTGTTTGGGTGTCAGGATCATTAGTTCATTGGGATATATTCTGCAAGCTAATGCTTCTGGTCCATCTCACTTCTGGGAGCAATGTGCCCACTTTTCCAATTCATGGAAAATGAGTTATGAGGTAACATAACTGCTGGAATGGATGAACCTTGCCTGTGTTAAGGCCAAGCATTTACCTTATGTAAATTTAACACATTATCATACTGTTCAGAGTTCACTGTATGGCGAAATGTGTCAGGGACATGAGAGCTTTGTGAGCCATGGGAAGTTTTTAATTTAGGTGAAGGAGTCACAAGACTGCCGGCTTCCATTCATGAAAGCTGAAGAGAAGAGGGAAGACAGAAACATGGAAAAAATCATAGTCCTATGGGGTCATTTACTTTCTTGTCCTTTGAACCAATAAAATGACTCAACGCAGTCCAATTCTCAAATCCGGTGCTGCAAAGAGATTTTAGGGTGTCTAAGTAATGAAATGGATCTAAGCCAAAGGTGTACAAACCAGCTTTTAATTTAAATTTGATAGTAAAGAAAATTGTTTTCTCCAGCTTTTGTTTCTGTTATTGTCATGTTAGAAGGGTGTTCTGAAATTTCTTTGAAATATCTCCAGTATCCTGCCTCCTTCGCTAACTTGTAACTTTCGTAATGGACATTCAGGTTAACAGCTTGTCCCTTCACAGATACGACACGTGATGATATGTGAAGAGACAAGAAGGGGTGGCAAAAAAAGAAAGAAAGAAAATGACCCAAATGAAGGGATGAAATCTAAGATCAAGGAGTGAAAGATCTACTGAGCTGATTCTTGAGATTAGCCAGACACCAAGTGAGAAGGATTGTTGTCTTCCAGACACCGCACTTCAATTACAGACTTCTCCTAAGTAGAGGCAGGGGATGTTTAACAGCCCCGTGGATGACAGATTATTTTGGGGCATTCCTTTGAACCTTTTTGTTTGTTATTCTGGGATATAGTCTGGATTCTGGATGAAATCATAAAAGTGCTACTGTGCAGAGGGCATCTCTTAGCAGCCCGTGCGAACAGAACAGAAATGCAGCCAGTGCCATGATGATGCAGGTTTCAAATTAAATTTTCAACAAAGCAGAGGAGCAGACAATACAGCATAAGGCCGCCCACAGCACAGCCTGCTGTAATTAAGAACACATAGTCTTTATTTGTGATGTGATCACTTGGAGTGGTGTTTTTCTGTGTTCCTATAACTTTGTTTTGACTGCTTGTCTTTGTGAAAGACCATCATTTGGAGGTTTCTCATCATCTGTTTGATATTAGTGGTGAGGAACACATGGCCATTCAAAGGCAAAACCCTGTGTGACATCATATACCGCAAGGCAAAGTGGGGATCATCAAGACCCCAGACTGAGGACTCTGAACACTACCTGACTGCCTTCATCCATCTTTAGCTATATTGTTAAAAAAAGAAAATAAAACGGACCATCGTTGGTCTCGGCTTCTGATGTGTCTTTGGGCTTTTTTACTGAACTGTCTCTCGTCCTTTCTGCAAAGACAATGGAGAACTTTGTGCATGACGACTGAAGGAAAAAGAAGAATATGGCCAAGTCCCACAGATTTTTTTACCTATATATAAAAACAAACCAAAAAGAACATTAAAAATGTCCAGTTAAAGAACTTCAAGTACCTTTAGAGTCACAGATATCAAAATGAGCTATATCTTTATAAGCAGACAAGACAGCCTGGGGAGTAATGACGCCCAATTTGGCATGCACACCTGTTTATATTGGACTGGGGCACTAAGCAGTGCTTGTAAAATATGAGCAAGGTTAATACTTATGTGGTGACGCCCTCGGGCCTCACAGCTACATTAAGGACAGCATCAGCAGTCTGAGATGATGGGATGGGTCTAACCCCAGGCGCTGCTGTATGTGTTCATGCGTGTGCGAAGCTCATTCGGCGGATTTATTTGTCGGGTACTTTGTGTTTCTGTCTGCATGTGTGTGTGTGTGTGTGTGTGTGTGTGTGTGTGTGAGAAGACCGACACATCTCTATGGGAAGTGGGTTTCTATGTGGACACATTTGGTGAAGGGAGGTCGAGGACGGCCCACACGCGCTTTTGTGCTGCTCAGTGTCCAGTGGTTGGCTAGGCCACGACTTCTCCTTGAGGTTATTTTTCTCCTCATGTTTTGTTTTTCGTGAAGTGAGGTCGGGGTTCTATAAGCAGACTCCACCTGGGGGAAAAACTACAGGCCACTTTAGGGAGATTATCTTAGCACTTCAACCCCCCCCCGCCAGCATCTGTCAAGCAAAGCAGAGAGACAAGCGTCCTGAAAGAAGCAAATAATGAATTTCACAACAAAAACTGTAACTTGGTAATTCATTTTCCAGGCCTTAAGCACATATTATTTCCTAGGACAAAAGCTGACTCATTATTTAGCAATTCATTTTTTTTTTTTTATAAACCATGATTTATTTTTTATAAAATGGAATTTGGCATATCCCAGCATGCAAATAATAAACCGAACTGACTGAAATTACAGCAAACTAGCTCAGTCCAAACCATAGAAAACCAGAAAGGCTTCAAGTGCTGGACTTCATGATCTGTTCTGATAAAACAACATCAATGCACTATGCAGCTGAAACCACAGAACTTGACACTCCACAGCTGTGATTTGTAATTTTATTTTATTATTATTATTTTTTTCTTTGTTAACTTATACAGCATCGAGTATTCTCAGCAACTACACCAAAAAAATCCACAGTTATTTGTGCACCTTGTGCCTACTGTAAACTGTCACATTGCTGCATCTGCAACAAGATTTTAGCTCTTTCCTCCACTAAACAGCAACACTTTTGAGTCAGTTTCAGAGGATAATTCGGGAGTAGCCAACCCCACTAGACAACCAGGGCCAGTGGAATTCAGTGCCAGTGTATCATCCTTCCCCGTCTAGCCTGTGGAAAGAGCAGTGGTGGTGGTGAGGAGGTTCCATGATGTGGGTCACATACATGGAAAATTCTGCTGAATCCATTGCTTTTCCATGGGGATGGAAGGTCACCGGAACAACACACAACGGCTCCAGCTCAACGTGTAGCTAAGCGTGCTGCATGAAACACTGGGCCCTGTTGTTCAAACAAATTATCTCGTGACATTATGACATTTAATGGCTTTCTCAGCTGTGTTAAACCCAGCGAGTAGCGGAGGTTTAAGCAGAGATTTAAGCATTTCTGGCAGACAACGAGGAGCAGCATGTCGAGAAAGTTTGCTTAACGCCAGTGAACTTGTCCATCTCCTGCTCAGAGAGTCGATGGCTAACTCAGTCTGTCAGCAAAGTGCACCACAGAGAAAGTAACATTAGAGAAACTGGTTGCCCAGCACTTGTATATTTCTATCTCCATCTGTGTCAAGGGCTGGAAGTGGGCTAGTGTACATGCCTTTGAATATGTAGGGCATTGGACACCAACTTCATGTGGTTTGGGAGAAGTTAAAGGCTGGTTGGGGCTTTAATCCAGCAACCCTCCTCCCAGTTTTCCCCTCTTTTTCTTGTCTCTGTGGGTCTCAACCCCCACCCCCTCATCCCCACCTCACCCTCACCACTGACTCCCCTTTACCACACAGACCCATAAGCACCCCAGGTCCCAAAGACCGTCATCTCCTCGCCACCACCCCCATCGCTGCATCCACACCAACTGGGCCTTGCCTCAGCCGTGGCCTCCTAATGGCTGATGGATGTGCCGAGGTCAGAGTGATGATCTAGACAAGTCCTCTGGTCCATCATTGAGTCTTTGATCAACATACTTAACCCTTTCTTCCTAAGAAGCCATCCCCCTACCCTCAGTGGATGAGAATGTGGGGAGATTGAGTTACACCGTGCTGGGTAGTGGGCAGGCTGACATCCCTTTGGTAACACATGTCTTTGTTTAAGGCAAGGCTCTGGCACTGACAATCTTCTTCTAAATCCCCGTGCTTCTATAACGCTCCACCAAAGTTACCAGGGAGAAAGTCTGAAAGAGAGTTCATAAGAAAAATCGGCAGTTTTTTACTGAGTCAACCACACTGGTAAACCAGTCGACAGCAATTTTGATTTTCTTGGAAACCAGCTTGAATGAGAAGATTAACAGAAGATTAATAAAACGTTTATTTAGCCTGGCAATGCTCTATTCTAATACTCAAACTAACTTCTGTTATTTGGAATGAACCTTTAGAGTTTCTTTATATTTTAAAAGGCTTTACTACTGCTGCGGATATCTCTGTTTGTTTGAATGCTGCTCGGTGTATTGGAGAATACACTTTAAACGTGTTCCATAAGTCGGTTTTTGTGTAGCAGGTGTCAACTTGTTGAGCAGAACCACACAGCCATCAAAACAACAGTGTGTTTTTTAAACTTCTTTTTGTGATACCACAAAGTAATTGAATTTAACGAGGCCTCTTAGAAACCGAGTACAGATTTTGCTTAAAGCCAGAACTTGGTGATTATATGGTCGTTATTTACAAATAATCTGAACAATATTTATTTCCATGCGAGTCTATGTATGATACTTGTTTTATAATCCATCTTCTGTGACACTTTAATATGGCTGTGAAGTGCCATATGCGTTATAAATCTAATTAGAGGATAAAGAAATGAGATGGCTCATTGAATTATCATTTCAGATATTCTGCTTTGAGTTCTGTAAACACAACAAATCAAATTTATGTCTGTACATAATAATCCCACACATTTTGTTGAAAGCTGCGAAAGATTAGGAAAATATTTATTGGACTTTGAATTCCCTCCTTGATGATTTTAATTAGCCTCTGACCACATACAGACTGAAACTGCGGTTTGAAAGAATAGTTGCTCAGTATGTTCATCTTAGGATCACCTTACCAGATTTCGGATATGTTCTATCAATTAGCAGACTTGGGCAGAAGGCAGAGGAAAAATTAATATGGTTCTAATTTTAAGTGTCATGGTTTCTGCATTTGGACCTGCATATCATCCTTCCAAAGAAAACTTCTACCCTGATATTTTTCTGTTTTATTGAGCTGAATTGCAGTAAAATGTGATCCACAAATACATAAACGCATTAGACCTCATTGGGAAGTGCTATTAGGTCTTGGAGCAGCCGTAAAATCCATTTTAAATCCCTGCCAGTTCTCTGGCCTGCAACCTGCAGTTACACCTCTCATCACTCGGGCCATTAAAGAATATGACCTGCTTTACATGCAGCTGAAGTGATGGGGTGCGCAGACACCAAACGTGCTCCTGTCCTCTCATGTCCAGAATGTCTGCTTGGCCTTCAGTGGACTTTTCCCAAGCGCACAGGTTGTCGAGCCAACGGCAGCTGTCAGATGGTGGTTGTTGGCAGGGTGTGGTGCCTGACTAGCGGGTCTGACCAGACACTTGTGCTGCTGCGCTGAGCCATTAGCAGAAAGTTGACCCCAAAGCCTTCCCTCAGACTACTGGTTGACGTACTGTGGTTGTCGGGGTCCATGATAGCATTGGTGAATCACAGCCGAGTGGATGACCCGACCTTCCAGTGGTCACGTCAGGATTGGCTAATTCTGACAGAAGATGTCTGGGCTTCTTTTACATGTGTGTTTATCTTTTGAATTTTTTTTCTATTAATCTTTTATGCACAGCCCGAGTAACTTCACAGCTAAACAAACAGTGATTTGTGACCCACAGTAATCCTGTTCTTGAGTCATATCCCTTCTTTTCTCTTTCCTTAAATATACTACTCGAAGTTCCCTCCGTAAGATCTTCAGATTTGGCAAAAGAGTAGTGAACACATCTTAAACCAGAGTTGGCTTAAGTGGTGACTGTCACTATGGCAACGTCCTCCTGTTTTCAGTTTGAAACTGACATCTCAGTAGGCCCTGTTGTGTCCTGATATGTGGGGTTAGAAGCTGTTCTACATGTATGAGGTGAGTTATTAGGAAGTTTGCTAATTACAGGGGGTGAATAAGGTATGCAGTAAATCTTGCAGATTAGAGGCTGGATGTAGCAAACTATCTGTAAACTTAAACACACTGTCACGGGGACTTTACAGGCCCCATGATGGCAGAATTGGACAACCACAATGGCAAGACATGGCATGAAAGAATTACTTATCAAAGTCATGAAAATGAAGCCGATGAATGCAGGTTTATGAAATACTAGGGGATCAGCCAAATGCAACGAAGGAACCACTGTGCCTCATTCAATGCTTTCCATGTTGCATTGAAATCTTTCCACATGTTATGTGACCTCAGATCAATTAATTTTTTATTAAAAAGTGCTGACATAGTGGCAGAGGACTCAGGCTTAACACAAGCTTAACCCAAAGATGGTTAAAGTTTACAACTTTAGTTATCTAAATATGTGGTGGTGGTGGGGGGGGGGGGGTATTTTCTCTTCGCAGCTATGATTTTACATATCATGGAAATATTTTTAACAAAATGGCAATACAGTAAAACAAGTATATCATAAACACAATAAATGCATGTGTGTCTGTGTGTATTCGTTGAAGGACGGGAGCAGGGTATGGGTATTTTTTTGGGTCTGATTCTATGGCATATGAGGCACAATTTTTTCCTGGCTAGTGAGACTGTGCAGCCCACTCTCATGGCTCTTAGAAATTAATGTATTGCAGTTGGAGTTATTTTTGTGCCAGCACCATGCATCCTCTCTTGGGACATGAAAGGCAAAGTGGAAGAAAAGCTGACATTTACATTTCTGAATACCTTGAGTTATATGAAATAACTACATTCATATCAATGTCTCAAAAGGAAAGCCCTGTCATGGGAACAGATTTCCATCTAAAGTTCCAGTCACACAGACTGGTTGTTAACCTCCTGACAGCCACCCTCCCCCAGGGAAAAATCTGTACTCCAACATCAACCATCTAGCTAATGAAAATTCAGTCGTATGTAGCACTTGCTGGCTCTCCCAGGCATTTGGGATTTCCAGTGGGTCGCCGACTGCTCTATCGGACTATGTGTTGCTTGTTGTAGACTTTTAGGTTTAGGTTTGCTAAGAGTTCTTCACAGTAGTACTGAACGAAAGTGTCCTAGCTTAGGTAAATTAGATATAGAGCTAAGGTCCTATTAAAGTTTTTAAAACATGTTTTGGTCTTATTTCTACAACTTTCTAAAATCAATTCATCCTTCCTAATCTTACAGGTATATATATTGTTCTGCAACGTGAGTTGTCAATAATCAGTTAATTTTCTTCTTTGTGAGTGTTGTTAATAATTATTCACTGATATTTAAGGTTGTGACTTATTCCATGTCCAGCATTTTCATGACTACCCACTTGAATATGTCAAAAAAGGTTAGTGGCAAGCTGTAGCGACAACACAATCAGATTGACGTCTTGCTGCCAACTCAACTACTCTTAAGATAAGATGGGAGTAGACCATATTAAAACAAAGGTAAAATCCATAAAACAGTACACAAACATATGAGCTGGTGTTGGTGACTACATATTGATGAAGACATGAGAGCGGTGGCCTTCTTTTCTAACTCAATTATAGTGCCAACAGAGTTACTGATTACAGATTATACTGAACTTGCAGTGAACTTGTACAGCAAACACAGTGACAGAAGGTATTTTAACTGTTTATTGTTGATTAAAGTCTAATATCTGTTCAAGGTGTTGCTGCATTTAAAGACATTTATCATTAAGTAGAGTGTTATTACTAAAATTATGAGCAAAGATCTAGAATTATTTAAATCAGAACTGTCACTTGAGCTGTTTTACATGCACATATTTATGCATAATGCAAACACAGAATATGAGCATAATGGGCGATCGTGGCTCAAGAGTTGGGAGTTCGCCTTGTAATCGGAAGGTTGCCGGTTCGAGCCCCGGCTTGGACAGTCTTGGTCGTTGTGTCCTTGGGCAAGACACTTCACCTGTTGCCTACTGGTGGTGGTCAGAGGGTCCGGTGGCGCCAGTGTTCGGCAGCCTTGCCTCTGTCAGTGCGCCCCAGGGTGGCTGTGGCTACAATGTAGCTTGCCATCACCAGTGTGTGAATGTGTGTGTGAATGGGTGGATGACTGGATATGTAAAGCGCTTTGGGGTCCTTAGGGACTAGTAAAGCGCTATATAAATACAGGCCATTTACCATAAAGTAACACAAGGTAATAAAAATATCTGTGTAACATCAAGCAAGACATATTATAGATGATAAAAAAGTGATAATACTGGATGAGAGGAGAAAAAGAGAGAGTGAGTAAGAGTAGGGCAGAAGCAGGCCGGTCTAAAGGGTTGGTACATTTATAAGCAGTGACCGTGAGAGACTCCTTTCTGGCCTATGGTTGGCTCTTTCACAGGTTCCTCCTCCCCAGCACTGAAAAGTTGTTACAGGGTGGCGCTGGGTCTTATTTGGATTCATTTACAACCCCCTGCCTGTAGAGCTTGGTTTTGTCAGGGCTGTTGCGGTAGCTTGCTCACTCTTTGGTTTAAAATATGTTGCATGTCAGTTATTTGATGGTTTGGCTGTTGACAAGTGTTGGTTAAACTCATTTGGCTGCTCAGAGAAAGAAAAAAAAAAGGCCTCCAATAAGACTGAACACTTTTATACATTTTTCAAATGTGACATATTTTTTCAGCTCTGCCGTTTCAACATTGCATGAATGGTTTCCTTTAACCATAATATAATGTTGCTGGCACAAAATGTCCAAAAGAAATATTTCCTAATTATGACTGGGGAACATAATCTGTGATCAGATATCAAATGAAACCAACGTGGCATGTTTTCGTGTGGAGAGCAAAACTCCACTCTACAATTTTGGCGAAGCAATGAGATGTCTGAGATGCTCACTGACACTTTGCTCTGACTCAAAAAGACTAGGAATCATCTGCCACAGCAGCTCTGACATTTTCCCGAGCTTTCGATAAACAGGTGCACCACCGCGAATCTCGTGGAAAGAGTTTAGAACTAACCCTCCATCACTCCCAACCCACATAAAGACCTTGTGGATTGCACAGGAGGACAGTGGTAGATATATCACGTGGAAAAGTGATACGGCATACTACTATGGTTCTGTGCCAAAGGAGCTAGGAGAGCCATGTGCGGTCAGAGTGGTGAGGGGAGGCCTCACAGTGTTGGCAGGCACGTGCGCTATACTGCACCAGATGCTGGTTTATGATCATTTGTGTTAGGCAATTGCAGATTTGAGTGTTTACCTGCTTGCATTTTAACCATACTGACACTTGTGTATCGTTGTGTACTGTGTAACAGTGACGCTTTGGTATGATTTGATATCAGTGCAACTTTGATCTGTTTAAATTTATAATAAAAATATATCACAAGTTGAATCCGTCACTACAAAGAAAAACACTTATTAGCTAACGAAGTGCTTTTGGACTGAATAAATATTACTAATGCCTTAGCTGGACTATTCATTTGAAGATTTTCCAGTTGCCATATATTTTATATTTGGACATTCCTAAGGAATGCTTTTAGTGGTTGATATATAACTAGTTGCTGTATAAACCTGTTTTAATAGATGTTTTATAGACCCCTTTCCACAGACAAAAAAGGTAAAAATAAAATAAACATTCAAAGAAGCATTAATCTATCATTTGACAGATTATCACTAGTTAGGCCTTTTGGTTTATTCACTTCAACTTTTTAAATTCAATAGGTTATACTGATTTTCAATTTAAAGATATCAGTTCAGTCCAGTTTACTCGACTGCGACCCAGATAAAGACAAGCGGAAGAGAATGGATGGACAATAGATAGATAGATTCAAAATGTCAATAGATGATATGATCTGACCGTGCCACCACAAAGCTAACAATGTGACAATAAATGACATTGTTTAAAAGACCATTCATATTTTAACCATTAAAATATGTAATGCCAAAATCAAAGTTGTGCCAGTGTAACCTGGCCATCTTGTGGCCATCCTACAAAAACGTCTGCCAAACACGATTCTTTGACTTTCTGGGAAAAGGAAAAGTTGTTTCTCAGAATTTTTGGATATTATCTCTTTGTTAGTTACACATTACAGAGAATTGTACAGGTAAGTTCTGGTTGTTTGTTTTTGGGTCCCCTTTCCCATTACCAGGGAAGGTTTATAATAAATCATGACAAAGTTGTTCATTGATTACGTTTATCCTATGAAGAATAAAATCTATCTTGACTGGAATGGTCTCTCCTGGAAGGACAATCCTACTATCCACGGGGCACAAGGAGTCATGAAGTAGTTTTATATATACAAAAGTGATGTGAATCGTGCTATGGCCCTTAAAGTCCCCAGATCTCAACCCAGCTGAACATCTATGTGAGTTTTTTCTTATATTTTAATTTAGACAGCACTTTTCGCCACCCTTTTGAAAACATCAAATTAGGAAATAGACTATAGTCAACGCCTGATACTGCCAGTGTCAAGGTACACTGAAACAGAAGGAATATGGTGGTTCGACCTCTTACAATACCAACCAACCCCTGAAGATATTTGTCTCTAGATGCACTTGTGTCACAATTAAACCAGACAACAACAAACTATAGATCTCAGTAACAAGCACAATTCTTACAACTTTGACTGTGACTATGGAGACTTAGAGTCTACCAGGTTACTGAAGGTCTTTAGAGTTTGAAAAGAAAACAACTGGACTTTAGGTTTGGGGAAATATTTCAACTCTCATTGAAGAGGTTTTTTGACTTCTAAAACAACTGATGAAGAGTCCCAGGTAATAAATTTAACTTAATTACTTAAAAACTCTCTGCCCACGTAATCAAGGTGGAGAGTCCTAAGTAATCTAGTTTAACTGGGACTCCCAGTTCTAAAACAACTGAGGGAAACAATAAAACCATTCTACAAATTCAGGGTAAGGGTCCAGGGCTTCTCATCTAAAGCTAGACTTGATTACCTTGGACTCTTGATAAGTTGTTTTAGAACTAAACCAACCTTTTAGGCAAAACATCTTCACAAACCTAAAGAAGATCAGTTGCCTTCTCTTCAAGCACTCAAAAACACAATCACTACCACGGGGATAACGTATACGTTAAGTAGTCTATGACAGTTGGAAAAAAATACCAAATGTGGAGTCATGGTCGTAGCATTTCCCTGCCTTAAGTGCCCATTGCAGTCATTAGTCCTGGGTCACAACAGCTATTCAAGTCAGCAATCACCATGGTCCAGTTGTTAATGATTTTGTTCCCCATGCTGACACTAAGTGTTGAGTCAGGTCAAATGGACATTCAGAGGAATTCCATCTTGGAAATTCCAACGCTCCTGTTCCCTCAGGTTCACATCATGGAGAGTGCAAGGGAAAAAAACTGGAACAATGCGATCTGGAATCTGGGAGGGAGTTTGTCACTGCTTTTTCACAGCTCCTGAGATATTAGTTAAACATGCGGAATGTTAATCTGTCAATGTGTGGTCATGGTGCGTTTTTGTAAGTGATTGTGATTTGAATCACGAGGCCCTGTGGCTGTGGCCGGGCCCTCTCTGCCTATCAGGAGCGATTAGAGGTAACTGTTTCTGACACCCTGATGGCCATGAGAGACATCCCTTGCCCGCCAACAAAGCCGCATGTCACACACGGCCATCTTGTTTTCTCCCAACAGGCTTCTGGAATGTAGTTCATCCCCTTGGTCTCCTCAATAAGACCATTCTACAAATTCAGGGTGAGGGTCTATTGAATCTTAACCCTCCAGGCCGATGGATGCAAAGTAGCGCTCAGCATGTGAAACTATGTAGAACGAATGCATTTTAGCACCCTTTATTTGGCCTTCAATAGACTGTCTTCATTGACGTGGGCACTCTAAAGCCCGTCTCAGTAAACGTGTCTCCAAAATGAAAAGGTGAAACAGCAGGGAAGACATATGTGATCATCAGCTGAAGCTCCAGAAATCTGAACAATACAACTGGAAGCACAGGACTGTTTAAAGATGGACAAAAACATCGTACAAAACTGTTTGAATGAAACATATCTGAGATCCCAAAGCCAGAGTGTACCAGTCATAACCTTCTCTGGTAGCTCATTTGAAGTAAGTGAAAAATGCATTTTTTAATCCCAGTATGCAGGGATAAATCCATGCCATGTTGGAAAAACATTTGCACCACAGCTCTGGTTTGTGGCTGGCTATTGTACGGGGAGTGGTATTTCACTTATGAAGTGATTCCGTTACAGCTGTCCCCTCAACCATCCCCCCTTCTGCATGCACTCACTTACTCCCATTCAACCACACACACACACACACACACACACACACGCACAGAGGCAGAACTATTTAAACGCAGTTCTCCATAAAGAACTTTGGGAAGGTTTCTTTTGAATTACAAAAGGTTACAGATTATAGGCTAAAACGTGAGAAGAAATGTAACAATTTCAAGCTCTAACCATTTTCATCAAACTAATTCCAATAGTAACATTTCAATTTTTTTTGATTATTTTTCTTACCAGTATTTTAAATTGGTCAATAACACAGAAATGTCCTGTGAAGGCTGTAGATGTTTCGTATCAAGCCTTCAGGTGTTGACAGCATTTTCACCATAAACAATTTTTACACTGCAAGTAATGCTAGAGTCTGTCATTTTTCACCCCTCATTTTAGAAGGAAAATGTTATTTAATTTACAGCAATAAAACGGCCTTCTTGTCCAATGAAATGGCCACCCATCTACATCCAGTCACAGACATGGCAAAATGGTTTTATTTAGAGCAGTGTGCATTGATTTAATATGCAGTTGCAGAATGGCAGCCAGTGAAGTCCTGGCTGACTGTTGTGGCCTTTGCCATCTTGGTGTTCATGTAAAGGTTAAACTAACAGACAACACTGCACGTTCATTCAGTAGCAACGTCATGCTTTTGTTAAATCCGCCATAAAGTCCTACAGCACACCCTGCTTTATCATCTATTTAACTCTAACTATACACTCTGTGGATCACAGGGTTGTTTTCCCATAGACTCCTATATCATACATCTTATTTCTGAAACCATGGGAGACCCCTGCTTTTGGCCATTAGGATGAATACAGGTATCACACAATCACTGTTGATTTCAGGAAACAACAACATAGTCCAGATTCACAACACACAAGAAAAGGTTATTTTAGACGCAACATATGCCAAGATGCGCATCTGCAGTGAGATCCAGCAAAACTGCCACGTAAAACACAATCTAGTCTGGCTTCCTAGATCCTGTGGAATGACATATTTTAACTAATATCAGCTGAATAATATATTTCACTTAGCTGGGTTCACTTAGCTGGCTATGTGGGAGGAAACTAATCTTGAAAAGATTATTATATTTACTTTTTTTGGCAAAGCTCTGAAATGGTATGGGAGGTAGTTGTGGCTTCTGTGGTCAGATGTTTATTGTTTATGCTTAGTATTTATCCCTAATTAATACTGTGCTGATGAGCCCTGTCACAGACACCAGTGAACAACAGCATGGTCTCACGCAATGTGCAGATGATTTACTCCCCACATACAAGGCCTTGGAGGGCAGCAAAACGCTGCCTCCAGCTTGTCTCTTTGAGTCAGAGCAGGAAGACAGATGCTCTAGAAAAACACAGAAAAACCGAAGACTTCCCGCAACTTCTCAACTGCTCATCTCTTTTTTGGAAGCTCTACTTGTATTCAGCATGTGCATCATAGCAACATGCAGTTCAAAGACTTGTTATTCAGAATCACAAATTGTTGCACGTTTTCCACATATGAAGCTTTGGGACCCACATGGAGACCAGTAACAGAGGTCACTGCAAGGTCTTTATGACCCCTTTCCATGTGGCTACTCCATCCAACAAATCTGTGTCATTATATTATTGTGTTCAAATGATTTGCTCACTGACAAATGATGTGTGACTAATTTCAAAATAATGTGACTTGTCTTTCCTAAGAAATGGAACTGTTATCCAGTTGGAAGTTAGAAAATGTGCTGTGTGAAACAAAAAGTGACTGACACTGATATTTATTAGGTATCACAGCCTCCCTTATTTATCATAACTAACTTTTTTGAAGTACAATGCACAGAAACTGTAACTTTTGGTTCAGTGCTCTAAGCCAGGTGCATCATAGTAGTTTTAGTTCATAAGCCACATAAATCCCACCGCATCATGTTGTGGGGCAACATCAAATTGGGATATTTCACTGTCCTGCTCTAAACTCTTGATGCATCCTTAAGCAAATGGTGGTATCAGAAATAGAATATGGTCAAGAATTAACTAAAGATGTGAATTCATTTCCACAACCTAGCCACAGGATTCCACGAGTCAGTGTACTACTAGTGCCCGTCCCAAGTCTGGATAAATGGGGAGGGTTGTGTCAAGAAGAACATCTGGCATAAAATCTTAGTCAAATTCACCATCCGGATCCTAAAAAAATGACATTTCCACATTGGATTGGTTGGGATAACAAAAAGCACCTCCAGTGCTGATGGCCAACAGGATGCCAGAGGAACTCTTACTGATGGCTAAAGACAAGGGAGAAGGCATGTTAGGAGGCAGCACAAGAGAAGAAAAGGCCAGAGTGTGGAGGTGAAGGTAGGAACTTTAGATACACCTGCCAGAAGAAGGTGGCACTAACAAAAAGACAGGAGGACGAGCTGGAGGTGGCAGAGCTGAAGATGTTGTGAGATGTTAAGTGACCAGAAAGGACAGGATCAGAAATGAGTAAAGCATGGGGACAATTAAGATTCAGTGATTTGGAGACAAAGTTAGAGAATCAAGGCTGAGATGAATGGACATGTGTAGAGGAGTGGGTATATTGGACAAAGGATGTTTAATTTGGAGCTGCCAGGTAGGAAGAAGATACAAAGACCGCAGAGGAGGTTCATGGATGTGTGTCAATGTGAATGTTTTTGAGTTTTGTTTAAAAAAAAAAATCCTAAATAGCACAGTGATAAGAAAGTTTAGTTAGTGCAGCCAGTTTAAAATTATAAAAATCAACCAACACAGTGAAAAGAATGCCCTGTTTCTCTGACAGCTTTTTCATCAACATCATCCATAAATTCACACACGTGCCATCACAGACATAACAAGGGCTGCAGATCCTTTGGCGAATTTGACTTCATCAGTTTTAGATACCTTTTGTGTTTGATTAGAATCAGATTAGATGTGTCAGCATGACTGGCTTTGCATTTTGCACCACAAATGTCGGAGAGAGCAATGATTCCCATATGGAAAAGATATATATAAATCTTATAAAGTTTGTATCTGTCTTGTGTGAAACTTGTATGAAAAGCATACAAGAGTGAAAACAGAAATAAGATCCCTTGAAAAATTATATAAATTAAACTTGTATGTTTTGGATACTTACTAAAACAATATAATGAAAGTAATGAGAAAGTGGCCACTTTCATGAGTAAATCGTATAAGCCTTATATGATTCACTATATGAAGTAGGCCACATCTTATGCAAGTCTTTTATAAGTTTTTTCTATTTCTTTTCCATATGGGTTGAGTCAAGTGTAACCACACCTGACCCTGCTTTTGACTTTCCACGTGTGTGTTGTTCTTCAACACGTCACAGGAGTGACATCAGATTTTCTCACTCTTATGCATATGTACTCTGATTTACTGTGAGTTGGTACTTGGTGGTTCTGATGTAATTCAGTACCCTAAAAAGTACTATGTTCGATAACCAACTCATAACAAAAACATAATGCAACATGAAACATAAAAAGCAAAGAAATATATGTTTTGCACACCAATGCAATTAAAAAATAAAGCTGACAAAATTAATTGAGAATACATTCCTCAGCTAGAGTGACAGTCACATGTGCAAAATAGTCAGATTTCTATTAAGCAATGAATTCACATATTGCATTGTTCTAACAGTATTAACTCTACTTATACCCAAACAATTTGAAGTTTCTGCAGTGCAGTGTAGAGAAAATGTAATCGTATTTATTTTCTCTAGATTTTTTTGGAATTAGATCTGTTCTGTCCAGTTATGGTAAATATGTTAAAGACGTGTGCGGTTTGCTAAGTCAAGCATGGGAGGCTCTTTACCGGACTCGCCCTAAATATACTTTGAAGCATTTAACATGTTATGCTCCTCTACCCTATAGAGGAAAACACTGCTATACTTGACTGTTGCCTGGACTAAGGATCTCCCCAAGGGACAGAGTGGACTGCTCCCTTAACCCGTCCTATCAGCGGGGCTCCACCAACATGTATAATCTGCAATGCAAAGCTGCCTTTTACTGCATGCTGCTGTTATACCACTGAAACCTGACAGTGCCAAGGCCTGTGGTGACTTGGGCGTTGCAGGCCTTGCAGTTTGTTTTTATCTTGTTCATGGGCACCAAAGTCATATTTCACCACCTGAGGACAGGAGTACTTGGTTCCAAGATTCATTTATCCGTGTAGCTCATTGTAATTCATGCACAGTGTGTCCCAGTTATGATAAGCAGAAAACTGAATGTGCTATAAATCTACCTAATTATGCCATTTTCGATCAGTCGTATACATTAAATGAAGCCTACATCTCAACAAAGAAAGCAAATAGATGAAAGACCAAATACAAAGAACAAAATCTCATCATCTCGTCAAGACAGCTCAAGACAGCTGGCAGAGCACAATACTGAGACTCCACAAAATAATCTGTCATCTATTTGTAATCTGTTAACACATTTGAGCGTCTAACAGAATATTTGTGGATTTATTTCCACACATAAAGTGTACTTTGAAGAGGGATTGGAAGTCCTCAGGGCCATGTTAAAAGACTGGGCCTATATTGACATGTGGTGAGATACAGAACCTGGAAACCAATCAGGTTTACTCAGCCTAGGCCAGACCAAACCAGTCCGAAGTAGTGTGATCCAATTGAGAATGAAGAAAAAACAAACATTAGTTCAAGTCGCCAGTCCAAATATAATGCTTGAAAGAAAAGTGTTAGTCAAAAGGAACTTTCTTCCCTGCGCAAAAATACAGCTTTTTTCGGCATGCTCACTTAAAAGTATTATCATAATTACATTAAGTAATAAAGCCTGCTAGTTGCAGTATGTTGACAAGACAATAAATCTGTTTTTATTTGCAAAAGGAGAAAAGTGCAGCTTTCATCAGTTCTTCCACAGTGCCCAAGGCAGGTTCCTTCTCCGTGGTGTGGCCAGCACCCATCTAGCCACACAGGAAGCATCTTCTACTGCTTCCCCTCTTTTCTCTCTCTCCTCATTTCCCTTCTTTTACTTGCAGTCTCCTCCTCACTTGCCCATGGTGGAAACTATTAATAGGGCAGGGTTCCATGGAGCAGTGTGGCTAGGTTATCATTCACACAGCTTTCCTTTGCTCTCTCTCTCTCTTGCTCTCTTTTACTCTTAGCACAGTAATCCTCAGCACACAACCCAATATAGCGGGGGGAGACTCATTGCCCTCTGTTTTTAGACCTCCACAGCCACAGAATAACGATTTTTCCTGATACACACGTGGTGAAAATGCGTAAGACTTGACCTTTTTTTCTTGGGCCTTGGTGTGTCACAGACAGGGGTGACATGGGAAGGAAAATGTGATGGCAAACCAACTGTAAAAAAGTTTTGCAGTGTCAACAGAGGAGCAATGTAAAGACCCAAAGGAATCCTTTGTAAACAGACAACTTAGAGTTTGCAGGACAGGCAACATTTTAAGACGTATGTTTGCTCCTAGAAAGAGATGTGTTTAAGATTGTCTTGTGACTGTTATTTAATTGGTGACATACAGTACAGCTAGACAAGAAGTGTAAGGAAAGAAAACAGGAGAGAGTTTTGCTGATAAAGACCCAAACAGGGGATCAGTTGCTAAGAGCATTTTTATCTATGTAGTATGTACCCGGATCACATGTCCACTGGTACATTTGTTTGTTTTTTGTGTAAAAATTTGGACATTTGAAGCAACTTTTTTGTGCTTGGCTTTAAGCTAATACCCCAAATACAGATCTGTACTTCAAATATAGCCAAGAAACAAATGTAGGAACAGTGTTGTGAGAAAGTCTTTACCTCCTTCCAGATTTCTTACAAAGAATTCATTTATTCTTGAATTTGTTTCTTACCAATCAAATTCTTGATATAAGACAACAATAACATGAGTAAATACAAAATACAGTTTTTCAGTGATGATTTAATTTATTAATGGAAAAAAGTTATCCAAACCTACCTGGTCCTGTGGTAAAAAGCAATTCCACCTTAAACCTGATAATTGTGCCACCTTTCACATCACGGTGGAGGAATTTTAGTCCACCCTCCTTTGCAGAATTGTCTTAATTCTGCCACATTGGAGTGTTTTCAAGCATAAATGACCTATTTAAGCTAAAGCGGGACGTTTTATTCCATGGATTTAAGTCCAGATGTTGACTAGGCAACGCCAGAACCTTTTTGTTTTTGTTTGTTTGCTAAGCCATCCAGATATGGACTTCCTGGTGTGTTTTAGATAAATGTCTTGCTGCATAACCCCATTGTACATGAGTTCCATTGCACAAACCGATGGACAGATATTCCATCACGATACCACCACCATGTTTGACTGGGTGGTAAATCTTCCAAACTAAAATCTTCCAAAAGATTCAGCTTTTCTCTCATCAGTCGACATAATATTTTCCCAAGATGTTTATAGGCAAATGTGAGACGAGCCTTTGTGTTCTTTTTGGTCAGCAGCTGGTTTTTTTCCTTGGAACGCTCCCATGGATGCCATTTTTTCCCAGGCTCTATCTTATTGTTGAATCATTTACACTGACCTTAACTGAGGCAAGCGAGGCCTGCAGTTCTTAAGAAGTTGCTCGAGGTTCTTTTGTCATTGACGGGTTCTTGGAGTCATTTTCCACTTGTGGATAGTGGTTCTCGCCATGGTTCGCTGGGTCACTTTGTAACCCTTTCCAGGCTGATAGATGTCGATGACTTTGTTTCTCAGCTGTTTCTTTAGATTGCGGTATGATGTCTTGCTATTTGAAATCTTTTAGCCGACTTCACCTTGTCAGACAGGCTCTATTTAACTATTTTCTTGATTTTCTTGAACTTGGGAAATACAAACAAAGTCATCATTTGCATTTACTTGTGTTATCTTTGTGAGTTTGTTTGATGATCAGAGATGTTTAAGTGTGACAAATGTGCTAAACAACAACAACAACTAGAAAATCACGAAGGGCCCACATATTTTTTCAGGCCACTGTACATTTTCCATGATCAACCGTTGTATCACTGGATTGTATGCATATTGTGAATATGCAAAAAAAGTACAAGTGCATCATGATGTATTCATCTCTGTATTTCCATTCCTCCTATGCATCTTGAAATTCAGTTTTCCAGATTGTAATGTACCTTCTAAACATTATGCACTCTTGTGCAGTCTTTCCTCTCACTTTTAATCTCTCAGCCAGCCTCATCATCCTCCTTTCCTCCTCCTCCTTTTCCCTGGGCCGCTGAAAAGCTGTCATTGATGAGAACACTGTGAGGGGGTGAGAGGTGCTCGGGCCCCACGGGCTCGTGTAGCAGCTCCAGTGAAAGACTCCCATTTAAGCACACACACCTGTTAACAAACACCAACAATGGCCTGTATGGCTGCCAGTTCAGTGAGCTCCATACCCTGACCCCTCTCCCACCTCTCAACCCCCTGGCGGATATTAAAAAACCTCTATTTACCCATGCTGGCAAACAGTGCAAAGGCCCCAGAGAGGCTGGCCTGCTCAGGGTGTCCTCAATCCACTATTGTCCGATGGAGAACTAGCCGGCTGGATGGGAAGGAATGCTGAGGTAAAACTGAACTGGATCGGAGTTCTGTTAAATTGTTTAATCTGTTTCATTTTTGTTTAATTTTTGAGCATTACATGTGTTTGTCCCTTGTTATTTTTGAGGGTGAAATGGACTTCATGTCACTTTTACTGCCTTAATGTGGAAGGGGTTCAAACTGTGCTATAGCTCGCAAGCTATGGCTGATCACACCTTGAATAAAGCATTATTGTATGTCTAAATTATTAGAGTTTCCAAAACTTTTTACCAAACACATGTTTAATTTGTAGATTTTCAAATGGAGCTTTAAGCGAACAACAAGCAAGAGAGCAAACAACAAATCAAAAGATTAAAAAAACAAATTTGCAGAGTACTCGTGGAATCCACTGAGGTCATTATGGCCCCCTGATTGAGCCAATCATCAGTTAAGTTTATTACAAAGTCACAAATAGTGAACCCCAACATCAATAATATCCCCGTTTGGCCCCACGAACTTGCAAAAGTGAAAGGCATTCATTTTACAATTTACAGTTAAACAGTTGAAAATTGTTTATCAATTATAGACAGACAATTTCCTGTTCTTCAGGAATTTTTTCAAGGTGAAGTTTTGGAATAAGCCATTATTGAGACCAAACGTTTTTGCAGGGTGAACATCCCCAGGCATAAAGCCAGCAGGAACCAGCCACCCCTGATTGTTGCCATTCTTAAGATGGGGCCGCTCTCCAGTTCAGCTCTGACCACTCCTTTTGTGTTTGCTGGGAGGGTGAGGGGGGACAATCAACCCTATGTGACAGATAATAGCCTCACTGGCCTGCTCACCCTTCACTCCCCACTACTGCTCTATCCTCCCATAAAATTCCACACTATAATTGCGTTCCCTGGAAGCCAGTAGTAGAAGAGGAGGAAAAACTTAGAGGAAGAAAAAGAAAGATTTCTATAGTGAGGAGCCTGTATTCATCCAGGGCCTATGCACAGCAAACAACAAACTGCGAACCACAGTCTAGAAAGAAAGAGCCATAATAGTCAAAAGCAGTGAAGGACTGGCCCACCGGTCTCCAATTCAGTAGGCCCTGGCTTCTTTAATAACTGAGTGAGTTCACAATTAAACCCTGCTTGCTGGTAATGCAAGTCTTCTTAGAGTTTCAATTGGCATTTGTGGGAGACAGGGCTACTGTTGTGTCCTGGGATTAAAGCAGGCAAGGGGAATCAAAAGCCATTTTACAATACAGTAATCAGCATGTTTTCCCTCTGAAAGGCCCTCTGCTCCCCCATTTAGAAAACACAGAGCATTACCTCTTTTCTGCTCTATACAAAACCCATTCAGCCACATGCTTTATTATATGCATTAATCCTGTGTGTTGTTGGGGTTCTGGGGCTCTATGAAACAGGGGGGTGAAGGTGAAGAAGTGTCCATTCCACACAGGTCGGTAAGAAAAAAATAAATAATCCATGAACTGACCAAGAAACAGACCTGAGTTATATCCCTTGTATCTTGTTTGAAAAATGTTGAAGGCTTCTATGATATAATAAATCTAGATTTGTTTTATTCCTTTTTAACGAAAGATAAAATTCATGATCTCACTATTCATTTACACATTTACAAGACATTCTTTTCACATACTATCTGCAACAAAGGGAAAAAATTCTTTAGGTACCAAGCAATACTTTACTTTTTCACTATTTATGCAAATTAGTGGGCAAAAGTAGCAATAATAATAATGCACACATCAGAACGTATAAGATAAAACAAAGACGAAATAGAAATATATGCTGAATAAAAGAGATGGAATAAACACTAAGTAAAAAAACAAAAACAAAACAAGAATAGCACCAGATCTGAATGCTTTTAGCAAACTCCTTAGGATTTCTATTTTTCTTAAATTGAAATGCCAAAAATTGAAAATTCCAAGTTGTTATAGCTAGTAGAACTGTAACCTCGTGCTTGTGTATACATTTTACAAATACAGTGCCAGAATTAATTAGTCTTACAGCCTTTTCTATAAGAACATCCGTGAAAAAGCTCTTAAGGCCACAGAAAATACCTGCAGAGAGTCAAATACCAGAACCAGATAAGGATGACTGAACAATATAAAATGTTTTGACATACCTTGATTTCTTGAATTCTCTACGAGAAAGCTTACGACATGATTCCACTCACATGGATACTAGAATATTGAGCAATATACAGGCCCATTGGTGTACTTGTAAGGTTCATCAAGAACTTGATGCTACTATAGAAAACAACTCCAAGACCAGTGCACAAGTTACCACCAAGCATAGCAAGATGATAAAATGTTCCTGTTGCTGTTAACCCTCACCAAAAAGGGGTTTCAGGATCTCATTTGTAGTGCTGTGGCCAAATGTTGGCAAAGGAATTTGATCTGTACTGAAGTGTTTTAACTTAAGGCCACATGGGGCAGCTACAACTACCTTGGGATCTCACAGGCCACTGGGGACCATGATGAGAGTGCAAGGAGATTGACCATGGCCAAATGGCTCCAGAATAAGAAAAGAGGCACTTACACGCCAGCAGAGTGATAGAAATACGATACAAGCCACTATCCAGTAGACATACCAGTCATCAGATACCCAGATGGAAGGAAACCTGACCAAATAAAGAAACCAATCCCACTGATGTCAAAACCGGCAACCTCCTTGTAATGCAAGGGGTGTTTCCATCCAAAGTCTAGCACAATGAGACTCTAGAAGCAACAAAAGGAGAGAGTGCAAAGATTTGTGAGTGTCAGAGCCACAATACAGAATGAAATGAGGAGCTAGCCTCATTTCATTCATTGTGATGAAATGCTATGAGATCATGTCCTGATCATAACAGGACAAGAACAGGTCTTAAGCACCAGATCCACAGAGGCAGGAGTCTACAATACTGGTCCTAAGTTTCAAGCTGTGACAAGACACCACTGAGATAGTCCAGCACACACTAACAGGATATAAGACACAAACTATACCATTCAGGGAGAGGCATAACCAAATAGTACACAAAAACAGAAACATTAGCAACTGAAAGAATAAAACTAAGAAAGGAACAATACATTGAGTCACTCAATCAGAATCGACTGAATGGAACTGAAATATATGGAAAAACACTTTAATCACTGCCCTTTTCACTGTGTTCTCACACCATTACTTTCTACCAGAAATGTTATTTCAGCAAATATCTCCCTAAGAGACTGGTGAATTTCTTTTTTCCAAGAATATTGAACAAGATTATTCTTAAGCAATAGACATAAGCCAACAATGGCATGCAACAACTTGAAGAAAAAATTAATGATGTCATCAAAGGTTTTATAATATGGTCTATTTTAATTGTGTCTGATAACAATCTATTACAAAAGATTCAAGATTCAAGAGCTTTATTGTCAATACAACAGCATACACAGTATACAGCGTACCGAAATGCTGTTTCACTCCAAGCCTCCTATGGTGGATTTATAAGTATATAAAAATATATCTCCAAGAGATATAAAACTAGGAATTACAAATAAATAAACAAATGCTAAATTTGGGTAAAATTAAGGGATAAAAGAGTACTAATTACTAACTATACAATACTATACAAGGGCAAGATCCACGCATTACCATGTGAAGAGGAAATATTCCATGTTGCTGACCTTCCACTTCTTGATCCAGAACAAGCTAACCAACCAACCAATTGAGTTTATCCTGAATCATCCACAGTTCTCCATGTAATTGATCTCTCTGGAAAAAAAACCCTGCTCCATGTCATGGACTTTTGACTCCTGTGTGAAGAAACACAACTGTTGACTTTTACTATGGGGTATCTATGAATGTACACTGAGGTTTGAAAAACCCTGAAGCTAAGATCTATAATCTGCAGATCTAAGCATTGAATGAATAATCACAGAAACGAAAAAGCTACAAATGATTGGGTAGTGAATGAAAAGCTTCCTATCTGTTGCAATTAATAAAAACTGAATCCTTTAAGCACAGTGATTCAGTTTTCAGAATAATTGACTTTGAATGAACTTAGTCATGTGCCGTCTGGGTGAGTGCTTTGTGATCAAGACTCTGGGCATGTTTTGTTGGATCAGAAACACAATCAAGCTTTAAAGAAGTGTCATACAATGCTCTCAAATTGCGAATGACAATATCTCATGATTCAGACATTTTCATTCATGGTTAATTTAAGGTTTCTTTACAACATCTGCTTGTGGAATCTGTGTATAATTGTGTGCAGTTGCTTCTGCTCTGGTTCAAAATTATGTTATGTTTGAAAAGCACTTAGCAGAGCATTAAAGGAGTAGAACTGTTTGCACTGACACTAAGCCTAATGGAAATATTGACATTATACTACTAATTTTTAAATGCTCATCTGTGCTGCTGGAGGCCAGTATTGGTATGCTGAATCACACATCCACCACATGTCAGTATGTTATCTTCTGTATCTTAAAACATGCCTTTGCAGAAAAACAAAATGTAGCACAGTAAAGTACTGATCCATCTGATGCGTGGGTAGAATGGCCCAAGACCAACTTTTATCAATGTAAAGAAATCTCCCACATTCCCAACCAGCACCCAACCCCCCAATTGCTTTTTGTGCAAGCCTGTTGCAATAACCTTACTCATGACCTCTGTGTTTAAATCAGAAAAGGGAAACTAAATAAAAAGGAGATCCTCTTGAAGTGCTTTTATGCAACAGGAAGGATGATAATATGGTACTTTGTCTCCAGGCTTGTTCTGTGTTGGGCACAACATATACTGCGACAGACTGTCATTTCACAAACATCTTATATGTCTGTTTTCTCTGTCTTGGGTTGTGTCATTCATAAGGAACTTTGTGGCAGATTGTTGAGGGAGGAGGGAGGGTTTAAGGGCATATGCTCTTAGAAGGAGAGAGAGAGGGATGGAGAGAGATGGGATAGAAGAGAGTGAAAAGGCCAAGAAAGTGGGAGGGATAGATGGAATACAGAAGAGTAGAGGGGAAGATCTTCAGTGAGTTTGGCAGCTTTCCACAGAAACCATTAAGCATGAAGTGCATGTCTATGTTCGTGTATGTGCATGTGTGTTTTTGTGCACTGTGCACCAGGTAACCACTCAGTCCACCTGGCTGGAAGAACCACACACTGGAAAGTGGTAGTTGAGTTTTGTAAGTCTTCTTCCTTGGGCAAAGTTTGTTCTGTACTGTATACCTAAGGAAATGTCAGCACTGACATCCACCAGCTTTTAACAGTGACACAACAGCTCTGATGACACAACCGGGTCTGTCACAGATATATTCTTAGTGCATTCATATTCTTACATAAAAGCACTAAAGAAATGGCTTTGATGAACCTTATTATTATGAGAAAGAATGTGTAATACCAACATGTATATGTTACAGGTTTGATGCATTGTGAGACATTTAAAATACATACACTGCTAAAAAAAAAAGAAAGGAACACTTTGGAAACACATCAAATCTCAATGGGAAAAAAATAATTTAAGATATGTGCCACATTTTTGATGTAAATAAAAATAATGAATCTGAATTCAAAGAAAGTCAGTTTTACTCACATTTCATTGCAGCATTTTCAGGAAAAAACACTGTGATGAAACGTATTCCCCACTGCTGCGTAATTCATTATCGCACATTAAAATTGTATTAAGAAATGATTAGACAAAAGAGGGGTTTTCAGGGAATACTCTTAATTCTCAGTTCCATATGTCAGAAGAAGACCTAGAGTGTAATTAAAGTTTCATTGTCTATCTACTAAGCAATAGTCATAATGGACAAAAAATATGATAACAAGATCCTTGATGACAAATTTTTCTTTGAGAAACAAATCCAGAAGAACTGTTTTTGGACCGCCTTAAAAACAAACTAATGAAATGAGTTAAAGTAGCAGTTAGTGTGCTGCTGTTCAAGTGTAGACGTGTCATGAATGCTGATACAGTCCTCAGCCAAGGCACTGGAGAAACTAAGGACTGTGATTAATATTCCATGGCTGCACTTGTTAGCATGCATCATCTGGTCCTTGCTCATTCTCTTACAAATAGACACACGGACTCACGCCCAGACCCATGCTATCCTCCCACTCTCCTGCATGGCCTCAAGTGCTGAAGGGAGATTAGATTCTAGGAGAGGCAATGCTCCCCATTACTCTCTTGTTTGGTGGCCCAAAAGCAAAATGAAAAATAGCCCTGTGGTCCTAATCCTGAAGACACTCAACACACTCTTATAGTCCTCCCAGCGTGCACTTCATTTGGCTTCCAGTGCTGCCATGGTGACTGGTGGCTATAAAACCATTAGTGAAATTGCTATAAAAGCAGCATGAATGCACAAATCACAAATACAGCGCATGCAATTTATAACCACTTCTAGACAAACATTTGGTTTTCATTTGAGCTTCATTTATGTTTTGCCGTGATTACAATGATAACTCTTCTTTTAACATGTGCTGTCAGGATGAAAACATATGAGTTTAGTGCAAGAAAAACACCGTGAGGTTAGCTGAAAATCCCCTCGATATGGGTTCCCAAAGACTAGTGGTGCTAGAAGCCTGGCTCACTGCCAAGAAACCATTACTAATCCCTCAGGACTGTTAGAGTAAGGAGTGCTCGTGTGCGTGTGTGTTACACGAGTGCGACTATCATCTAGCATATAGCATATAGCATATAGCGAGCGAGTGTGTGAGAGTGTGTCTCCCGGTTCCTTCCAATTCCCCATGACCACGTTCCCTTCTAAAAAAAGGTCAACATCTAGATAAACTTAGTAACACATGGTAGGAGCTGAACTAAACTGTTCCTAAGCGTTGACAGTATTTCCATACAGATAACAATGTGTGAGTATGCGTGCATGCGTGTGTCTGTGTGTGGACTTGGGTTGAAGGTTTTAAAACCATGATTTAAAGCAACAATCAGAGTACAATTCCATATAAAAGCTCATTTAAACATGAGTAACTAATCAAAATTGTTTATCCACCGTTAATATCATTTACGAGTTCCTTTACAGCCTCTGGCACTTTTACCGTATACCAAGCGCAAAATATGCTGTGACAGCTAATGTGCGAATAAATATATATCTTTCAGTCTCTTTTTCCTTACCGCCCCCGGGACAGCCATAAAATGTGTTTTTGAAAACATGATTGTGTTTACCAATTAAATGCTGGCTGCAGGCCCTTGAACTTTGTCCTGCAACTAAACAAACCCGAGCTAACCATGTGTTGCTATGAATAAATGCACATCGGGCCGCGACAAACCTTTCCCATGCATGTCTGCATGACAGCCTCCAATAGCCTCACAGCAACCACAGTAAGATGAATGAACACCCACACACGTATACACAGACATAGCACAGCACAGAGGAAAATGGAGTGCCAACATCAACCTGGTGGTATATAGTCAAGTTCAAAGGTCAGCGCCGGACTGTCTTGTGGTTCGGTTTGGCATGCTGGCACTAATTCACAACATGCTCGGTTGTTATAGCTGAAAGGTTCACTGGTCTTTAAAGAAGTGCATAAGACCATTTTAGACTGTAGTACAGATTTCACATTAAGATCATCTGTCCCTAATTAGCTAACATGTTTTGATCATTCTCCAGTAAAATTAAGAGCAGGTGGTTAGATTGTCTTTTGTTGTTTCATTTCCTGAAATTCAACCATTAGCTATCTTTTTTTTCCCCTGAAACAAAATTTGCCTACCCAGAAAGCAAAATATATTTTTTGTTGTTTGCCAAGAGCATAACATTTGCTTATTTGCTAATCATGTGTTCAAAACAAAATCCAGAATACATGCTGACCTCACAGGCTCGACCGCAGGCACGACAAACACATTAATTCACCCGGCGTCATAAAATGCACCTCACAAGAAGCCAAGGCAAAGACAAACACGAATAAAATAGCGTGCAAATCTTTCTTTCCTCCCCTATTTTGGGGAAGGGCAGCCCAGTGTTCTGTGAATGAACCCTGTTTAGAAAAATATCCTGTCTGCCAGTCAAAAAATTTAAGAGCAAAAATTACAAGGACACCTCCTGCATCTGTCTGGCCAATGCTGCTAAGTGTCCACATATTTAGCCCTAACTGAACTAGCTGTACTGAAATTCTCCATTGGCATCAGATCACTTTGCAGGGGAAATGTCTCCTAATTCACTTATTTATTGCCACATTTCCACTGAGCCAAAATTGTTTTACACACTCACACTTGTAACACATGGTTACCCCAAAACCTACTATCTTTTTAACCATGCTGCAAATATACTTAAAATATACTTATATGTCTAAAACCTGTTAGATCTCCCTATTTTTCACAGGGTCTGAATATTCCAGTCACAATGAAGAATTATTAAACAAAGATGCATATCAAAGAGATCTGTGTGGCCATACTCATTAATGTCTAAGATCTTAAAATGATCTATGAGTTGAAAATGTTAAACAAGTTGTAATAGATACGGGAAGCAGGAGATTAGCCGCAGTCAGAGAGGTATATTTACTATCAGTAATACAGACAATTTTTTTTTATCCTTCTTGCTACTAAACATGGGTAAAACTCTGAGCAAAGTCTCTTTTGAGCAAAACTATTTTATAATTTTCACATGTAGCCTGAAAATGATAAAGGACAAATATCCCTCCTTGGCTGTCTATATAGGGTTGTTTGGATTTTAACCATTATTACATCTTTAGAAAGAGGTGTATTTCTAATGTCTGTGAAAGTCATCGTAGTCTAAGGAGCTTGGAAAGAAAAGCGTCTAGACTTCTTTAAGTTGCTTGAAGACGTTTCACCTCTCATCCGAGAAGCTTCTTCAGTTCTAGGGTCAAATGGTGGAGAGTCCCAGATTTAAGCTCTGTGGGAGTAACCCACCGAGAGGGACAATGGACCCCCTAATGATCCTCTACCCAATCACATGAGCCAAGGTGTAAAAACGGGTGTAGGTCACAATCAGCCAAGGTTTCGGGTGAGCTCATTGTGAAACCTAGCCCCACCCTATCATGTGATTTCTTGAGGTCAGATGGCCCAGGATGTGAGTGGGCATTAAGGCGTCTGGGAAGGGATCTCAAAACTGGATTATTAATGGCAGACAGTTGGTGTCGTAAACGACCGCCTCTGTTCAAAGATGGTCGCTCACAGTGGACATAAATGGCTTCTTTTACTCCTCTTTCAAACCATCTGTCCTCTCTGTCCAAAATAGGTACATTGGCATCCTCGAAAGAGTGACCTTTGTCCTTTGTCCTTTACATGCAGATGGGCCGCCGAGACTTGTCCCCTGGAGGTGGCTCTTCTATGTTGTGCCATACGTTTATGAAGTGGCTGTTTGGTCTCTCCAATGTAGAGGTCTGGGCATTCCTCGCTGCACTGTACCGCATACACCACATTGTTAAGTCTGTGTTTAGGAGTTTTGTCTTTGGGATGAACCAGTTTCTGTGTGTGTTGCTGGGTCTGAAGTATACTGGGATGTTGTGCTTGGAGAAGACTCTCCTGAGTTTTTCTGATACACCGGCTACATGGGGGATGACAATGTTGTTGCGTTTGTCTTTCTTATCCTTCCTAGTTGGTGTCTTTTCTTCTTTTCTGTGCATTTCTAATCAGATGCAGTTATGATAATTAAAAGGTTAATGAGCCAGAAGATAGTGCAGGTTATTTACCAATCGGACAGTTAGTGGTTCCATCACCAGCCACTGCAGCCTATTTGTAAGTATCCTTGGACAGGATACCCTGATTTGCTGTGTCTGTGCAAACATTAGGCATGGAAAAAAGTGCTTGTCTGTGTAATTAAGTGAATGAGGCTTGTACTACAAATCATTCTGAGTGCTCAGTTAGTGTAGAAAAGAGCTATATAAGTACCAGTCCATTTACCATTTTTAATGATAAGTGTAAGTTGAGGCAGTCTCTGTAAGACTCACTATCAGACTCACAGATCAACAAATCGATACATCCATTTGCTTCCACTTATCGATGGCTGGGTTGCAAGGGAGGCAGGTAAACAGAAAGGTACAGTCCTCCACCTACCACCTCCAGCTTATTAACACTGAGGCATTCCCTCGCCAACCAAGAGATGTTATCTCTCCAGCATGTCCTGAGTCCTTCACAGGGCTTAATCCCAGTAAGACAGGCAAAGAACACCTCACCCAGGAACTACCCAGAAGGCATCCCAGTCAGATGCCTGATACACCTCAAGCAGTGGCTCTACTCTTGGTCCCTTTCATATGACTGCACTTTTCGCCAACCTGTTAATCGTTAGCAACCCATCCCTGATCCAGAGTGCAGACTAACCTTTTCCGATTGAGCACCATGGTGTCAGACTTGGAGGTGTTAATTTTCATTCTTGCCGCTTCATACTCATGCAAACAGCTAAAGTGCATGCAGAAGGGCATGCACTGGAGCCAACAAGAACCACAAAAGGCAGTGATGAGATTCTAAGGTCACCAAGCCAGAAGCCTTCTGCCACTCAGGTACACCTGGAAATTCTGTCTATAGCAGTTAAGAACAGAATCATTGACAAAGGGCAGTCATGATGGAGTACAACATCCACTAGAAATAAGTCTGAGTTACTGCCTCAGAAGTGTATAGGTTTACGACAATGCTGATAAACCTATACACTCAAAATATCCCCACCAGGATACCCTGAGGGATGCAGATGAATGTCTTCTCTAAGTCCAGAAAACACATGTAGGGTGGATAGGTAAACTCCCACGCACACTCAAACATCCCTGACAGTATACAAAGATGGTCAAGCATTCTGCGACCAGGACGAAAATGGTATTCTTCCTCCAAAGCATGATGTTTGACTAATGTAAAATCTTTACTTTCCAGCACCCTGGCATAGGCCTTATCAGGTAGGCTGATCCCCCTGTAGTAGGAGCACACACTACGGCTCCGCTTTTTAAAGATGGGAACCTCGCCAGAGGTGCTGCCAGACCTCCATGTGACATTGCAGAGGCATGTCAACCAACACAGTCCTCAGCATCCAGAGCATGAATGGCAGTCATTTTCACTCTGGCTTTCTTAGCCAAATAAAAGTGTAGTAAGCATTTGTAAAGATGAGCAGCTTGGTTGAGAAAGAGCAGCACCAGCACTGGTGATGATTGTGGTGATACATAGAACGTCAAATATATGGCAATCCTGGAAATGAATCTCGTGCTCTGTAGAAAGATATTTGAGCTTGATCTTTCAACCCTACCTGAAATAATCAAATTACAGACATTACAACTAAAACTGTTGTTATCTTTATGAAGCAATGCTTTGGACTGCTCTATCCTATCCTCTATGACTCCATTTTCCACACTAACATGCATATTGAACACCTTTTATTTGCAGTGTGAATTGCCAGTATCTGCAGGCATTGACAAAGGAATTCATAAGCTCAGGAGAGTAGGGTAGCTCAGATAGCACAGGTTGTCTACTAATTGGAAGGTTGTTGGTTCAATCCTTGGCTGCTCCAATCTGCATGCCTCGGGCAAGATACTAATCCCCAAGTTGCTATTGGAGTGTGATTGTTAGATTCTTAGGCACAGAAAAAAGTGCATGGAAGAACGAGGCATGTATTGAGCGCTTAGTTTGAGTAGAAACGTGCTTTGTACTAACCAGTCCATTTACTACTCAGACATGTATAATTTTGAACCTTTGGAGAATTTGGACCCATTTCTCAAGTGGCACCAGTTTTCAGTTCGCATCGTCACGCATGTGTCAAAAATCTGACAGAGATTTTTCATGCAAACTCATTTTATGCACAGAGTAAGAACATTTCTATGCACTTATTAGTAAATGAAGTCTATTGTTCCAGAAGTCTTGTGGTTTGTTCAGATGCAACTTTGCAAACCTAAGCCATGCTGCCATGTTCTTTTTAGTGAGAAGAGACTTTCTCCTGGCAACCATTTCATACAAGCTACTTGTTCGGTCTTTTTCTAATTATACTGCTATGAACTTCAACATTTAATATGCTAAGGCCTGTAGAATCTGAGATGAAGCTCTTGGGTTTTTTGCTGTTTCTCTGAGCACTGCATGGTCTGACCTTGGGAATTTGGGAAGACCATTCCTGGAAAGATTGTGACATTGTCTACTTAGTTCCTCATAAAACAGCAAAGAGTCCTGTGAAAACCTTTGTTTTTTCACATGACTACACATCATATCTGCATGAAAACAGCCCAACCTGAAAACTTAGGGCACTGGGACTGAAATGGGTGCAAGACATAACAATTTATTATGTATCCTGTGTGGTGTATCAAAGGGATGACACCCCTGTTGATATGCGCTATTATATAATAAATCCAGCTGATATTTCACCATGGGAAGCATAACATTTTGCACTATCGTATACATCAAGCTGACATCATTTTTAGGTTTTCGTGACATTATATACAGAATGTAAAACAATTTCTTTAAATGACCTTAGCCTTAAAAATCTGCAGCACAATAATAATCCATATAACACTGATGGGGAACACATTTCTGCAGATAAATTCATTTCTCTTTTGAAGCTTCATGTATAATGTATGTTTCCACTAATACAGTTTTATAATGTAGTGAGTTGTTTTCAGTGTTTTATTGTTCATTTTTGTAATAGAATGGTTCTAAAAATAATTCCTCAGCCACTTTAATAGTAAACAGAAATAACAAATGTTACACTTCTTCACCCACAAAGGAGTGCAGAAAGAGTGCAACAAGCTGCAGGAGGTTGTTAGAGTAAAAACAGGAAAAAAAAGACAGGCAAGACAAAATGGTGTGTTTTCATCTGCTCCAATGTCTCCTGTTAAACAGTGGAGTAAGGGGGTGGGAGGGTTATATTATCTTGTTGTCTTCCTCTAAAAGTCACTTTACACCACTACATCAAATAATATTTTCTATAAAAGGTTATAGAAAATAGTATATTTAAAGTTAAAGAATGTATGTTTAGCAGTTGGAAACAGAGCTGCTACATTTAGGCGCTTATTTTGACATATTCTCACACAAGCAGAATACTAAAAGAGAACCAAATGTATACAAAGCCTGTGATTACGGGAACATGTTGATGTTGAAGATGCACAAATTCAGCGTCACGGAGTGCAAGAAGCGTGCATTGGTCCATGTAAATGAGTCCCAGTGGATGTGATGACATGAAAGTATGGCGTGACTGCAGGTGTGTCTCCTCTTCATGCACTGAGAGTGGATGCGCATGACTGCAAACAATTCCAACAACACCAGATTCTGGAGCTCCCATCAGTCCTTTACATTATGTGTTGATAAATCTATATTGTTACAGTGAGCCTGTGTTTACCTCAATGAGTGTTCGGCATTAGATCTTTTTCTTTGGATGGGAGATTATTGAATAAGAAAAAATACAGTAAAATGTAGTTGATTTTGTCTTTCATGTATCAACTCATGAGGAAAAATTAATAAAGTGGCTATGGAATCATTGCCGTGCGTTTCTAATCCTTTTTAGTGGTAATGGGTGGTCTGCAAATTTGCATAAGACAACTGCTCTCAGACGGATTACAAACTGGAGCTGGCAGCCTTTTATTGCTGGATTGTCAGCTGAATGTCAGTACCTCCATCCTGTCAGCTTAGCTTCAAACATTAAGAATCATTTAAGTGGAAGAGTGAACCAGCATTAAGCAAGGATTAGAGAATCCTAAAGGTTTAACATTGCCTGACCTGGGCCTTGTTTCCACCAGGAAAAGAACTGACAGGATGTTTTGCTGACATGCTGTACGATTTTTAGTTTTGTAGTAAAAATTGTTATTGCAGAGATCTTTATATTGGTCTTTGTGTAGATAAAGAATTTATCAATAGTAATATTTTCCCAGATTTTGTTGACTTTTGTTGTAAATATGGTGATCATGGCTGTGAATTAATTTTACCAATAAAATCATAGTGATGCCATTCTGTACATTTTTATGAGTCATTTTGTCCTTTGGCCTGCTGAGAGAAAGTTTGTATAATGAACAAGTGACATCAAAAGTGGAGGTGTATTAAAAAGCTCTTGGCTTTATATTAGAATTTAGTTAGCTCTGTATAAATATGATCTTATCTTATTACTCTATAAAAAAAAACAGGGAATTAAAGTTAGAGGTTGAAGCTCAGTGAAAAGAAAATTAAGATAGGGTTTAGGAATATTATAACTATAATAACTTAATCTTGCTGCCTAAAGTTGTTGTTGCCATTCATATCTCACTAAGAATTACTCTTAATCTCACCCTTAATTCTGTCTTTTTTGTTAAATCATCCACCCTCTTGATCTCTCACTGTGCCAGTAAGGCAATGAGACAGGCAGGCGGACCTGTAAATGGTCTGTGCATGGAGTTAAGAACTGAGCCAAGCATGGTGAGTCATGCTGCAGGAGCATGCTAGTGGATGTAAAACAGAACAGTTGTTTGCTGCTGAGTCAAACCCACAGATCTCATTAAGTCATTAAGACATAATTAGTCTGTGTGCTAGAGAACAGGTAGTAAGAGAGCAGTAGAAGTAGTAATCTGCTTCTGAAGTCTGTAGCCATACCAAGCAGATCTAAACTCTGGTTTCATAATATAGTCCACTGGCAGCCGACTATTGCTTGAGCTAGGATCTTTATCTAATCTGTGCTCACTTTGATGCCATGCTGGTTAAGGCTTGTATCATCTTATAATGGCATGTTAAGCAGCGGTTACTAGAGGTCAGGTTTTGCACACGTTATCCGAATCTGGACCCGGTTCTGGCAGTACATCTTCTCCATTTGGAGTGATGAAGAATCCACAGCGTGCATCCGTACCCTAGCAACAGACAAGCCATAAATCAGCACCAAGGAAAGGGACACACAGGACAAGCTGAAGGCTAACAAAGGTCTTTTGAAAGTACAAGCATTTTTCAAACAAAACACTCTCCTCTCTCGTCTTGCATCTCTCCTTTCTCCTCATTCTCACCCATCCATAGCAAGAGCGCTGTGGCCTTTTTGTTTTAATGCGTAATAATATGCAGAGAAGGAAAGTAGGCCCTTTTTTTTTCTTTTTAGAATGCATTACATGCTGCACATAAATAAATAATTGGGTTAATATAGTTTGATTTTTGATGTATGCGATACTGCTTCTAGTTTTATTGGCTAAGTAAAGCGTGCAGCTTCTTCTTACATTGCAGGTGGTATTTAGAACAATTGCGCTTGGGCTCACAACTCAAAATCAGAGAGATGTTAAGATCACAGAATTGTATTGCTTCATTCTTTCCTGTAATGCCACCTGTTTGCCCTAATGACCTTATCTCTGCCTGGGAAATCCCGAATTGCACATCAGTAGAGTCATCCAACATTTAAACTCCATTTGCGGTTAATAAGGCTGGCAAGCATCAAAGCCCTGACTGGTACGATATGTTTAAAGCTGCCGTGAGCTGTTACGAGTTGCTATGAGGTGTTACGATGTGGTACAATGATTTGACATGACCTCGGGGGTCATTTGTCACCAACCTTAATGTGGTATCTCTGATTGAGTGTTGATGGTAAAGTGCTTCGGGGCTTGGAACTAAATCAGTAATCGGCCAGCCAAGGCAGCAGCTGCACAAACCACATGAGGAGCTGATGGCAGGTAGAGCAGGTGCTGTCCGCCAAAGAAGGGCTTTAATCAAACCTTAATGACACAAAGATTATGATTGGCTGGGAAATATAACTTTTTATTCAATAAGAGTTTCAAAGATACTTTAATTGTGATGTGGAAATGGGTGCCAAGGGGAAAGGTGAGGAAAGAAAGACAAAGAAGGATCCAAGAAAAACTGCTAATTAATTAAACACATGGCATCCAGTGAGATCAAAAGCAAGACTTTTAAAACGGAGCTTTTTCTCCTCAGGCGATGATATGAAAATCCTTATTGTGTTTTAACTTACTGGCTTGTGTAGTTAAGGTGATGCTTTTTCCATTAGATGCTGGATAATATTAGTCACAATGTATGTTGTTTCTGCAGTTTCCCTCCTGGAAAACATAAACAGGTATTTCAGAAATATGTAATTGGCACATCATTTTATTTTCCATTCATTAGTAGCAATTGTTTTGTTTTGCTTTTACACAAAAAGGTGAGGTGTAACGTTGACATCACACACATGTGAGGGCAACAAGCAACCTTTTTAGAAGAGTACGAAAATATGTGCAACAATGCCACCCCAGCCTCCTCACAATCACAGTAATACTGACACACATCACAGAACGACCACAGATTATAGGCCACTTCTTCAGTAATTACTACTGGCCAGGCCTAAGGCATAATCTTGCAATTTCCTCTATGACGTGCAAAGCATGCAACTTCATATAGGTACCCGAGTCCACATGGATCGCCACATTCTTTTCAAACTTGGAACACACATACTTTAAATTCTTCAGATAAGCAATTAGCCATTACATCAAGTGTGCCTGTGATTCAAAAACAAACACTGCTTATATGGGTTCATTTCCTCGCAGTCATGACGACTGAGCACTTGCTTTCCTCCTCCTTGGCATCACACACCTTGCTGAATCACTGTGGAATGCAAGCTGGGCCACATGACCTAATGATGTGAGAAATGTATACTACCAGGTCTTCTTGTGAAACTCACAAACTTGTGATAGAAGTTAATTTCCTGGAATAGGCCAGTCAATGTCAAAACTTCCCATGACTACAGTCAGTTTGAAGTTTCATATATGCGGTTGATTCTTTGGCTATCAAAATAATATTATAAGGATTATAATAACATTAAGGTTTTGAAAGTGCTGAATATTACTCCTTATGAGTCAAAAATTCTGCTTCTTGCTTGATTGAACCTGAGAGATATGATGTATCACATGAGAGCTTTTCTGATTTAATTTTCTGTTTTTGTTTTGTTTTTGTTGTTGTTGTCAGACAACTGTACAGGCACATAGGTTCACATAGGTGTAACTGATATCCCCATGTTGGTGTTGTTCATGCATCATCATCGTAATGTTGGATCAACTTTTCAACTGTGGGCAAAAAGAGGAAAAAAAACCCTTGCTTATATAAAACTCTCTTCTTGAATAAATTATATTTTATTTTCAATGTTTTCTTTATTAATGTATAAAATATAATAAATATACTATCAAGTTAAGTTTGCTGTTGGCCAAATTTAGGTTACTCATGTTTGTTTGTTGTGATAGTTTTTAAAGGCATTAGCCACTGAAATGTTGATCTCGCACTGATGATGATGTAGGAACAACACCAAGATCCACCACGGAGGCAACAGATTGTACTTTCAGTTATAGTCACATGTAAAATTACCAATCAGAAAGAAAATTTGAAATCACCAGAGGCCAAACCTTCTTGTTTACAGCAGACAGTTGGCGTTGTTACTCAAGAATTTTTATTTTCCTTTTTGCTAAATCATATAGTTAGGGATGGATCTGGCAACCCTGAATCCTCCCTTAGTTATGCTGCAATAGGAGTAGGCTGCTGGGGGATTCCCATGATGCATTGAGTGTTTCTTCTTCAGTGACCTTTCTCACTCACTATGTGTTAATAGTCCTCTATGCATCAAATCACTACTTGTTATTAATCTCTGGCTCTCTTCCACAGCATATGTTTTGTCCCGTCTTCCTTTCCTCATCCCAACTTATTGCGCCAGATTGCCGCCCTCCCTGGTCCTGGTTCTGGAGGTTTCTTATTGTTAAAAGGGAGTTTTTCTTTCCCACTGTTGCCAAAGTGCTTGCTCATAGGGTGAGCACACTAACCCCTAACCCTAATTGTTGGGGTTTTCTCTGTATGTATTATTGTAGGGTCTTCCCTACAATATAAAGCGCCTTGAGGGGACTGTTGTTGTGATTTGGTGCTGTATAAATAACATTGAATTGAATTGAATCGAAAACCTATTCTAACAGCTCGGCCAAAAATAAAGTTATGATTTTGTAAAAGGCACACTTCACCAGATTCCAAATATTAAAAAGGCATTAGAAAAAGAAAATGGTTTGGGTTAACAAGAAACACTCCAAATTTTTTTTAATTGTTTAAATAAAATTGTACAGTTGTTCATTTTTACCCTATAACTCATTTATAATTCTGATAGTAAAGCTTTTTTTCTTTTTTCTTTTGGAATAATGCTAAATAGTCTAACTGCAGGTGATGAGTTTATTGATTTGCATTAGCACCAAAGGTCCAATCTGACTCAGGAAAAAACCTTTCCAATCCTAATGAGGATGCACAAGATCTTTCTATTCAAAATCAAAAGCCAGGCCAAAAAGCAATTCACAAAGATCAACACAGTGAAAGAGTAGAAACAAGAAAACAGAAACACTGTATCTGGCATGGACAGAATTTGCACCACTTTCATGCATGTGCACAGATAGACCCCAGGTACTCCACCACCTGCACTTTTGACCTATTACTTGATAAGTATAGTTTCTAGTTTACAATTTGAATGTTTTATTTTTAATTCACCCCATGGCATCAGTTCTCAGTTAAAAGCATGTAATACCCAACAACTCAACTAAATTTCTGCTGGACTCCTTGTGCTTTTGTGTCTTTTCTTGTTGACTTTGACTCTTCTTTGTTGTCAAAGCAAGTTACACATGCCATTAGAGCGCCCTGAGGAACAGCATCACATCTCTGACCTGGTGACAGCCAGGCCATGGTTGGGTTTACCCTAGCCTCATCCATGTGTGTCACTCTTATAAAATAAATATACTATTACAACAATATCAATGCAGTCAGCCAAGCCATTAAGCAACAATAGTCCTCCATTAGCTTATAAAATCATTAAAATGTACAAATAAACTCTGTTAGGCTCCTTGCCTGAGAGGAGAATGCAATCATTAGTCTGTGTAAATGTTTGGATGTCAGATATGTTAGTACTCAATCAACATATCAAGATTTGTTCATGTTAGCTTACAGGTTTTTAATCATTTCCATTGCTTACAGACGTAGTCAAAAAATTTTGGATTGTTAACTCACAAGAATATTTTATGTTGGATGAAAACATAGTAAAAAAGAAAATCCTGTTGCACAAGTGAACCACATGTCTGGGGCTGTGGGCACCACAAAGAAGAGCTTTCTCTCCGAGTGGACTGTTCAGCAGTGCAAGCGAGATGAAAGAATAAGTTTGTGCTCAAGCCCATGAGTCATGATGTGTGTGTGATTCTGACCTGCCACAGATTAAATGAGAGGGCCAAAGATAATGGAGCTAGTTTATGTGTGATGGCCAAATTAGTTTGAATAGTTGGTGCTCTGGCTGATGAAAATGTTATCAGCATTAAGAGAGTAAAAGTCCAAAAATACAAGTCTAAATCCAAAGTGCACATTTTAAATCTGCTCCAAGAGTCACAGTCAGTTCCTTAGTCATCTATATCACTTTTTTTTTTTTTTTTTTTTTTACCATATTTGATTATCTTACACAGTATTGATTTTGCATTTGCCAATTGCTGAACAATGCCAAGGAACCCCCTCACCCCCCAACACACCCACACAAAAGTCACCTCATCCAACCAAAGTGAGTTGATTGTAGCCCAAGTGTGCAGACACAAGGAAGATTTGTATAAGTAATGACTGATGACTAATGTGATTACTGAATGTAGACAGTTACAACTAGAATACAAATCCTTTTCCCTGTTCAAAAACAGCTTGTAGTGCAAAATTAATTATTATGCCTATAAAAAAAATGCCAGCAAAGAGAAGAAAAGATTGATTAAATTCATAAGGAAATGGAAATGAGACAGGAGAGGAAATGAAGTTGGGTTGAGCCCATGTGAAAGGTCAGACATCATGTCTTGTTAGCTCAGGATGCTGTTGCTCCATAGTTCACGGTATGTTGTTGACATTCTGCAGACCCATCTTCCTTGCCGTTTTAACCGGTAATATAGATATAATGGAGTGTGTTCTCCTCAGTCCTTATCAGTTCTTTAGTGAGAAGCCCTTGGAAAGGTCAAACTGCTAATGTACATTTTGAATAAAACAATTTGTTATATTTAAAAAATCAGACATTCAGCAGGTCATGCACTTTCTTGCTTAATATTTTTTTAATAGCAAAATAATAAATAGGCTATAATATGAGTTTGCATTTTATGGACGTGAAGAAAGGAATCTAAACCAGTTGTAATCTATAAATGAGTTTTAATAGAGGAATTTTGTTTTAAAGATGTGTTTGGCTTTTTATGGGGTGTTTCATAAAACTTGAGAGAATGAGAAGTACAAGCTTAACTGATGAATTAATCAGTCAACACAAAACTTCAAACGCTTTATTAACAAGCGCATGTGTACCACTTTATTTGCAGGTTCTTTGTTCTATGGGGGACTTTCAAAGCGGTTGAACGAACAGTCAAAACGGTGTCATGCCATCACCAAATTTTCTCCAACAAGAATGGTAATAGTAAAATTTAAATCCGAACATCTCCGAGTAATATCCTTTCACCCTCGTTTAATGACAGAGACAGGAGAGTGAGAGAATTTCAAAGTCTGAAATAAAGGGAGGAATGTAAAGTTGTTGCTGGTATTAGGAGAGTCAGACACAACACTGACACCTAGTGTTAGAGCAAAACAACCTAAAGCTCATCCAACAGCTGTTCCCATTCGCTTTATTAATGATGTGCTGCGGGAACACAAGACGGTACCTGCAAGTGATACTTTATAACACAGGAAGATTCATGTAGGTATGGAAAACACGGAGAGCGAACAGTTCACGTGTGTTTGTGTTTCCCACAGCGAATTGTCAAAACAAACAGAAAAGAGGCTTTAACCAAAATATGAATTAGCAAAGAGGTGAGTGATGCTGATACAACTGAATGTGGCATTGTTCCCGAAACCACACAAAGACAAATACACATGCCATCGTATGTCCTACACACACACACACACACACACACACACACACACACACACACACACACAAAGACACTTATACATGTACGGTGAGCCTTTAAAAGCCATTGAGCAGAGAGTGATAATTATGCGTGTGAATTCCAGGACCCCTCTCAGCAGCTCTTCTGGCTGGTGTTGAGAGCTGTGTCCTACTGGCCCTACTGGTAACGCTAACCCACATACTGTTAGCTGCCACTGCTTGTGGCCCATATTATACACTTTCACTGCATCTCTGAAGCTCCTGCACAATCTTGTATAAACATGTGAGCACAAGAGTTGGCTGTGAATTTGCTGGAAAAAAAAATACTATAATGGTGACCACCCATAGACACTGATACATGTTGCTGAACAATAAAGCATGCTGATGTTTGTTTTCAGCGCTTACTTTTATTTACAAAAGGTTTCAATCAAACTAAATGAATGATAGAAGCACACAAAATGAGTCAACCCTCATTTCTTTATATTTTACATATAGGGAGACAGACTTTCTGGTAAGTCTTGACAAATAGTTCTCCAAGATTTGTGAAGGTCTTTCAAACGTTTCTTTGGACATTGGCTGCTGTTTCACTCATTTTTATTCCAGTTCTTCTGCTCAGTCATTTTCAGGGAAATGTTTTGGGTTTGTTATGAATTTAAGCATAAAAAAGCCCAACTCAAGGGGTGAACCAGTGTCATGTAAATGCATACAGTAATGGACAACTTGGCAATAAAATCCATTTTAAATTGTGTGTTTAGTGACTTTGGTTAGAGCATGTCCCCAAAACACATCATTTGGTCCCATTTCTTTAGTTGATTCCACAACAAAACAAATATAAATTACAGAGATAGTTGTATGGACATAAAATGGTATTTGTGTATCAACAAGGTGATTCCCCAAAACCTATTAGCCAAATATTTGGCATATCTTTTCATGGTGTGCACTGTCCTTAAAACAATTGAAGAAAATAGGGCAAGAAGTGGCAGGCCTAAAAACATATCTACAGCAGATTGACAGTATTTGAAAGTCATATTTTTTTTTTAAAAAAGGGTGACTGTCAAGAAGTCATTCTTAAGGGAAACAGGGAGATACGGCTGAGGTATGCCAAATTACACAAGAACGGGATTAAAAGTGACAGCAGGCCTTATAGAGTGATGAATCCAAATTTGAAGTTTTTGACTTAAATTGTCTTCAGTATTTACAATACAGAGGTACAAGAGTAAGCATCTAGTCATCTGTAAAACATGAGGCAGGCTCCATTTTTTTCACATGACAATGATCCCAAACACACTGCTAATACAGTGAAAAGATACCTTGATAGAAAAATGCACAATGGAACACTATCAGACATGAACTGGCCTCCCTGGAGCGAAAGGCAGTCATCATCCAAAGAAGAGCTTTTAGGTGTCCTTTAAGAAGCATGGAGAACTGTTCCTGAAGACTAATTAATAAAATTACAAAACTTACAAACTTGTTAAAATTCTACAAACTCTAGTATTGCCTTATATGCTGTATTTCCGTGTCTGTAAGAGCATCTATGCTCTTTAAGAATACACTTGCAGACTTTACAAAGACAAGAACCCCAGGAAAAGGACCATCTTTAGGTAGGAAATGTTGAGTATTTGCATGGAGTAAAAGAAAGATAACTGTGTAGTGGTGGTAAAACTATTGCATCAGTCCAAAGCATTACAGTGACCCAAAAGAAGTGCCAGGTGTCTGACGCATGGTTCATGCTTTTCAAACCTTTTAAACATTTGCCCATGGTGCAATGACAGATTTGCTGTATTGCATATACAGTATCAGGACACTATCGTGCAGTTTACTTACTGTGAATCATATCAACAGATAGCTTATCTGATGGTTTATTTTGCAATCACCTCCTCTTTGTGAGACTTTTTAGTGAAACTTGTTATATTTGGAAAGGAAAGCTTGTGCACACCACAAGGTGAAGTCATCCTGAATGAAAAATCACAATGAGTGAGATAAGCTATGAAGCTGGTGGTGAGAAGACATCCACCGTGCATTCTTTTTTTGTCAATGAGGTGCCATAAAAAAGACTAAACTGAGATCTTTCTTTAATTATGAACCCATAAATTCCATGAGGTCGACATAACCACCACAAATACACAAAGTTTTTTCCTCCTTTGTCTTCTCCCATGGGAATTACAGCATTATGTTTACCCTTTCCGCTGAATGTCTACTCTGGTGGGTATGGTGGTGGTTTGATGTCTGAGGTGCAATGAGCCAAGACTGCCGTGAACACACTACTGCCTATACCCAGCTGATGAATGTTAGGCATGTAGATAAAGCGAGTGCCGCTGAACCAAGGCCACGCTGCTGCTCTGCGTCCCACTTAGCTGGAGAGAAAATTGTGCGTGACAAACATCAGCCTGAATTCACATCTGCATCTTAAGGCAGGGTGTCTGGGATGCCGAAGAAAAGAACGCAATTTATTGAACACAGCTCATGTCTGGCTGGGCAGATGGCAATCACATAATGCAACTATTTTAGCATCACAGTGGCAAGAAGGAATCAGCTGGTTTAGTCTGGGAGGTGACTAATAGGCAAAAAATAGGAGGGAACAGAGAACTCTGTGGCGACTGCCCTGGGCTAACCTGGCCTATACCAAGCAGCTTGTCAGCAAAAGAGGCAGATGACAAACGCAGCATAGTGGATGGTGGGTGGCGATGTGGGGAGTGGGGGTTTGTTTCCTGTTACATCATCGGTGGCTGACAGACAGTGTGGCAGACTTATCTGTCTGTGGTCTGGACAAGCGGTGAGTCACACTTTCTGTTTACCTCAACGTGAACCCATCCCTGAAGCTTCTCATTTGCCATCCAACAGCCTCCATTCAACAGCCACATGAGGGACAGTAGCAGGGTGGCTTCCACCAGCGGGTTGGCATTCAAATCCAAGAATGTGCTATGCCCACACCTTGCTAAACCGTGACACCTTTCCTGTGGTGCAGAAGCTGGTTTCTTTCAAAAGGCTCTCAACTGTAACCAGAAAAGTAAATACAGTTCTTCTACTGTAGGCCTGCTTTTAAGTCGAGCAGACTTAAGTTAAAGAGTGTTGGTACTGATATACTGTTTCTTTTAGCCTACTGCAGGGTGAGATTTGTAGGATTTGAGATAATACATTGATTAAAGCTGCTTAGACAAGCACAGGAAAGTACTTAGAAGAATGTTTTACTGACAACTTAGTGTCAAAACTAACCTGATGTGGCAAAACTGAGCCACCTGGTTCCCTATGAGAGCTTTATACAAGTACTGACATGTTGACACAGTCCTAAGAAAAGAGTGAATGCATCTCTCAGGGTTGACTGATTAACTATCTAAGAATTTTGTAAAATTATTTTAAAAGGAGGAAATAGCATTAAACCCATCACCCAATTCTTAGTTTACCATACTTATGGACATACAAATACATTAAAGTGTGTGCTGGGTTCGTCATAACATAGAAAAATCTGTTGTTAACAACCCATCTGAAATTTGAAGGAAAAAATAAACAAAAGTACATAAAAATTGTTCTCAAAACTGTAAAAATACAAATAATATGAAGGAAAATTTGCAGTATTCTCTGCTCTTAAAAGCTGCAGCAATAGTTCCTGCTGTCACTGAAAGGATGTGCCAACACATTGGGAGGGAACCTGGAGATTGGGAATTTGGAGTCCTGACAAGCATGTGGATTTTAGTTTAACAGATTTTAGACCACATACACCCCTTCATGGTAACAGTTTGTCCAGGCACATGGCAAAAATTGCTCAGGAGTGGCTGGAGGAATATGAAAAAAAGTTTAAGGCATTTAAAGGGCCTCTACGTTCCTCACAACACAATCTGATCAAGTATGCATTGGCCTGATCTGCTGCTACTTACTTAGTGCTTGATACCACAGGACACATTCAGAAGTCTTGTGGAGTACATGACTGCAACTGAGTAGCTCAAAGCCACTCTCCCATCCCCTCTCTTCCTCTGCTTTGCATGTGATGACTGCTTGGCTGTGGTTCCCGTGACACCCCACCAATCACCACAACCTATGACCAAGTTCAACAATAACCAATGATGACAACATCCTCAACTAGTCAGGAAGTCCCATCAGTGGGACACAAATTCAGATTAGTGGCTCATCCCCAGTGAAAAGAGCTTCTGGCACTTTGCCTTAGCTTCCAAATCTAAACCAGCAGTCTCTTGTGAGAATGGGCTTGGGCCCCTGATGTGTTAGCTCTCCTCATCTGTCAGGCAAATGTCTCACCAATATCCTTTTTTATATTCCGTCCCTCAGCCTGTGTTTTTAGTCATTCATCCATATATGAAAACCTGTTGCAAGATGTTTGCAAAATGTGTTGGGGGAAAAAAGCCTAAATATGATATTGGCTAATATTCCAAGAATACCAAACTGGCACACTGAAAATTCTTTCTTACTAAAAGTTATCTGTTTCCATTTCTTTCAAATTTCTGCAACACATAATTTACTAATATAAATGAGGAAAATCACAGCTATTGAGATACTAACAGAGCCATAGAGTAACGCCAAGCTTTCCATATATTATAAGAATTTCTAAAATGGCCTTGGATTCATGCCACAAAGATGAGGCCATACTTCCAGTAGAGCCAGACTAATCACAAATGCAAATAAGCACAACGAATGGGAGCAAGAGAGCACTGCAGCATCCTTTGATAAACTTCTGGGAAACAGCACTTGGCACGTATTGGGTTCTACTTATCACTCAAAGGGAGGCTGAAACACACATGCCTGCTGAGACAGTCTTATATATCTGCCAACAAGACAGAGATTAAGAGGGTAAATGAAACTGAGAGGCAGAAGATTACCAGATAAATTTGGCAAAAGGGCAGCGTAATCAGCTCTGCCAATTTGTACATTACAGTTCAGTGCAACCACACACTCTCATTAGCAAAGGAATATCCTTGGACCTGTAAAGAGCAATAAAGCTGTGTATATCTTTAGGAGAGATCACTTAAGAGTGTCACTTAACTTTGATGAAATGTTTTGAAGAGATAAGCAGGCTGTGAGGAAGAACTTTTTATGTGTGATGTGACAGTTGTATTAGGACTGATTGTGGTTTTTTGGTTGTGTGGGATTTTGGTAGCTAGTGTACAGCAGTGAAACCGATATGCTAAAATCTCATGCTGAACTCTAGGCTCTGAGCCTAGAAGATGCACTCAAATGCAACAAGATATATCAACAAAAATGAAGCCCCTAAATTGCAGATGTCTGCCTCAGACACAACAAACACCATATAGGCACATTAAGTGTGCACGCACGAGACCTTATGTATATTGTCCAAGTGTACTGCCTGTTATTCCAACATAAAAAACAAGGTGCATATTGACCGAAAAAGTTTAATCTGAATGTTTGGAAACAAAATAATACTGGTATCAAATGAGGATGCCATTATAGTTTATTATCTGATTTGGACATTTGTTTATGTTCAAAGAGATTAAGTGCAAGTTTAAGTGGTTGTTCAGTGCATGAGTCAAATTTAAAATCATTGTAAATCAATAGCTAGAGGTTTAGAGAAGTACACAATAGCTCCTGGCACAGAGCAGGACCATTCAGAGCAGACTATCTGGAACACGGAGTGTGCCAGTTCACACTAAAACATAAGCAAATACTCAATGAGTGAGCCAGCTTCCAGGAAAAGGCAGAGCCCAGTGGAGATAGCTGCTAATCTGAGCATGAAGCAGAAACCCAAACAGAGGGCGACCACAGAGCGGGCCAGCCGAGCACAACGGCCAAATACATCAGACACCTTTGGGTGATACCAAACCACAGGATGCGCAAGAATCCTGGGAGAAATAGCATAGGCAGAGCAGCTGTAACCCACCATTGAAATAACTAACCACACAGAGAACATCAGTGAAAAAGAATACTTCAAATTCCTGAGTGCAAAGAACCAAGACTCTATACTAGTAATACTTCAAAAGGATGCATAAAGGAATCACTGGTGGCACTGCTGAATATTTCACAACTGGTTGTTATTCTCACTTTTTTTTTTTCCGGTTTAAAAAGAATACTAGGCGGCATTAAAATACTTGTAGAAATTCGGGGAAAAGCAGATATTATTAAAGGTTTGTTTGCCAAATGAGACAGAGCGTTCAAAGGGGAAACCACATCGTATTGTGTAAGAATCTGTGGTACTACAGGCCATCATTAACATTTTGTCACTGGTCAATACATATATCTTTGAGATTAGCTGTTTAGTGTTGATTTGAGCCTGAAAATGTGTAGAATTCTGCCTTGGGATAGTCCTATTCACTGACTCATGAATGCTGAACAGCCATGTGTCTGCTACTTCACTGGGTCATAAAAACGAAGACTCCTAGGAATACTGATGATCTTTTCTTTTCAGTAATCCACACACAGCTGGCAAAGTTAAAGTCAGTGTAACTGTACAGTTCATTTTCTTGAGAAACAAGAAAGAAAGATGCAGATGTAATGTGCCCATAGTTCTTTCCTTGCACTGATTCAACAGAACACTTTGTCAGCATTGTTACAGTTCTTTAAAGAAACCTGTGGTTGTACTTGTTTTCATCATTTAGTGATGTATCGTAAGATGTCCCTGCTTCACTGGGGACTTTTTTTTTAGCGACATTATCCCCTCTACAAATTAGGGGTTACCTACTTTAATGTATGCATTTGTAAGTTATAACAAGGAGTCAAGCACTTCTCATTTTAGGTTTTCTTTTTCAGTGGAGTCACAGTACGCAGTCACATCTGGAGTCATAGGCAGTGAGGATTTAACACTATTAGTATGATAATCAACCTCGGGGGGAGCAGAGTTTAGGTAGAGGTGTTGGTACATGGCATTAAAGAAGGAAACAGTGGAGAAATTATATCCTTATGCTTAATTATAGCATTTTCAGAAAGACATCTACTGTAATGAAATTTATTCCCCACATCTGCGTAATCCATTATAGTAAATTTAAATGTTTTTCAATAAATTACACGTTACAGGGAATACTGTTAAATGTTCAGTTTCTATGCCATATGTCACAACAATATCCACTTGTGGATGTTTCAGAGAAGTCAAATGAGTCTAACAATTAAATGCATGTTGAAGCTGTCATGTTCAGGATGAGGATATTGTCCTGTCTTTGTGAATTCTTATGCTTAAACAATTATTTTACTTATTTTGGTTTGTTTTTTGGTGGTCTGGGAGCAGACACAATATCTATGGGAATGCGTTTTTGGGTGGATTAAATGAGAAAAGAAGTTGCAGAGAGGTGTAATAAATTTGGCCAGATTTCTAGAAATGCGAACTACTCCAGCTAAAATGGGATGGATGTTGTCTCCCCTGACAAGACTGGGTTTTCCCCAGAAAGTTTCCCAATTATCTATAAAACCTACATTTTGTTTTTTGGACACCGCTCAGACAGCCAGCAATTTAAGGAGAGCATGTGGCTAAAATGTCACTCCTGGTCCAATTGGGGAGGGGACCAGAGAAAATTAGAGTCCAACATGGCAAAGTTACTCTCCAATTCAATATAAATTTTATTCAGGTGTCATTACTGCTGATGTTGCCTTATTATGGTGAATTATTATGGTGGCTTATGGTGCTGGTGCATTATAATCCTCCAATGTTTCCAAATTCCAATCAAAATCAAAATGAGTAAAACTCACAAAACACAAATAAAAATGTAGTACTCTCCCAGTAAAGTCTATTTGACTGTGTCAGAGATTCATTTTGCAAGTAAATGGGCAGTTATAGAGAAGGATTACTGTAATTCACACTGACACAAAAACAATAAGTGAGTGGCTGTTTCACAAACAAGTGGAAAAAAGCAAATGTGGATTTTCCCTGTATTTTTGTTTGTGGAAAAGCCTGTTTGTCCTCAATCTGTCACATTCTTCACCATCAGTGGCACAACACACCACACGGCCTTGACCTAATGTTGTGGGTTTCCTCGTAGGAGCAGTCAGGCATATTCAAAACAGACGCATTTCACACGTGTTACACTGAATTTCTGCAAACAATTTTTCCTGAATGTTTACGCATCTGTTAGCACCAATTATACTGAATAATTAAGCTAAATTTCTAAAAAAGAAGAAACCATACAAATTTATATACAAGAGCAGCACAAAAATGCATCTAAAGAAATTATTGCTCACCAATAAGGAAGTAAGCAGAAAAAAAAACTGTAAACAGGAAACATGGGCATAAGAAAATGCATTCTGCAGTTTCAACTCCAGTCTGCTCTCAGCACAGCATCTATTTTTGGAAACACTGTGAAAACACTCAGCAGGCATTGCTTAAAAAAAACTACTCCTGGTTTTGGAGTGAAATAATACTACATTATATGGTCAAATAAATGACAAGTCTAATGATGATAGTAGATATGTTACTATGATTTTTTTCTAGAGCAGTAAAGACCATAAAGGAGGCCACTTTTCCACTTTATTGTCCGCAGCTGTCTAGTTGAGTCACTGGTACTGCAGATTGGCAAGTGGGTAACGCTTTTTTCAGACCTGGCACGTTGCCAGCGCTTGGTTCCTGTCATTATCTATGCTTTGTGTGTCAGTGATGGCTGCATGCATGTAATGAATATTCAAAATCTTTCCCATTAAAATAATAGCCTCATCAAGAGGGTTCCTTTCAGCAAAGCTGCATCAGTGCCCAAATGAGCTCTGTGATTCAAGACAGCTCACAGAGTGGAGGACAAAGGCTGGAATTTTAATTGTTTCAAAGGAATCAGCTAGTTAGCCTTCTGCACAGACATCCGAGGAACCGCTTTATAAGAAAGATGATGCCCAGATAAAGATTAGGTGTGTAGAAAATGTTGCTGTAAATTAATCCAGCACAATCCATAGCTTTGATAGGTTTTGCTTTGCTGTGATAAGCTACAAAGGGTAGACTACAAAGAGTGGAGGACTTGAAAGAAGAGTGGTTGGTGGTTATTTGTAAACCTTTCTAAAAAAAAAAGGTGCATCCTTTTTAGTCGCAGGGAGATTAAACTTTTTATTCAAGTGACAAAACACCTTATTAACCTCCACCTGACCTCTCAGGATTGACCTTTGACTTGTGACCCTGACACCGCTGTGCTTTACTCCGGCTGGGAATCGACATGAGCCTTTTTCAATACAAAAGTTGTGCCAAAATGGAAAAAAGTGCTGATTGTCTGAGTGTATGTGGAATAGAAGATTGAGGGGGGTGGAACAGAGAGAAGAGTTTAATTAGTGACACAGTACCCCCGGTAATCCACTCTCCCTCAGCTCATAAAAAGAATATGGGAGGGAGGGATGGGTGGGGAGACATGAGCAGTTTTTAACAAGAGGTCAGGGAAACTTTGGCTTAGAACATGGGCTTTTATCAAATCCACTGGCAAATCTGCAGATTAGTCCATTCCTTTGTTTTCAGGAAGTCTGCTCCCACCAACCCAGAATGGTCCTAAATCCACTTAGGACCGTTGCAAGAGCTCCAAGTCACTGAACTGGATGGCAAAATACGCATGTGTCTGTCTGTTTGTGCGTGCACATGTGACTGCATGTGCAAGTGTGGAAACACATGTGCACAAGTTTCTATGAGCCGGGGGGATGACACAGTCAGGAAGGGGTTGTCAGGAAGCCTTGAGCTCAAACAAGAAGCGTTGACCAAAAAAATTCCAGTGATCGCTCATGACTTTCTGGCCACCAGAAGAAATGCAAAAGGATGGCAGGCCACTTTCCCACTGTGACCTCTCCATAGATAATATGTACTTTGGAAACTGTCATACCTTGTGGTTTCATTAAAGGTCTTTTGATATTTACATGGCCTGTTGAGCTGCTCTCTATACAGAGTCAATTTGGTCAAAATGTGAAATTCTCCCCCTTAAGTAAACACCATGCTTTCTTCCCTGCAGAATCATTTTACCACAACCGAAGTCACTGGCATTTGATATAGGGTTATGGTCAAAACACTTGTGGACAGCAACAAAAGTCAGGGTCTTTAAATCCAATATTCAGTTCCTGACAAAAGCCCTTTTCTTTTTCAGTCTTCCCCTCTCCTTTACCTGTTACTTTCACCAAATATCTCTAGCTTTATGCTTCCTGTCCTATTCAACCTGGGGAAATGGGGCATTGGAGCGATGACAAGGAGCCAGAATCACTGAGTGTGCTAAGACTGCACGGGATGCTTCTTCGTTCACTCCTGCATATATTTAAAGTAGGTATCTTTCAACTCCAAAACCAAGATCTAGAAGAGAAAACACATTAGCAAAATTGGCAGAAAGCTGAGACACAAAGGGCAAATGATTTATTATAGCTTTCAGCAGAAATACCGGAGTAGTGCAGGCCCTCAGGTGCTTTTTTGGCAGACTATAGTGGAGGATAAGAGAATCAGTGCTGAGAGATGTGCTGGAATGATGAGCCTGGGAAGCAGAGAAGGTGTAGGTAGCTCTCCTTGCAGGTGGGGAAAACTGAAGGAAAATGCCAATGAGGGGGTACTTTTAAGACTTCAAAGGAATTTCAGCAGGTTTTGCAAAAAAAAAAAAAGAAAAAGAAAAAACCCCACATATTTTTCACCTGCATATCTGTCACCTGAAACAGAAAAAAATATTGAAGGAGTTTTATTTCTCTTTAGTAAATCTAAATTAAGGACCATAAAACCTTTTAATTAAAAAGAAAATTAGAAATTACAGTCCTCTGGAGAGATTTGCCTGTGACTGACCTAGTTGCAGCCTAATCATATTTGTTATTGGCCCATGTGATATCAGATATTTTCTTACAGTAGTTTCACCCCTTCCACAATTATGCTGTCCAACCAACAGACCTCACTGCAAATCCTGGCAAAGTTGGATCACTAAGTCAGTGTCTTATTCACTGCTGGAATATAGGTTGAAATTCATGTTTAGGAGCTGGCTGACTATCAGTCGACTTATGGACATTGCGCTGAGCTGACTGGGGTGATCGTGGTGTATGCAGAATAACAGCAGGAAAAATATATCATTGTGGTACATTCTGCATTTGTTAGTGACTTGAGACATTATAGTAGGTTCCACAAGTGTTTTTCATGGCTCCAGTAAGTTGTTGAATATTATCAGTGCAGTGTTACCTTTGTGTGGCACCAATCATTGTAGGACAATTAGTACATTTTCATGCAGTCAGTCAGTTCAATCAGCTAGAAGCTTGTGCTTTAACCCTCTTGTGTTTTTTCCAGTGCCCTCTCAGCTTGGCTATTATGATACCCAAGAGAAAACATCCTCATTTTTGTAAGCGGGTTATCAGCCCAGTTATTTTAAGGTGTTCCTTCATGATTAGGATCATCATAGTTTGCATCAATAATTTTAAGTAAGTGTTGTTAACAGGTCACTTATTTGTGTTGTCAGGAAATTTTGGCATGTTGTTATCTTTTTCAACCAGAAGGACTGCTTTATGGCTGTCCAGCGCTTCATGCCAAATACTCACTGTTGGATCTCTTCCTCTGTTTGGGTCTTGTTCTGGGAGGTTATTTGTAGGTTTATTAGCCACTTGGCATTGTGTTGGTGGGTAATGCCTCTTTCTTCCACAGAATTGCTCAGTCTCATTTATGGGAGGGTTGATCTTTGTTCTGTTTATCCTTTGGAGATGGGAGTATATTGTAGATGGTTCTAAGAGAGATGGATGAGATGGAAACAGATGATGTACTGTGGTGACACCCAGGAGGAGCATTTACTCAAGAGGAGCAGCTGAAACAAGAAGACTATTGTCATTAACATAAAGCTAGATCTTGCCTTTATTTTTCACCATTCAAGTTTCATAGTTTCAAGGTTGTTTTTTGCACTTCTAGGTCACTTAAGTGCTTCTCTACTCCTTCGCTAATCTGTAGTGTTTCCCGTGGTTCAGTCCTGGGTCCATTACTATCTTCTGTCTACATCCTTTCTTTAGCTGACACCATTCAGTCTTTTTCTAGCATTTCCTATCATTTCTGTGCCGATGATATTCAGTTGTATCTGTCTCACCACCTGGATAAGTTTTCCACCCTAGTCCACTGTTAAACCCGGGTTCATGACTGCCTCTTTAGCAGTTACTTTATCTTAAACACCAACATAACTGAAACCATGATCATCACTCCTCATGATTTGTAATGCCTTGTGCACTGGATTGGATAAATTAGCTCTTATAAATATCTCCTACACCCAAGAGACACTTCCAGAATACTGCAGTAACACGTTCCAGCAAGCGAATTCATGTCACTCCCATTTTATATACTTTATATTGGCTTCCAGAATTTGTTTTAAAATCCTTGTTCTCACATACAGATCACTAAACAGGATCTAGACATTTATCCCTGCTAATACTGATACTATTGCTCATAGACTTTGATCTTAGGCTCAGAATCTGCTGATTGTTCATCATACAAGAATGAAAACAGGGTCACAAAGCATTGTTTTTAATGTTTGTTGCTTAATTTCTTAGTTACATTGGGATTATGTTACTATTACCTGCTGTGATGTGTTTTGATATAACATATGAACATGAATTAATGGTTTAAACTTGCATTAGAACCAGAAGGAGATACAAGGAAGCTATAACTTTTGTTATTAAAGATTAAGTGCAGCTTTATTATAGAAGCGCACAGGTAAAAGGATCCTTTTTTGCAATTGATCGTAGTTGTGGTATAAAGGAGGAACCAAAATGTAAAATTTTTATTGCTTTTCCACCAAAGGAAAACTGAGTCTTTTTTGATTTACATTGTTCTAGAAATTTATTACTTGGCCATTTTAGAAGGTATGCCCAAACAGTATAAACAATGTTTGTAACATGTTATTGTATTAAATTCAGTAATTACGTCATCGTTACAGTTATGTTGTAAGTTGCATTACAGAGATCCCTAGATGTAGAGATAGAGTTAGCGATAGAAAGAGAAAAACATCAACATTCTTCCACTTGTGCTACAATCCGCTGATTTCAGTTGGTGAGCAAGAAGGAGGACTATAGCATAGTGGTCTAGGACATTTGTGGAGTGACACAAGAAACTGTGTCCAGGACAGAAAGGCAGATGTTTCTGCATTATGCTAGATTAAATTCATTTTCACCTCAAAATACCTGAAATTAGTTGCAACTTCTTTAAAAAAACTTTTTTGAACATGTACATATGTATTCACAGCCTTTGCCATGACACTCAAAACTGAACTTAGATGTTCCTCTTTATATAAAGTCCCATAGTTGCAGTACATGTCCGAGCACAAATCAGCCCAACAGTGTCAGATCCACTTTAAAAAAAAAACACGGCAAAACAGTCACACTTTATTAACAGAAACGTTCAACACATCCTCAAAAACTCATCTCATCAGTCTTGTAAGTGACTCCTTTCACAAGGAAAGCTGAGGTAAACATCAAGGTAGCCAGACTGAAGAGCCTACACTCACTACAGATGAACGGGGACCAGCATTGCTAGGATTATGCACTTAAAATGGGTGGAATAAGAAAACAGAATACAGTTGACTGCAATCTACTGACATCTAGTGGTGAGATTTTACAAGTCATTTCTTCTTCATGTCCTGTAGACCCTGGCCTTATGGCCTGGCTGTCACATGTTGACAAGAGCCATGTTATTTTCATGTTCTTTCTCTTTAAGGTTGGGGAATCTCTTTCATGGATTTTATATCTCACATAAAACTTCCAGAATACATTTACAATTCTATGTTTATCAGTAGTTGTGCCATGGTTCAGGTATATCAAAGATTAAATGGTCTTTATTTGTCGCTTTCATTGAGGCTAACTTCTTTACAAGGCTGGAAAACTACACCAACCTTTGTACTGCAGTTAAATCTAGCCAAACAGAGTTGCCCACAATACAAAGTATTGGTCAGGCTGACTAAACAGACCAGGGTTTTTGTTTGGGTTTTGCCATAGTGTCACGGATGCCAAGTTACTCATTTGTAATGTCTGCAGCTTTGTCTGTGTATTTTTTCAATGTAAATTCTAGATGGGGAAAGGTTCAAACACTGTTGTGATGAAAATAAACATGACTTTAATTGCTTACCATTTGTTGTTCTCTCTTACAATGTAGTGAGCAGGCCCTGGAGCCTTCCTCCTTTTGGGTAGTAATGCTTTTGCTCATTCATAGGAACGCACATTAACATCCACTCTCAGTATTGGCTTTCACACACACCTCACCAGTGTCAAGTCTAGTAGTTCTAAAAACGTCATTGGCAGCTCGAAGGAAAAGCAAATATTTAACTAGAACTTAAAAATAATTTTCCACCTCACTAAGAGGACCACACACACATACACACACACACACGGATGCACTCACACCAACACATATGCATGCATGCGTGTTAAAATCTTCTCCTTTCCTTGTGCACTCTCTCTCCCTTTCACAAACACACACACACACACACATATGCACACGGACACGGCTTTCCTTCAAACCCACATCCTGAATATCCTTCCCCAGGGGAGCAGATTTACACTGTGGTTGTCCTTCAGGTAAACCATAAGAGCTCTGCACTGAAGCCTCTACTCTCACAACCCCATGATTTTTGACTTGGTTTACAGTCAAATGAATACAGTGGAAAGAATGGAAAAGTGGGAGAGTTGCATTTGGGTATGAAATCATATTAGTAGCTTTACAAAAAATTCAAACTTGTATCCACGGGGCAATTAATAATTCCATTCAGACATAGAAACACACCCTCACAAACACACAAGACAAGAAAAGTGATACTAATTGCAACACTCTAACCTATATAGTGTTCTTACTCTATATTCTTTGGCTGGGCTGCTCTAGAGGTCTAGCAGGAGAATTGATGGGTGCTTAAAGCAGACCAGCAAAGCTAGGCTACTGGAGGAAGCAGTGGCAACAATTAATTCAAGCCCTGTAAACGATCCAGATTAACTATACTCACTTGGCCTCTATCATTGTGGCTTGAGAGTATAAAACTCTATTCTCCACAGACTTGGTTGGCACCAGTGTTTAAAAAAAGTCCGGCATTGTAAATGTCCTGCAGTACTAGATTTGGTTGTGACTACAGCAAAAATCTAGCAGTTTTAATGCATTCCAGAGTGGACCAAAGGAGACAATTGCTACAGCGCAGAGAAAAACATTTGTGTAGGGCTGCTCTTTCAAAACAAGTGAGTGCATAACGAAACCCAACAGATGTTTACTGAGAACACACTTGGTTAGCCATGATATAAAAACGAGCTTTCCACCCAAAGGTATTAGAAATACGAAAAAAATATTTCTCTGGATAAAACACAAGAACATTATGTCCACGCTGTGCTTACATGTAAGGTAGGAAGGAAACTGGACTACTGGATCCAGTTTAGCTAGTAGCTAAGCTAATGGGTGCGTAACAACTGTTTTTCTGCGTTCTTGTTCAGTTCAAATGTTTAACCCTTGTAAATTTGTAGGTTCATTTATTTTTATTTTACCACTTGTCAGTGCTGATGTTTAGTTTAAATGTGACTACTTCACATTAGAACTGTAAAACTTTAAGCTTCATCCATTAAGTTCATAAAGTCTGACAGTCTTCCACAGCCTGATGAATGAGTTGTGAAATCACTTGTGAAGAGTGAATATGGAATACTATATGTAATACAGTGAACAAAATTACACACTCTTGGTGTTAAATGGTCCACAAATGTAACTGAACCTGACGTCAACAGGCTGGTTGGTTGCTGTCAATAGATTAATAGCTAACAGTATCAGTACCAGTTATTCATACAGAGTATTTTTTAAACAAGGACTGCACTGAGGAGAGCCACGATGTGAGGGGGGACAAAAGTCTGGCATCTCTTCCTCAGAGCATCCATTTATTTGTTTTTGTTATCCTTCGCACACGTTGACCTATTTTCCTTGCAGACGTGCTGATGGGATTCCTGATCATGCTCCTGTAACATAGTCATGTTGTGGTGTGATGTGCATGCTGCAATCTGTTACGTTGTAATCTGTTTGGACGTACTTGGGAAGACAAAGATTATTTTATTGCATAAAATAGCGCTGGTTGCATCAGCTGACTGTGCCACTTGGTACACCTGGCAAGATGAGGAAAAATCAATGGATGGAGTTACATTAACCCATTGTCACTTAGGGCAATAAAGTTAAAAGCAAGTAGTTGTCACAAAATTTAGTTTTTCCCACCATTCTGCTTAGAAACATTGTCCTGTTGCATGACCTGTTTTTGGTCAAGCTCTAGCTGACAGATGACCTCAAATTTGAATCTAAAATACTTTGCTAGACAGAGTAGTTCATGACTGATTCAATGCTTGCAAAGTCTCCAGGTCATGTGGCTTCAAAGCAAGCCTTGATCATCACCCCTCCACCACTGTGCTGTTGGTACCAACTGTACAGTTGGTATGAGATGTCTGTGCCCATATGCTGTTTGATTTTCGCCAGACATGGATTTTTCAAATTATGGCCACAAATCTCCACTGTGGTCTTGTCTGTTCAAAGGACATTGTTTTAGAAGTGTTGCAGTTTGTTCAGATGCAGCTTTGCAGTCCTAGCAACCTTTCCAAGCAAGCCATGCTAGATGAGTTCAGATATTTTTTAGTTGTACTATCATGAACTTCAACTTTTAACTGCTAACTGGAACCTTTAGAGCTTGGGGTTTTTTGTAATTTCTCTGAGCACTGCGCAGTTTGAGGTTGAGGTGAATGTGCTGGAATATCGACTTTTGGGAAGATTGGCAGTTGTTGTGAATGTTTTCCACTTATGAATAATCGTTTTCACTGTAGAATGATGGACTTCAAATTATTTAGAAATGGTCTTGTATCCCTTCCCAGTTGAATTATGGCTGAAGTCTTTCCTCCTTGGGTTTTTTAACACATGCCTCAATGCTGCAGCAAACCAGGAAACTCACACTTGTTGATGATTAATTAAAGTTCATATGATCAGCAGCACCTGACTGGTACTTACCATTTTAATTCCTATGGAATCATGTGAAAAATTTCTTCTTCATGACTGTATTTAAAACTTTCCACTCTGAAGAAGGAGAATTAGTGATACTTTTCACATGAGATGCATCCTTCTGAGTACAAATTTCAGTCTTGTCCCTGAAACTTAACTAAAATAAGAGGTACATGGCACATAAGACTGTACATTTAAAAGATTAGAGAATGCCTTAAAGGGAAGAAAAAAAATTGACTTTGGGTGTGAATTATTGTGCATGTTTCCAAACCTATTATATCCAGTTCATGCTGACACCAATACCGTTTTCCCAATCATTTTGTGAAAGACTATGCTGATGATTGGCTAGTGATAAACACCACCCACCTATTACAGGGGTTACCAATCTACAATAAATGATAATTTAGCTTCCTACAGCAGGCAGGGTGTCAGTTTACACATCATCAGCATTCCTGAAGTCTTGCCCAGTGCAAATGTCTATTTACACTGCCATAATAACACAATTGTTCAAATGGGCTGTATGAAATATGAAATGAAACAGGAGATGAATGGAATCCAGTCTGATATGCTTGGTTTCAGAAAGGAAAGAATCGCCTCTCTCGCCTTGTTTATCATATGCAGGCAAAATAAGTCATAATACTGACAAATGTACATTTCTTTCCAGCCTATGAGCAGATGATGCCGTTGTGTGGTTTCTTGTCACAGGGCACACTGTCAGATGCAATTACAAACAGCAAACCTTCTTCTTAGAAATATACCACTCACAATAGAGGTACTAGTGCACTCACAGTTAAATTGTTACCCTTTAGGCTAAATTTAATGTTGTTTACTTTGTAATGTAGCGGCTGTATGTGCAGATTTTGAAGTTTTACTTACCTCGGGTTTAACACAAACGTAGCACTTCTGTTTTTTTCACACAGAGTAGTGATTGCATACCATGCTATAAAAGCACATAATTCCTTTGCAGTACATTTCAGTTTTGATTAGAAAACACCCCATGGTGGTGTCTTGCAGGTCTGTCATGGGCTTCTTACTTTAGATTATTTTTATATAAGCCTTGATAAAGCATGGCAAGCTCAGACTTGCAAGAGTCTCAAAATATTGCCAAATACTATGAACACCTTAGATACCAAGGCATCCAGATTTAGTTTTTCTGCAGGGCATCAAACAGGGAACTTGATCCAACAGCACAAAGCTGAACAATGCAGAGAAAGGGTGTATTTTAGTCCCCTCTGTTTTTGTCAAGCAGGAGAAAATCTCTGTATACTTTTTGATGTATAGGTATGCATGGCTTTTACGCTCAAACTATTGTAAGATTGCTAACCTAAACCTGTGTAAGTACTGACAGGTGACTGCAATATGTGGTATACTGTGGTCTACCACAGTACTAGCAGTTATTTACATTCAAGTTCCCTGTGTTTTTCTGCAAAACTCTTCCATTGTAATGCCCCAAAATAGTTGTGTAAATGTCACTCTAAATCCTTATATTGCCTGCCATTACTCAACATCTCCCCATGAGGTTGAATGATTATGGATAGTTTTACAATATTATGCTAAGCCAGGCAATATGTCACGTAATATACAAAACACCAGTGTGCGCCAAGAAAAAACCATGTTATTGTCCAGCTGTGGTCAGAGAGTCGGCTTCCCATGAAACAAGGCTCCAGGGGCCAAATGTTGCTGGATTTGTGGCCAGGGCCACACTGCAGTTTAGCCATCACGTGTCATAGATCTGCCTCGTCCCCCGATGGTGGAACAATGTGTCCAGGACTAGGCTGAAAGAGAAAGCTTCCTGAGGTCAGATGAGTATAATGCACTAGCTGGCTTTGAAATAAAACTGGTTTGTTTTTCTTAAAAGAAGGTTGAGGTTTTGGGGTTTCAGTCCATCACCCCCACACAACACCACCTCCACTCCTCTCCATTTGTTACAATGGAAGCATTATGACTTATGTATTTTGACCTTTTTGATCTTAACACGAGATGGTGATTGGCACAAAACTTGTTTCATCATAACTGGAGCTCTGGTTTGGCCCACTTAAATGTCAGCTATGTATAAACTGTGAACATAGTGCTTTTGTTAAAAAAATTAAAGCAGTCATGAAACACTACATGTATAAAGTCTCATTTATACCACGGAGCCAGTTTTAACACTGTCTGTGAGGCTGGATTTAATGAATAAGTGTTAAAAGGTTTTTAGAGCATGTGTAGCAGCATCAAAACAGAATGTGATGTCACTAAGTTGGTTTGTTGGTTGCTACTGATAGACTTATAAAAGTTTAAGTTAGTTAACTAGTGACAGAACCAATAAATAAGTGGAAAACAAGGAGACTGAAAGTATAAAATGGTCTAAGGGAACTGTCGCTGACTGCAACAATGAGTTTTATGTTTAAAAAAAACAAAACAAGGATATACTGTCCCTTTCACTCTCTGTCTCTTAAGCAGTAAGTGGTTCTTTAATGTTGGTTAGCGGCACATAGCCGCTAATTCTCCTGTTAGCCATAATGTTAGGGTTTGTAGAGCACTTCATAAATGAGGACTGCATAAAAGAGAGCCCACTGTGTCAGGTCTACTGGTTGTTCACAGGACCAACAAGCCAGATGGCGACAAGCTGGAGACCGACACTGTCCCCTCAGTTTACAGACTGAGCGGTGCTATAAGTTGACAGAGCAGAAGTGATCAGTGCTTATTCAATAAAATAATCTGTTTTCACATCCAAACAGTTTTCAGCTGTCTGGTGAATCACCGGTGCACCTGAATCAAGTGCCCTAAAACCCCTAACATTATGGCTAACAGGTGAATTTTCCTGTTTCTGTGCAGCAACAAAGAACCACTTACTGTTTAAAAGACAGGGTGAAAGTGAAGAATAAATTGTTGTTGTTGTTTTTTGAGGGGGGGGGGGGGGGGGGGGGGGGTATCAAAAAAGTCCTTGTTGGACCCAGGGGCAGTACAAATGTGACCAGCTTACACTGATTTTTAGTTAGTTAGTTGTTGGTTCTGTCACTAGTTAGCTAGCATAAATCTATTAGAAGCAACCAACCCAGTGACGTCACATTCTTTGGCACAAGATGGTGCTACAAATGCTATAAAAACTTCAACTTTAAACATTTATTTATGAAATCTTGTTCCACAGACAGTGTTAAATCTTCAACAGATTTTTAGAGTAGGACTCCGTGGTCTAAATGAGCTTTTATACATGTAGTGCTTCATGTCCAGTTTAAGAATATTGCATAGAATAAGCATTAAGATAAACATTGAATATAAAAAATGTTTTATTTATTTTTTCATCAACAGTAATTTAACTGTCACTGGAAAAGGTTACAGAGCCGCTTCAGTCTTCAGAAACAGCATGGCCCAAAAAAACGAAAACAGAGTCATCTTATTTTATAAGGTCTAACCTATACTGAGGGCGGTGGCAGAAAATGGAAGACATTATGAACAAAACGTTTATCTTTTGTCACACACAGAGATTATGCAAAGTGTAAATGTACTCTCCTAACCTAGAGATAGGCAGGATCCAAAAATAGTTAAAGCTCATTGGGTGTAATGGTCAGCAATGGTCAGTAATGGCCAGTGGTTTGGCCCGATCTGCTCCTTGTTACACAGCTCTTCCTGTCCACACACATACTGTATAATAAAGACTTCCTCAACAGGCTGGAAACCGCTCCATTCTCAACAACAGTCTTGAGGTCCGCTTTCTCTCCTTACCCCCCTCCCCATCTCATTCTTTCTTTGATTCTTGCTTTCTCTCAGCCTTTCCCATCTCTATCGCGCTCTTTCCTTCTACATACTGACCTTCCCAGGCTGGCCTGAGTCTTTATATTTCAGGCTTTGAGGCTACATCTGAAACAAAAGCAAAATTATGGGTCTGGTTTGGCTTGGGGAGAGCGCAGTGACCCCGGCATGCGGTTTTCTTAGGCCAGACCAGAGAGAGGTGAGGTGGGGAGAAGAATTTGTGTGAATCTAGCTGTGTATTTGAAGAAACCCTTAACCACACCTAATTTGAATGTGTCATTTGCAGGAGGGGGGCGATCTAAACTTGGGCTAGCCAGTGATAGACTAAAATCTACATACTACAGAAGGCACCCCTTGTTTTACCTTCTGTGTTAAGAGGTTTTCCGAGTGGCCATAGTCTGGAGAGAAAACATACAAATTATCACCTCATAAATATGCTCACCTCTTCGCCGTTTATCCAATACATCATTTTTTACATTTCCATTATTTCTTTCATGTTGCCTAGGGCCATCAACCTGAAATAGCAAAGCATAATCTGAATGCTTTTATTGTCAAACTGTCACATGTTCAAGCATTCACTCATACAGTTTATGTTTTTAGAAGATTATCAATACAAATTTTGAAGTAACAAAGAAAATGCTTTAATGCTAGCATCTCATTGTTTGTATTCATGAAGAAGAGGTGTAGCAATGAGAAAGATTTAAAAAGACATATTTTAAGACCATACACAGATGGATCACCCTAAAGCAAAACAATCGGTGAATAAAGCTCACAGTTTCATCCCGTGTCTCTGAGAGTTTCCTACAGTGGGTCTGCATCGTACTGTGTGGTCTTGAACCCTATTTAGACCTAGTGGGTGACCACTGTACAATTAGGTATTCCATGTTTCACAGCAGCAGCAGAAAGTGGAATTCCTGTCAATGGAGGAGACCTTCTCATGTTTACTGCTCACATATTCCTCCTACGATCCATGGCAGTGCACCCAAGCCAGCTTATGGTTGATTGTAACACTCAGTATAAAAGAAACAGAATTCGAAAACCCCATAAGACACTGTGTTTATCTAACTGTAGAGCCTCGAAGGGAAGATCTTACTACATGCAAGGATGAAAGTTGACGCCCCATGTGGCAATTCGAGAACAGGCAGCTTGACAGTGTTTGACATAACTAATTCAAGGATGACGCGGGTTCATGTGATAGGGAGAAATCATCATTTTGTCCTTTTTTTTCTTTAAGTTGTATACATATAATGAGAGCAACGCAACACGCAGTCATCAGCGTTTCTCATTTGTCTACATTTCAAGACAAACCTCATGTAAGCTTATCTTGAAGTTTTATTTCTAAGCTAAAAATAAACTAGAATCAACAATCCAGAGAAGATTTCACCAAACAATCACACAGTCTTGAAGTATTTCTGTTTGAACTTTTGCGGAGAAGTCAGTTGCCAAGTATTCCGTTTGTTTACTGGTTTAAGTCAGTGACTGTTGATATATGACAGCTCTAGACATCTCCTAAGACAGACCAGATAGTCTTGATTCTTCGGGGTGGGTCTGCAATTTGGGGAAAATGTATAACAATGGGGAGAAATCACATTATGGTTTTCATCCATTGAGCCAAACAGTGCCATGCGTCATTCGTAATGGTGGAAAGGAGACTTAAAACATCAAAGTATAAAAGCAGGACTTGAATCCATGACAGTTTTCAGAAAAAAAAAACAGCCACAGCTTCGGATTCATATGCTTAAATCATTATAGAGTAAGACCCCTTACCACTGCAAGCGTGCTCTAATGAGAAATCTCTCCATGCTGCTTGCTTGCTGAGTGGTGTTGTTGGGAGGTTTGATGACAGACCCTTGTGTTAACAACTGAAGCTTCATCACCGTTACATCCTTGAGATTAAGCTGTATAAGCAGCAATGACCTCTTAGTAGAAACCAAACCAATGCAATGGCTTTTTAAAATCTATAAGAAAGGGCCCTTCTCACTTTTTATCGTGATTGCCATACACCACAAACTTACTTCATTTCAGAACAAAACTGGCATCCATAAATTGTAGGGTTGGTTGATTGGGCATGAGCTCTTGGAGAGCAAAGAATCTAAAATCTACATACTTATACTTAAGTGATGAGAAACAGTCACAGACTAATCAGCTCATATGTTATTGTAAATCCTTGGAGATCACAATTTCAGGAAGGTGAATATAGAAAGCCTATCCTGCAAAAAAAAAGAAGAGCCAAGCAACTGAACAGATTAATTTTTCTTAGGTTTATCTGTCAACTAAAGATAGATTAGTCTTTGTCATAAAGACAAGGCATTTCAAAAGCAGAGAATAGGAATCGTGCCATTATTGAGACTTAGGAGGTAATGAGCCAAATCTTGGCAGAACTACCATTAATCAGTTTGAGGAGGCTTCCCACTAGAAAAGATAAACTGGTATGTAGCCATCTTCGACCAGACTCACAACAAACATGAATTGGACTAGATTTGTTCAGTCAGTGCCATCATTGCATAAATGTAGTAAAGACCAAGAGATTTGTTGATTTCACTTCTCAAATGGAGTTTACTATTAGTCAGTTAAAATCTTAAAACATTATTTTAACATCCTTTATTTGATCCAAGAAACATTCCTTCAAAAGGGCCTTAAACAATTCAATTCATTTTTGTTCATATAGCACCAAATGACAACAACAATCACGTGAAGGTGCTTTATATTGTAAGGTAAAGACGATAATGATGATAATAACAGTGTTCCTTCCTTTGGTAAAGGAACTTGTTCTTGTAAATTTAAAATGTTTCTTTTCGGCTTCACTCTCAGCAGTTGCACGGTTTCCTGTTGTCCAGCTGTTTGGCCATGGTGTTCAAAATGGTGAGTGGTAGAGATTGCCAGTTCTATCCTCTTCCCACACTTGGTTCCTGTGCAACTGGGCAGAATGTGCTCTAGTCAAAGGTCTGTGTGTGGTCCATGGAGCTCCCACGGCAGCTCAGTGTTGCCCAAAAGAAAGCCAATGCCAAATCCACAATCTATGTAAAATTGCAATAATATTTCTTCAAATCTGGAAAATCATATTTAGAAAAGTATACAAAAGGACCGCTAGCTCCCTGGTCACCCTGGTCTGGTCAGCTATCGTTGCTCAAGTCACATTTTTTGTGACTTGAAAACTTTTGACATGATACAGAGTCTAATGGAACTGAGAAAGAAAATAATAATAACAATAAATAATCTTTTCTTTTCTCTATATTTTTGAAGTAATAATGAATGCTAGGACAGAACGATAGAACAAAATGTCATGGCATTTTCTAAGCTTAAATACTTTGCCCCTATTGTCATGTCTCAAAGGACAGTGCAAAGCCTGCTTCTTCATCTTGTGAAGCACACAGCGTGTCTGCTCTTAATTGTGGTAGGCGGAACATCAACAAGGCTCATTCTATTCTTCATTTAATCCCACAGACACACAACAGCTACAGTAGTTTCTGCAAGCTACATTTTCCACGGGAAACGGCTACAAGCCCAAAAAAGCAAAGCGCAGTGTCATCACCCAGGAATCCAAGAAATACCAGAAAGTCTGAGTTTTATTACAAAAATCATCTATGAGCACAAACAAATGTGGAGCACAAACATGCCTATTAATTGAGAAGGCAGATGGTCCTGTTGCGGGTGGGACGCAGTGAGCAGGGACTGTGGAAAACAAAGCATCCGCGGTGACCACGACCTTCCATTTCTGTCGCTCCAACTGGGAGACAGGGTCTGAGGTTGAAACCCACAAGAGTTGAACAGAATTTGCCAGTGTTGCCTCAGTGAGACACACAGACAGACCAATTCACAGGAACAAGTTGTATTGGGTTTCCGGGGGGACTGTTGTTTATCCACTTCATCATCAGTGTTGTGTTTTCGATTCTGTTTTTTTCCTTGATAGCTTTGGGCTTGAATTCACTTCCACTCTGACCTAAAATCCCCAGTGCAAAGGGAAAATTCACAAAATCAATTTTTTAGTTGTAATATTGAAACATGTAGACTCTGGAAGTGACAAGCAAAGCAATTATCAAAAGCTCATTTGTCTGTAGCCTTCCATAATTTGGGGAATTCCACTGGGTGCTTGATTTAGACAACACATATAAAATAGTTTTCTTTAGGGTGGGATCATACTGACGCATCCCAAGAAACAAAATTCCCCCTAAAGATGTCTTTTCTCCCAGACATAGTAACTGGATCCTCTGTTTAATAGTTTGCCGTAGCAGGGGACTGACAGAGTGGTTTCCATTCCGCTGGGCTGTAACCGATTGTCCCAGTGACCACAACAAAGGATAAAAAAGGAAGGAGGGTGAGTGGATAGAGAATAACTCAGGGCTTAGTGTGGACTTGAGAATCCTGAGATCAATGACTCAATGGCTTCCAGAGTCTCCTCCAGCTTTTAATCCTCAGCACAGTATCTGTAAGTCAAGGCTGCGTGATACAAGTATAGCATAATCATATGCACAGGATGTGGTGTCCTACCAGTCAATCTGGCATTTCAAAATGTTACACAAAGATGCGGGAATCAATGAAGCTTGACCTATTTAATTCATCCAGATATGAGTTTAAACCGAGGAAGAGACATCACCACAGTGGGCTACCAACAGTGCACTCCATATGTCAAATAAGTGGCATTCAGCCCTGCTTTGTGGGGTTGGGTGCTCACACGGGTGACTTTGAAGGCAACAGACAATTTATTTCAGTGTGTGTTGATGGAGCAGTGTTACCTTCGCAGACTTCCTCTCCAGAAGACCATGGGTAACCATTAACCAAGCCTACTTTCTGTGACCTTCTACCACTACAAGACATATTATGATGGACTTCCTCATCACTCTGAATTTACAAAGGGTGATAAAAAAAAAAAAAAATTACGACAATATTAATTATTGTTGGCAATTGTGTGCTACATTAAGCCACACAGAAAAGCTCCATGCCAGGGTGCCAGAGTCAAAGACACTCATTAATATCACAGATGACCTTTGTTTCCTTGTGGTTTCTGGAACTCTAAATCACTTGCCTAGTCATGCACAGAGTAAAGCAGAGCACTAAGTAGGCCGAGATGCAGTAATGTTAAAAGGAAAGCAGGCAAACACATTTTGACTGTCATCAAATTAAAAATACGCCTTTTGATGCCCTAAGTCCTTTTACCCACGATGGTGTCTTTGAACAATTGGATAATTAATTCTCTAAATCGCTCTTCTTAAAATCTGAGTGTATACAGAGACAGTGGTTTAGGAACAATGACATACAGATGTGCTCTGGAAGACTGAGCTTTGCTATTATAAACCCATAAATAGTATTTCTATCAAAACTTATTTTTTTCCCTCGCTCAGCTCCAGCACAAACAATTGTGGATTTTAAATTGTATGACAGCAGCTAATATATTCTTCCCTTCTCTTTTTCAGATTAATATTGTTTCAGAATGAGTTTGGCAGGAGGCTCATTATATTTGACTCTGTTTTACACTTTAGCATTATGATTATGGCAATTTGAAGTCTAGAGGTTTTAATACATTTTGTAAATAAGCGGTGACCCAAGTCATATAGATCAGGGGTGTCAAACCTAAGGCCTGGGGGCCGGAATCAGACTGCCAAAGATTCCAATCTGGCCCATTGGTCAACTTTAATAAATATGGGCATAAATTTTGGACTTTTAAATGTATTTTCATAAGTTTTAAGGTTTTTCCTGCTCATTAAGACCTCCCCCATGGCCATTTATACTGCACTAAAGTAAATAAGAAATAGATATGCAGAACAGTTAAATGACAGAAAGTTCATATTTTTTCACCAATTACTATAGAAATCCGTGTATTTTACAGAGTAACAAAACAAAAAAAGAAAGTACACATTCTGTCAGTTAACAAAAATGTTGTGTTTTATAATCACAGGACAGTCTGAGCAATGAGCAAACGGAATCTTTTCTGTAATTTTACACATTTATTCCTTGTGTTAGTTTGGTGTATTAAAAGTGTTTTAGTGATAAAATAATGGCTATGGTTCTGATCATGGCAAGTGCGTCATAGTCAGAAGTATAAAGTGAATTCCCAGCCATTGCATACATGACACCTAAATGCAAAACATACAGTACGTATTGGTCTCAGATGAAAATGCAAAATTCCGCTGATAATTTCATATGTTTACAGAGTAAACCTTTCGTGTTTTATGTTCACTATCTGCTCACTGCTTAGAGACCCAGAGGCATCTGAGAAAGTGAGAAGTGTCCACTGAGGGGTGACAGTTGGGTGTATGTGCTTAGTCACAGACAAAACAAGACCTTAGCAGACACTGAAAACTCACGGCTCATTTTCAGATACAATGAAAGCTCAAACATTTGAGGTCTGAAGGCTCTGAGATCATGCTCATTAGTATATAGATACAGCCCTCAAAGGTCAAGCACATAGCTGAGCGCTGGAAAGTGAAGACAGCTATAGTTAATGATGTAAGTTTAATATGGGACTGGAATTCTTTTAAAATCCTTGTTTTGCATTGTATTCAGCAGAGCAATTGGCATAACATGTCTATTATGGTGCATTTTCTGAAAATACACAAGTTTCTATTAACCCTCTGTGTAAAATGTAAATAACAACAGAAATATTAACAGAACACAGTCATTTGCAAATATTATAAACCAGTATTTTATTCAAATAGAACATATGTGATAACATTTCAAATGTTTAAACTGAAACATTTTCTTTTTTTTAATGAAAAGCATAATACAATTTTTTTTTAAATTGATGGCATCAACACATCTCAAAAAAGTTGTGACGAGACCAATAAAAGGCTTGAAAAGTAAGTGGTACCAAAAAGAGACAGCTAGAGGAACACTTTGCAACTCATTAGATTAATTAGATTGATTGGGTATTACAAAACCATCTTAGACAGGCAGAGTTTCTCAGACGTAAAGGTTGGCAGAGGTTCACCAATCTGCAAAACTGTCTACAACAGTTTCTCAATTTTAGATTGATATCTGATCAACAAGAAATTATATCATCAAAAGATTCATTCTTTGGAGAATCTCTGTGTGCCAGAGACAAGGCCAAAACTCAATATTAGATGCCCGTGAGCTTTGAATTATGTCGTGAAAATCATTCCATGGGCTCAGGAACAATTCCAAAAATCCTTCTCTATCACAGTTCAGTGTGTTATCCATAAATGCAGGTTAAAGCTTTATCACATAAAGAAAAAGCAATATGTGGACATAATCCAGAAACACAGCTGTCTGCCCTGGGCCAAAGCACATTTACAGCAGCCTGAGGCAAAGTGAAAATTTCTTCTATGGTCGGGTGAATTGAAATTAGAAATTTTCTTTCAAAACATGAACGCCACACCCACAAAACTAAAGAAAAGAGGAGCCATCCGCTGTCATTTTCAATTCAATTCAATTGTATTTGTATACAATGTTTAAATAAGTAACAAACAATTTGAATAAGCGCTATAGAATTTATAGTATAGAATCAAAACAACAGTTGCACTTTTCACATTCAAGGCACTTTACAGTGGTCTGAAAAAGTATTGGTCCCCTTCCTGATTTCCTGTTTTTTGGTATGTTTGACACACTTAAATACTTCAAATCATTAAACAAATTTAAATATTAGCCAAAAATCACACAAGTGAACACAAAATGCAGTTTCTAAATGAAGGTGTTTATTATTAAGTAGAAAAAACCTACATGCCCATGTGTGAAAGAGTGATTGCCTTCTAAACCTAATAACTGGTTGGGCCACCCTTAACAGCAATAACTGCAATCAAGCATTTGTGATCACTGGCAATGAGTCTTTTACAGCACTGTGGGGGAATTTTGTCACACTCTTCTTTGCAGAATTGTTGTAATTTAGCCACATTGGAGGGAACACATCAGAGCATGACCCACCTTTGTTTTAAGGTCATGTCACAGCATCTCAATCAGATTCAGGTCAGGACTTTAACTAGGCCACTCCAAAGTCTTCATTTAGTTTTTCTTAAGTCTTTCAGAGGTGGACTTGCTCGTGTGTTTTGGATCATTGACCTAAAGCTGAAGCCAAGTGCAGCTTTAGGTCATGAACAGATGGCTGGAAATTCTCCTTCAGGATGTTTTGGTAGACAGCAGAATTCATGGTTCCATCTACCACAGCAAGTCTTCCAGGTCCTGAAGCAGCAAAACAGCAGTGGTAGTGTGATGTACAGACCGTCACACTACCACCACTGTTGGTATTTTCTGAAATGCTGTGTTAGTTTTATGCCAGACATAACGGGACTTAAACCTTCAAAAAAGTTCTGTTTTTGTCTCATCAATCCACATAATATTTTCCTAGATGTCTTGGGGATTATCAAGCTGTTGTTTTGGCAAATATGAGAAGAATACTTTTCTCCTTGAACACTCCTATTGATATCATTTTGCCCAGTCTCTTTCTTACTGTTGAATCATGAACTTTGACCTTAACTGAGACATGTGAAGCCTGTGGCTCTTTAATATTGTTCTGGGTTCTTTTGTGACCTCCTGGATGAGTTGTCGATGTGCTCTTGGAGCAATTTTGGTAGACCGGTCACTCCTGGGAAGCTTCACCACTGTTCCAAGTTTTCTTGATTTGTGTATAATTGCTCTCACCATGAATTAATGGAGTCCCAAAGCCTTAGAAATGGTGTGCAACCCTTTCTAGACTGATAGAGGTCAATGACTTTGTTTCTATGTTTTTTCTTTAGATTGTGGCATGATGTGTTGATGTGTTTTTGAGATCTTTAGCCTGCTTCACTTTGGCCGCAGGTTGTATTTAAGTAACTTCTTGACTCAACAGGTCTGCGGGTAATCAGGCCTGAGCGTGTTTAGTGAAACTGAACTCAGCTTTCCAAAAATGAGGTTAATCCCAGTTAATTCATGATCTAACAAGAGGGCTATTACTTTTTCACACAGGTCCAGGTAGGTTTGAATTACTTTTCACCCTTAATCAGTGAAATCATCATTGATTAATCATCACTGCATTTTGTATTTACTCAGGTTATTTTTTGTCTAATATTAAAATTTGTTTAATGCTTGGTCTGTAACATGTCATTTGACAAATATGCAAAAATGCAAAATGTATATTGTAAGGCAAATACCCTACAATAATACAAAGAAAACTGAGTAAACCCCAACAATCAAACAACCCGCTATGAGTAAGCACTTTGGCAACAGTGGGAAGGAAAAACTCCCTTTTAACAGGAAGCAGAAGCAGGCTCAGGGAGGGGCGGCCATCTGCTGCGACCAGTTAGGTCAGTTCAAAAGCCTGTATCGCTGATGTGGTATGGGGTTTCACCAGATGAAAACAATGGGTCCCTCATACCATGAAATATACAACAAAGAAGACCCGGGAATTTTAAGCAGCTAGAATCCTCTATCAGGCACAAAATGGGACATTCCTCTCCCCAAAAATGTTTCTCAGTTTAAACATTTTATGTTTTTCAGTGTTTTTATTTACATTTCTCAACTTCTGTTAAACTGGGGTTGTAATCTTTAAGTTGTCATTGGATATTTAAACCTTACAATTAGAGTGTCATTACACAAAAAGCATATTGTTCACAATAAACAATGTACTTTTTGTGCTTATAAAGAGCATTTTATTCAAATGTTAAATTTTGCAACCGGTAGTAAAAGTTGTCTCAATACGTAACAAATAAAGGCCACATCAAACAAAACCATGTCTATACAGTCTAAGGTCAAGACTATCACACCAAGACTGTATGCGGTTGGATTGATTTCCCCTCTTTCCCTACGATATGCATCCACTTAAGCACTACGGACGTCACAGTGTGTTCTGAGCTGCTTGTAACAACAGAGAGAGTGCACACTGAATTTTCATGAGTACAGCCTTGGTCTATAGTCCCAAATGTGATTGATCTACTGTATAATCTGGCAACAGTTTGAGTTCAGTAGCGGTTATAAATGGTTACATTTACAATCTGTAATTTATGTAAGGGCACACATCTGTGCTTTGTGTTTTTCTTTTGGGTCAAGGTGGGGCCCCATTTATAATTGGTCAAATGTCTATCACATTAAACCTCAAAAGATTGAACTGATTTAAAGAGAAGTAAGTATATCACAAAAACAGTATAAAGTAGGTAATTTGCTGTGGAACCAGTCATTTATGATCCTATAGTTTTGTTTGTTTTTTAGTCATGTAAGACTCCCACAGTGGGTTTGTATAATGCAACACTCACAATCAATTTCACGTGGTATATATTTAGGAAAGATGGGCATAGGTTTAAGTACACTATTTTTGTTTGACTTTTAGCTGAAAGATAGAAAAAAGATGCAGTTAGTTGGTTGTTTCTGACATTTTAATGCAAGGTGACATTTACTCAAGGATCTTTGTAGGATTCTCTGACTGTGCAGTGTTGTGTTGTATGTGTCTGCCATCTATTGGACTCACAAGAAACACCACTTGGCAAATTCATGTGACATATTTAGAAATAAGTTCTTATCAATAGAGGTAGATAACTGTAATTTATTTTTGGCTTTTGCATATTTAAAACTGTTACAGATAAAACTTGAGCTAAGTTTGGATTAAAATATGCATCAATTAAATACAATTAATTTACAATTACATTACAGTTGTTATTAACTCATTATCTCTGTGAATAGAAAATGTTCTAAAGAGATGAACATCTGAGGGACGGGGGGGAAGCATAGCAAGTTGGTAGTGCCCATCTAAAAGAAACATTTTTGTGTTTATGGCAAAGAGGAACGGTGGTTTGTAAAATAGAGGAAAAAAATAAATACCCACAAATGTATTAAAAGAGCTCACTTATATCCTATAACATGTGTTGCGGTCAGAGCTGTTGTAGAACGCCAGGAAAAAGAGGGAGTGGGTGAGTGCAGGAGTCGGCTGAGCACGTGCCTGCAGAGGTCCTCTGGTCTCTGTCTGGGATCAGCCTGCCACACCAGCCCCTGGGCTAGACTCCCATCAGCCCCATACCCTGTCTTCTCTGAGCCAGACACCACCATGACCACTTGTATTGACAGCTCTGACCGCCATTGTGCCACAGTAGAGTACACAAACAAACAGTGCAGACACACACCGGTCTGCTCTCCTGCCATTACGTCTACTCAAGCCCACTTGGTTTAGTCATACCGTAGGTCTCCATTGCAAGCAGCTCCTTCTTGGCTTGGGATGGAGAATTTGGCAGAAGATATTTGCTCATTTGTCCCCACACATGTATGTGGTTTGGTAACTTTGCTAGGGACTGCTGCCCCAGTCTTTCTTACAGTGGAGCTTCAGAGCAAGCCAGGCCTTTTCTGGGTAATGTCCTCCCACACAGTCTGACTATACAGATTTTTGCTGTTCGTTTCCAGCTGTTTACATCCTTACAATGTGTGTGTGTGGTTTTTTGTGGATTTTGGTATGCACTATAGAAAAGCCGAACATGTGGACATCTTTTATCATCTGTCATCACAGCAGTTCACATTGTTTCATCATTTACTTCCAGCTATTCCCACCTCTTCTCCAAATAAGGCCATACAAAAAAAAGTCAGGCTACTCACTTATATGTCATCCAGAAATAAAACAGTTACAATGCATGCATTAACCATTTGCTCAGAGTACAGCTTAACGTTGTGCACATGCACATGCACTCACATCCACAGGCACACTGCATTTCTTCTTTCTTTTCATGTTGACCACAAGATTAACCTGCTGCCCTCTATTTCCTCTGAAGAGGATTCCCCCTCCTCCCCTTCAATAGAGCCTTAAAATCTATCACAGACTTTAGATCCTGATGTATGTGCCCCATCCTTTCTTTGAAGTCTTTAACTGGCCCTGGCCACATTGCAGTCTGATAGCTGGACTGTCGCTTATACATATCCAGCTTTTTTCTGTCTGAGATAAGCCCCTCACCCATCCCAACATCCTTAGTTTTGTCTGGAGAGGGAATATCTGGTTTAAACATAATTTGTCAGGCACAATTAAAAATACAGTTACATGGGTTCAAGTGACTCTGGCCTTTAAGTGTTGCTACCACCTTGTTTCCTATTGTTACTTTGCCATGTAGGAAAATCTTACCTTTCCCAACTTCTAAACTGCAAAAAAAAATCACAAGTACTGATATGTCTGAATGGTCAAAATCAACTTTAGTACTTGTAATGACGATGGTACTCTGGGCAAAATTATAAAGGATCACTAATGTGATAAAAATACATTTCACATATGCTTACATTTAAAATATTTCTTCACTATTCTGAGCCATCAGTATTCAAGGTTTGAATTTTTGGTTTTGTTTAATTCCAGTTTTAGCTTGTAAATCCTGACATCTTTATACTGTTGTCAATTTCATCTCCATGTGTGAATTCTGCCTTATAATATATTTTATTTCAGTCTTTACATCTGTTTCTGAGATCTTAACATTTATGGATTATCTGTATTAAAACAGACAGTAGTGAGCCTCTGAATGACATGAGCCCAAATAATATTTATACTACTGTTGGTATACTATGTTAAGGTAGTAAAGCAATTTTAAATTACTTTGCATTGCATACCTTGTTTTACATTAAAACTGTGTTGGGTATGTCAATGCCAAACATGATGAAGGATAGGAAAAAGGACTGAACCAAAGCTGTTAAAATAACAAACAATTTTGGTCTTCAAATGCTATCAGGAAAAAACAACAGATATAACAAATACTGTAACAAAAAAATAATGTTTATTCCTTTAAAAAAGTTTGTGCACAGTAGGAAAGGAAAGGTAGGTGTTTTAAAAACAGAGGCTTAAACATCATGAAAAGAGTATGGCTGAATGTAATCACCATATCCTTTAACAGCCTCTCCAAATGCATGCACTTTCAATTAAAAAAGTCTTTTTAAAATATAAAGTTTTTTCATATTTGTGCACATAATGCTGAGCTTGTCATCAAAACAAAGTGTATTGCTCTTTTCAGAAGCAGCTAGGAGCATTTCATCTCAGCAACAGTCAAAAGCAATACCATAGTCAACACATAACATTAAAACCTCAACACTGATATGTCCATTGATATAACAAAACCAATGTGTACAGTGTTGACAATGGATGTCTTATATTGTGATTGTTGGTAAAATCTTGACATTTTCAGAACCAAAACTCTGAGACAAACACATGGACGTTGACGATGTTATGGCCAGAGTCGCCCTGAATTGTCAGGTTGCGCATAGATAGCTTGAGTACTGTCATCGCTGGACCAATCAGAGGCTTCACCTGGCGAACAATACCTGGAAAAGACAAAGATGAATGAGAAAAAATAGTATGGCTAAATGTGTAGATCCGTGCTAAGCAAGACTACTTGTTGTATCATGACATGTCTCAATAATCTCAATAAACAAAAAAAGAATTATTTTGTTCAGAAGCTTGAGAGTTGGTTAGCTTAAGGAGCTACAATCAGTCAGAATAATTTTCCTCAAAGAAACTGTTGTCATTGTGGAGTCTTTTTGTCATTATTTATCTGTGTGTTTTAAATATGGTTTCTTTGTTCACCCTAGTGATATCTAGCTCTGGATAGTTTGGGTTTATAGTGTTGAGGATCAAAGTGTTTGCTCTTACCTCACTACAATTAAGGACAGTTTGTGATTGTATTTGTAATTTACCAGCAAAAGTGAAAAGACAGTAACATGTAGTCACAAGCTAGTCACAGCTTGCTTTAACTAGCCATTCTTCAGTCATTAATTTCACATGTCTGATAGCTCTGTCAGTCTTGCATATCCTTAAATTATCTGTCTAGACAGGTTGCATAATAGCTTAGAACATATTTTTGAGTTTTCAACTTCAATAACTGAATTTGCAGCATACTATGGTTATACACATCTAGAGTCTTAGGACATGAAGTTTAGTCAAAATTGAATTTATAAACTACTAATTTTAAACAAACAGTTGTCTCAAGGATGCTTTATATTGTAAGATAAAGACCCTATAATATTATTATAGAGAAAACCCAACAATCAGACAATCCCCTATGAGCAAGTACTTGGCAAGTGTAGGAAGGAGGAACTCCCTTTTAACAGGAAGAGACATGTGGTGGAACCATGATCAAGGAGGGCCAGCCATCTGTCATGACTTGTTCAGGGGTGAGGGTAGAACCTGAAAGCTGAGGGAAGTCCCTTAGCAGACTAAACCTTTAAGTTTCTAACCCATAGGTTTTTATCAAAAATCAAAGTCTTAAACCTAATTTAAAAGTACAGTTAACTCTGCTCGTGACTGTGCAGCAATGCACAATTCGAACCACATCATCAAGTTCGCCAATGACACGACTGTGGTGGGTCTCATCAGCAAGAACAAGTCAGAATACAGAGAGGAGGTGCAACAGCTAATGGACTGGTGAAGAGTTGTCAAGAGCACCAAATTCCTTGGTGTCCACCTGGGGGAGAACCTCCCCTGGCCCCTCAATACCAGCTCCATAACTAAGAAGGCCCAACAACATCTCTATTTCCCACAGAAGCTGAGAAAAGCCCATCTCCCACCATCCATTCTCACCACCTTCTACAGAGGGACTATAGAGAGCATCCTGAGCACGCACACCTTCATACATCAAGTTGCTTTTTGCATACTTCTCAGTCTTTTGCACATTTCTATTGCACTGTTGTGTCTGCACTGTCTTGTGTCTGTATCATTCTGTTCTGTATGGTGTTGCACTGTCTTTGTTTTGTTTGCAATTTTTGCACATTGCACCTTAAGTACTCCGGTGCTTATTGTCTGTTATATGTCATATGTGGCACCATGGTTTGGAGGAACGTTATCTCATTTCACTGTGTACTGTACCACTGCACGTGGTTGGAATGACAATAAAGCCACTTGACTTGACTTGTGTCTTTCCCAAATGCAAACTGGGAGCTGGTTCCATGGGACACAGGGCGAACAGTTGAAAACTCCCTCCCATTCTACTCTTGGAAAGTCTAGGAAACATTAGTAAGCCAGCAGCCTGAAATTGAAGTGGTCTATTGGGATAGTATAATACTATGAGGTCTTTAAGGTAGGATCATTCAGGACTTTATATGTAAGAAAAAGGATTTAACAGTAAGTCAGTGAAGAGAAGCTAATATGTGAGATGTATAATCTTTCCTTCTAGTAGTGCTCTCACTGGGGTACTTTGGATCAACTGCAAGCTTTTCGGGGCACTTTAAAATATCCTGATGATAAGGAATTACAATAGTCCTGCCTAGAAAGAGTAGTATTACAGCAGGATTTTCCAAATTTTAGCAAAACTGTGTAGATGAAAGAAGGCAGACCTAGATATTTGATTAATGTGTCATATCCTATACAAAAATGACTCCAAGATTCCTCACAGTAGTATAAAACTTTGTTAATTTGTCTGGATTTATAACTTTAAAACAATACAGGTTTTTATGTTTTTTAAAGGGACATGCACACAGGAAGCAATTCTGTGGTTCCCTGGTTATATAACCCTCTAATGTATAAGTCAATCAACTGTCATGTGTTAATCAATGATATTATTTGCTCTCACAGGTAATGGGTTCAACTCCTTCCCTTCAAGTTGAGAAAGTTTTAATTCAGGACGCACTCAGTTTGCATTGTCAGTGGTTAATTTTTTGTTGGGACTCGCAGTCAGAGAATATCATTAAGTATCTACAATCTGGGGCTCACCCCATCACTGCAAATCACTTCCTGTGTGATTAAGACATGTCTGCAGTTTAAATAATTGATTTGTGCCGTTTGGCTTCATTAACAAAGATGACTATCATTTGAACGACACAAACTTTGTAGTATTTTTTTTATATCTGCTAAAGGTTTTATGTATTAAATGAAAACTATTGGACCCAGCACAAAACCTTGTGGAACTCCATGACTAGATTTCATTTGTGAAGAAGACTTTTTTATACAAAAAAATGGGAATCTATCGGATAAATATAATTCAAACCAGCCAGTGCATTTTCTTTAATACTAATGGTGTACACTATTCCCTGTAGTAAAATGTAGTAAAAAGTTTCTGCCCACAGTCCAGTGTGCTAGATTGTTAACTTCTACGTCTAGGGTATACCTTATGTTTTACCATCCACTGACTGAGATCTATTGATCCATCCACAAAAAAGGGATGAATCAATAGATGTTTCTTCAGTAGGAAATATTTAACTGTTCATTAATCAGGCTTTTGAGCAACAGATTTGGGAGTTTTTTAGCTCCTATTCTTCACTGTCTGTGCAATCAGGCCTGTCAACTCAAAACAAAAAGTCAAACTGAATATGCAGAGATTCTATGTTCTCTCCCTCCTTTTCTCTCACAATGCAACGATTAATAAATTATAAAGTGTATATGTGACTTGTTTTCTGTCTTGAGATTTTGGCCTAGATATTGACCAGCAAACCTATTAAAAACAGAGCATGTTAACTACCAGATACCGTGATGGTAATAGATGCTACTGTAGAAACAAATATGTATAGTTAAAGATCACTATAGCAAATGAAAAGTTCTGAATAACAAAGTAAAATGAGGCACAGTTCAAACCACCGCACGCAAAGCTAACATATCACAACTCTATCAAAACTATGTCATTGAGAATAGAGTGGAGGCTGGAAGTTGGGTCGATCTTTAAAGAACAGTGAAGTAATCATCAGTGAATATTGAATAGTATTTATTGCTTAAAATGTGTTTCCCTACTTTTTTGGCATCAGCTGATCAATTTAGATGAGTTTCAAATAACCTGTGCTGTTAATGAGCCAAAGGTCTGCCAATGAACAACCCCATAAACAGAAGACACAGTGATATCATGGTAAAACAGATGGAAGAATAAACATACTGCAACAGAGCATTACTGAATCCCCATGGAATTCATTGGGTGCTCTTTTTAAGTGAACATGCGATTAGAGGGGGGAAAAAATGCCAGTGTTTACACAGGCTGTCAACAGACTTTTCTCTGCAGAGGGCTGGGGACATTTCAGCTCTGGCCTGTTTGAACAGCTATTGCTGGTGTAGTCAGGCAGCACAATCACCACACTGTCCTCCTATCACACCTTCAGCCGCCCTCTTTCTTTTTCCCCATTTACTTCTGCTTCTCATACTCATCTGAGTCAGTAACATGTTAAAGCCTTTAGTAGGATGACTCAAGAGTTTAACTCAGCATGGATCAAAATGACAGATCACTGCCTAGATCACTATGAATTATGAGGCTCTTTCCTGTGGTACTTGTAAAAAAAAAAAAAGGCAGTAAAATCCATTTGGTTGTCATTCACTACAGGGCAAATGATGATCCATTATGAGCCATGCACTGGGTCCTGTGGGACACTGGCATTGTATGATGGCCCCCCACTCACATATTCGCCTTTTTTTCCCTCCCTTCTCCTCCCTTCCTGAGGGGGGCTGGCGTTTGTGGCACCATCACTGTGGCCCACAAGGCTAAATGAGTCCCATGTGTTTGATGGAGGGGAGCAGTTGCAGTCACGCGATACAGCCATGGAGGCATTTCTCCAGGAATCGATCTTTAACTCTGGGAGGGGCAAGCTATAGGAACTTAGACTGGCGTCTCTCCTTCTCTCTGTCACTTTATTTTGCTCTCTTGTCCTTCTCCGAGCCAGGACTGTGGGCACACAACAGATTCCAGCAGATTCTGGTGATAAGCACTTGGAGAAGTGTGGAATGGGGCCCACTTCTACCAGGGTTGCCCCCTTGTTTTGGTGTTTTGGGATTCTGTTGCGTAGTGACACTAAAGAGGCCCGGGTCTGAGATTTTATTGTTTCCAAACCATTAGCGTTGTCAGAGAGAACTAACCTTTTCTTAAACCTAACAACAGCTGCAATATTAAGAAAATAACTGACATGGAAAAAGAAATTGGATTTTGATTTGGAAAATTATTTTCAGACATAAGCCAGCTGAGATGGCATGCAACACCAGTGGAGTTAATCAGTGCAAAGGTTCATTCTTTGCTCATTTGCTTAAATCAAACGAGATCTGATCAAAAGCTTCCGTCCTGGGATGAGCAATCATGCAATGAAGATGAGTAAGTTGTTATGAGCACAATATGGACCACCGCAAGGACAGATGGGTTTAAGTCCACATTAAGGGCATTTTTAAAAAATGTTATTATTGCATTAATTGTGGCCTATATCTAATTATGGCTAAACACTTATAATCAGGGCCAGCTGTGGTTAAGTTTTCCATTAAAACTCCAGAGGATGGTTTCCGTGAAAAGTAAAACAAAAAAAATCTTACCACATAAATAAATAACAAAAACACAGAGACTAAACTAAAATTTATTTAGGGCATCTAAACAAGGCTATGTGGTATGTGTGTCGGCCCCATTAGAGTTTTGTAAATTTGTTTGTGGTCTAATTAGCACATGCAGAGTGCAAAAGTGTGCTGTCCGGAAAGGAATTTTTGCAATGGCTCGTCCAAATCCTCCAATTTTCTCAGAGCATTTGAAAAGAAACATGAACCATGGTTCAGGGTTCCTCACTTCAGATTTTGGAAATTCTTTTAATCCTATATATGTTCATCTATATAAGATGTGCCACAGTTATCTTGCACACCTCATGTGAACTATTTTTTGTGAACCTTGAGGACAAGAAAGGGTCATTATGTCATTACACTGTGGGCTTAAGCGCCCAACTCTGCACGAAGTAGCGTGATACCATAGTCGTTTTACATGACCTCTCGGAAGCCTCAGCGAAATCCCAACATGATGACTTTGTGTTTCCGTGAGCTTCCCATCAAAAGCACAGTGGTATCCTCAGTGAAGGCAAAGCATCAGCTAACAGCTGGGCCTCAACGCACTCACAGCGAACCTGAGGTGAAACCACAACCACATACGCATCTTTAACATTTCTTCCAAGCTATAAGGCAAAAGGCCAACATCCACATAACAGGTTGACTTTGATGCCACCTGAGATTCATATAAATAAATACGGGAAGGTTTTCAAACCTCTACAGCTGACAGCATGCCCTGTGACTGGGTTGCAAAGTTGCAAAGTAATGCCGGAAAAGTTTGTGGTGTCTTTCCAATTCACTGAAGTATCTGCCGCAGGGTGCAAAGGTGACCCCACTGGTTTTTAACAGCCACCATCACACTAAACCCTAACAGCTGTACAGTTTGTCCACTCTCCAGAAGCATCCCACCACACAATAAAGTAGCCTCTCATGAAGAAAACAGTCCTAAATAAACACATAGTAGTAGCAGAGACGCTGCCCCCAAAACAAAGTGAAGCAAATGCCAGGAGGCATTTGTCATCCTTCATGGCCACGAGGTCTGCAATATTGAAGGGTTACATGTAAACAGTACAATTTCGGGGTTTTCTGGTTTCTACAACTCAGCAAGGAAGTGTATGACAAAATCCAAAATGAACGGGTTTAACACCAGAGACAAATGAAAAGTATGCATTGGCTTCACCGCATATTGTATAATGACATGCTGGTTGTGGCGCTATGCATGCTCACTGCAGTGAAACCCCTGGAGAGCATCCAGGTGCTGTACAAAGTTCCAGTATACAAAGAGGGTACTGGAGGACATTCTTGAGCACCCTCACTGTAGTAACTGTGAGATCATCCGGATCTCTCACTGATGTACCAAGTGCATCTCTTACTGATTCACAGCTGCTGGCATTTGTATAAACAGAGCAAAGAGTGGTTTCTTTTTCAATAACTCTTTTTTACTGCCTGAAAGGTTTTCTCCATAAAAACTCGAAGGCAAGCCAAAGAAATTGCTAACTAGCTCCCTTGTTACCCCATTAGTAAAACAAGCAATTTCAGTTTTGATAACCCTTCAGTTTGGCTGAAATATAATACATTCAAATGGCCCGGCACGGCAGGATAATCAACTGTACGAAGACAGCGTACAGACCCCTCAGGGTCTGACTTTGTATTTATCTTCTCACTGGTGCACTGATGGCCACTCAGGTCAGGCTGTCCAAACACAACTCTGACCACTCCAAAGAGGGAGTGGGACCCATGTATACCCCATCCATGTCTGTGTGGCTTGGTATTTTAAGGCCAATTAACAGTGATTCACTGTTGGACAGTGGCACGCATGGGCTGTGACATCACTGAAGTGGCCTTAGGGAACTGGTTGGTTCTTTTCTTGGACTTTCTGCTTTAGCAGTTGTGGGCCAGAGCAGCTGAGATGACATAACATGCACCATTATCTTTACCACAACCTTTGCACTACATTACAACTGACCTTTCAAAGCGAAAAACCATAGCTCAGGGGCATAAAATAGACTTGAATGTAGACTAAATGGATAAAAGCGTATGTGAGGAAAAACTGCCCTGTTTGCATTTTAAATCACTGCACTTTATTATGCATTAGAACTGAAGTATACAGCGTGTTCGTGAGCTTTTAGCGCACTTTGCTATCTATCTGGGCAAGTCACATCATGAGCGTGGATTAAAAACAGGCATTAATTTTGGGAATTGAGTGGTTAACTAAACACAGTTGGTTTTTCTTAAAAACACAGTGCATGAAAGCAAAGAGTAATGATGAGTGTAAATTAAATGGATCACCAAAGCAGGGGAGATAAGTGTATCATGATGAATTATTGCGACAGTTTTATTGCGAGCAATGTGTACTATATGTGTTCACACCAGTGTCTTGGTAACTTGACTTACTGACTGGGTACGCAGAATGTCTCTGCGAGCTTGACATTGCTGCATCGCTATCTCTTCATCAGTACATTTGAATGCGGTGGACCACCCGAGCGGAGCGCTGTGTGTTTGATTGTGGGATTACTGTGTGGAGGAGAACGTGTTTTGATTAGCCATACTGTAATCTCCCGACAGGGATTCCTCGTGGGCTTGGCGCACTCTGGTGGGCCGGTCGCTGCCGTGTAAAGATCCAGCCAAATAACAGCCTCGCTCGAAGCAGAGCGGCGTGTTGTCTGCTTATCTCCACAGCTGTCCTCAGCTTCTCACCAGCAACAGCCACAAGTCAGAGCTGCAGGCTTCACTGGCTCAGAGGCGGTCATGTCTCACACAGAAGGTTCACATTCCACCAGTCACTGTGGACGGCAGCATCGAAGACCACGACTACCTGCACAGAGGCACTTTGTTCATGGCTACCTCACTTGCTGCCAACATCGTGCCAATGGGAGTGCGAAAGATATTTATCTCTGGACATCATATAAACCACTAAAGCATATTTCCACCATATTTTCCACCTTTCAAACTGGAATGGAATTTAGCCCCAGCGTCTCAAACTCACAGATTCTCTACATCATGGCTGTGATTCATAAACAAAGTCATTACGTAATCTGTTGCCATCCAGCAAGATAAACATCAATACTACACAATAAAATCTGTTTTTCCAACTTAAAGGAAGAAGAAATGCAGACAGCGATGATTAATGGCACATTAAAATCCTTCCATGACAAATAATTACTCATGAAGAGGAGTCATTTGAACAAATCCAAGGCATGACTAAATGTGTGGTGACTGGTTCATTCAATGGTTGGCTACTGATTGTGTTGTACATTGGATTTACACACAGGGATCCTGGTCAGGGGTTTGGCTATGTCAACTGAAAGTGGAGATTGCATAGCATAAGAGCTGTGGCTGAATGTATAGTTACTTATAGTTAAAGCGGTCACATGAAGAAAAGCCTTCTCAGTAACAGTTAAAGTCAAAAGAACGCTTCCATGCTCTCTGAGCTGGTCTTGATACGTGGTGATAGAAAAAGCATGACCATTCTTGGATGATAGTTCACTGGTAGACAATCAAACAAGGGAACTACCAGCATTTTATTAACACCTCAAACCACGCTGGTGCTTCCAGCTGAAGCCACCGAGCCAGTGTTTTTAAAAGCAGGATTCATCTACCCTCCTGCTGACTGCCAGAGTCAATCACCCCGTCATCAACCCGACTCAAACAACCTGCCCCTAATCAAAATCAATGACTGCTTCCAACACTTTTTGACGGGTGACAAATAAAACACTTTGGAGAATCTGGTGTTTGTCTACCTGAAGAGATGTTTTTTTGTGTGGTCGCTGTCGCGCTACTGCTGTGGTCATCCTGGGAATCTGTCCACGTCTGATTGGTTGTGATTATGTTTTCCAAGTGCTGAGGGATGTCTTTGTTTGCACAGATGCATCAGGGTTGTTATCCAGATGTGACAGAGCTGTTGAAGCCAGTGATGGATGACCGGGAACTATGAAAGAGCGGTGTGGTTCTTACATTGTGGTGTGTTCTCAGCCAGTGCTGTACATGTACGTGTGTGTGCTTGCGCGTGTATGCGTCCGTGCATATGTCTATGGCTACACCGCATGCATGTGCGCACGTTTAAAGTTGATGGGTTTTAAAATAGGGAGTGAAAGGGAAAAGAGCAGCAGCCAATCAGACCTTTTTAAGAATCACTTTTTTTCGAGTTAGCAACAGATTCTGTGGACTGCTAATTGCCTCTTTTGTCCCGTTCAATAACACAAAAAGTGGCCAAAAATAATGACCGAAGTCAGTTTGAGTTCACACACTTGTTCATTAGTGGAGCCTCAATGTCTGCTACTCTTCACATCCCACCAAGCTGTAATACCACTGTTGGAGACACACTGGAGATACTGGAAACTAAGCTTCCTTAAGTGACACGTCAGCTAGCCTCACAATGGTTATGCAACAGCTGCATCTGCGAGCCAAAGCACCAGCAGCACAACCCACTAAATAAAACCAAGAGGGCCTTCATCACACCATGGACGCCACACTTCACAGCAAGTAGTCAGTGACCAAAGGCTCCAGTGCGCAGGGCCTCAATTTGGATACGTGATGGGCAACTGGTGCTAACATGCAAGAGCTGCATCCAATAAGCATCCAATGGGTTTGGGAGAGAAGTGGCTCCTCACAAACAGGCCTTTCATGTGGTCGTCAGTTTAAGTGCTCTAATGCTCGGCGAGACACTGAGGCCTAGTGCAGGGAAATGGAACAATACATTTAACCACATGAAGCACAGCGCCCAGGATTACTTCTGCACATATTTTCTCTCTCCCGGCCTCTTTGACTGAACTGCAGTCTCTCGCTTTGTCTTTCTCTCCATACGCTTTTGCTCTCTTTGCTCTCCCTCGCGCAAACACACGCTGCCCCTGCAAATGAGCACCGCTATAAACAGGGAATTTCTCCTAAACCCTCTTTATACACATGCACACAGACGTGCACAGTGGATGACACATTACAAAACAGAGCTTATCGTTCATGTAGAATTACACCGTTGTGCATTCCAAGAAAAATACACCACTCGCAAGACAGTGCAATATAATTATAATTGATTTTACAGGAATTTATGTGAATTATTGCTGGTGATAAACTGTTTTTTTTTCTCTCTCCCATGTCTTTCGGTGTATTTGATAAGTACACATCTGTTTCTGCAAGTGCATGAAAGAGGAACACTTGCGTGCTCGCACCAGTCTGGCCTTAACCAGTGACAGCCACACACTCTCTCCTCCTCCTTCCCTCCCTTTAATTCTTTAAAGACAGATGTGCATACTGACAAGCCATCCCTTCATCCATCACTCGGAGAAGAAGAACAAGGTGAAAAGGAAGAAGCTATACTTCCTCTACCAACCCTGCCTGCATCTCAACACACCAACTAAACAAAAACACCTAAGCAGGTCCAACAATGTGTCATCTCAGGGCTGAGAACGCCCTCATCCTCCCTCAGCCAAGGCTCAGTTCTGCTCCTCTACAGACACCACCAGTAGCCTTGGGTCACCACCACACTAAAGTATACCAATGGCTTCTACCCAAACATGTGTTGTTGTTACACACCGCTGGAGATGGTATCTGCTGCTCCTACTTGAAACTGTGCAAATCCTTTTTTTTTGTGTATAGTGGCAGCTACTGACCAGGTAGTTATGATGAATTGCCTGTCAACAGCAATTAATCATGCACACATGCATACGAACACACAAATGTAGATTTATGCCCTCTATTCTTGCACGTTCAGGCCACCATAACTTATTGTGGAAAATAATGATCTTTGGGATAAGCATAGCCATGGATAAGTGAATTAAATGGTACTTTGCTTAACCACAAGACTGTGAAAACCGATGCCAAATATTTGGTCAGGCAGAAACAGGCCTTTGTCTGTCTCAGAGAGCCACTCAGAGGACAACTCGCCGAGCACAGAGACACGAGGAGCCCCCGTGAAGACGATGACAGCTACATGATGCCACCACGCTGCAAAGACCATAACAAGCTGCGTCAGATGTACTTATGTCAATACATTCATCGCGGATATATTTTTGTGCTGTTTTGTTCTTGCACTTTTTAAATGCACACATGTGCGTTTGATTTGTTGTAAAATAGATATATATATTTCAAAATGAGATGAGGTCAGAAAAACCACCTCCTTTGTCAAAAAGAAAATCCAATTTCCAGTCACAGAGACCATTGGGTGGTATGTGTTACACGTTAAAGTCACTCTTGTTTGAATGTGCTATTGGTTCACCCAGACAAGCAAAAAATACCCTGTACTCACCCACATATAGCCCATTCTCCACTCGCTTGATGATGTCGAAGGCGTTGTCCACGTTGCCCTCCAGGATGTCAAACTTGACATCGTAACTCCCGAAGTTATAGGACCCGTAGGCTGGCACTGTTGTTCTCAGGAAGACGATCTCTGATGAATTATTTAGGGAGAAGAAGTTAAGACAGTGGGATTGCTGTGCAAGGCCGGCCCCAATTGTTGTTTTTTCTGAATTTTATTTTTTTTAAGAAATATAATAAAGTGTGATGACAGTGCTTGTGTTCGTGATAGTCAGAGAAACCTTAAGGATTTTTAGCACTAGGTCTTTACACTCCAATTCAGGACATATGAGGAATGACAAGAAGTGACACTGAGAACGGTTGTGTCTGAAACACACACTGCATGGCAGCCAAAAGATGCTTATCAGCTGTCGCAACCTGCAAATGATTACAGTTGTTACATATGTGGCAGCAGTTCTCTGGGGACAGCCAGCTAAAACTGTCTTCCACTGAGGACTTCATGGAAAAGCTCATTTGGGTTTCAGAGGTAGCCGTACGGATTCTGACAACTGTACAGAAAGCAGTTGATGGGAGCTCAGAGATTAAAGCAGATAAAATTAAGATAATAATAATAATAATAATAATAATAATAATAATGACACTGAAAAAAAAGCCTTTAGATTTGGAAAGAAAGATAAACATTTTTTAAACTTGGTGATGCTAAAGGAATTCTTTCAGTCCAGAAAAAAAATTATAGTCATGGTAAAAAGAAAACGCACCTTCTGACAGTTTAGTGTATCAAGACATAATATTATTATTTTTTAAATCATCTGGTTTAGAATAGGTGTTAAAATTATTCAAGTACAACCTGATATGAACAAAAACACTTGACATATTAATCATTATATTCCATAAAAATTCATCCAAAATGCAGAAGCAGTGAAAAACTAAGGAATTAAGAGGGTATACATGTAAGTAGCAGCCCCATGCTGTTAAATCAAATGTACTGTATGTGCTGTTGTTCATCTGAGGTTGGATTGAAAGACCTGCTAAGGTCTTTTTTTTATTATTATTATGACCGAGGCAACTGTATATCTGTGTGACACATATGAAACAGGAGAGGAGGAGGAAATGAAAGTCAGTAGAAGTAGAGTACATGTGTGTGAATGAGAAGGAGACAGGTGTAAAAGGGAACAGGCAAGGAGTGGAGATAGTGAAGGTAGATTTTAGGTGGAGTTTAAATGCCAATGCACAGTCCAACCCAATGCACAGTGCAGATGAGAGATGAAGAGAAGAGGGAAGGCATGGTGGAGACAAGTGTCAGGGGTCATTTTGTGACAGAAGAATAGCAGCAAAGATGAAAAGAATGGTTTACAAAATGATGTATATTTTGGTGATGGCGACAAAAAGACAAGAGGCCAAACTGGAGGTGGCAGAGCTGTAAATGCTAATGCGTTGGTAGTGAGCAGGGAGGACAGAATTAGAAATGAGTACATTAGAGAGACAGCTCGGGTTGAGCAGTTTGGAGACAGTTAAGAGGCAAAGCTGAGATGGTTTGGACACATGCTGAATGAAAATAATAAGAAGATATGTATATAAAACAGCAGCCAACCCCTTAGCTTCAGAGACCATAAGATGTAGCGGCACATTGAAAAGCTTTTTCTTTAAATAGAAAAAAACCCTCTTGTGTTTAGTGCTTTATTTACTGGATTATGTACATTTTGTGTGACTATTCAAAGAAAAAAAAAAGCTGTGCACCTTGTCGTGTACCTACCCTCAGGCCTTGGTAGTTCTCTGAAAGTAGGCAGGGAAATGAAGGTGTGTGACACTGAGTGCGTGGGGTCCAGAACGCAGGCGATGTTATTGGGCTGACAGGACTTTACACAGCGAACAACTTCAGACCGTTCAAGCCTCGCCGCTCTGAAGAAGTGAACAAACATACTTACCCACCAAAAACAAAACAAAAAATAATTGGAAAAAAAAACACGCACAGCCTCTGACCTTTTAGGTTCTGCTTGCTTAAAGCTAACCACCTTAGAACAAATCAGGGCAGCGCGATGCTGTTGCACAAACACTATTTGAATGAGGCAGAAGGGGCACTGAATGTAGCGCTCGGCACAAGAAAACAATCAAATTCTTCAAATTCTATGTGGTTTGGAAGAATAATAAACCAACAATGGCTAAGACTCATGCCGCAGTCAAACTTTGTAGCTTGTGGAGACTTGTGCTGTCATTGATGTCTTTCTGATGCACTATTTCAAGCTGTGTGGGAAATGAATTACTGCATTCAGAGAATGATCCACAACCTGCTCAGGAAAATATTTGGATTTGCAGAGCATCCCCGGCTTCACATCAGATAATCTCTTGAGGAGGATTTATGGGGAAAGGGAGTGTTCTAAAAGACTCCTAAATTGTAAGCCACATGACTAGACAACTCCCCAGCCTCTCCCCAGGGCAGCTCTCATCCTATTATTTAGGGCTTTGTTTATTCCACAGACTAATCAGTGACAGGTCGGAGGGATTGGAGTGCCTCTACTGGCTCCTAAAGCTAACGCCACCTGAAACATCACTATTAACTACCTGTCTGCTACATAAGACAGCTTTTTTAGAGAGGTTTCTAAGGCATTAGCAACCCCATAAATCAAGAGTTTGAAAACTTGTGATCATTTGGGAACTTTTGGAACAAAATAAAAGCCTTGATTATGACATTCAAGATGTTAAACTCAAGCTGAGCCTTGCTTGAGTTTAACAAAGGAGGCAAGTCAGTACACGGTTACACTGGGTTATGAAAACATCCATGTTGTCATGTATAAGTCCAGTTAATGTGCATGGCAGCCAAATAGCCACACTGTGAGTCATGCCCGTGGATCTCTGGCGCTCCTCGGGGGACCTATCTGCTGCAGCTCAAAGCTCAAGCCCAAGCTTGGGTTGCAGGGCTCCTTTCATGGAGAGCGAGGAGAGAAGCCCCTGACAAAAAGTCAAGCCACCACTGGGTAGGGGCTTGTAATTAGCAATTAGCGGCGGGTCCAGGTTTTGCTCTGCTCTGGGCCAAACCCACAAAATGTTCTCCTAGTTTATAATACCACGGCCTGAGCTGCAGAAAGACCCAAGTGGGGCTCTAGAGGATGAGGTGAAAGCTGTTGGGGTAGAGAGTAAATTTATGAGAAGATAATGACCTAGAGTGAACTGCCCCCCCCCCCCCCCCCCCCCCCAACCCTAACCCTTTTACACTCAGATGGGCTCTTCAAAGCAGAGGCATCAGTTCAAGGTAATTACAGTTCAGTGTAAAAACAAAAAAAACTTCTGCGTGTTCATTTGTGAATATGTGTGCATTTATGTCATGCACACACACTTGGACACACATGAACATATGCGCGCCTTCTCCATGTCCCCATGCCTCACGTGGCCCAGCCCAGGAGAAAAAACCCCAATATTCTCAGACCAGAAAGAAAAACAGACTTTTTTGGATGAAAGTCTTCTGGTCAAGTGTAGGGCCTTTTATTTTTTTGGTAATTATTATTTATAGTCAGCACATTGATAACGCCCCAACACAAACACTGCAGGGCATCATTCATTTTGTGCGCGGTGATGTTGCTGTACCGCAAATTGTTCAGACCACCGGCCAGAGCCCAGAGCCCCATAACTCAATGTCAAAAGGGGAGGAAAAAACTCCTGTACGCCACTAGACTCTTATTTTAAGGCTATCCCCAACAGGGACCAAGTGCATCCTTACTAGCCCAAACGTTCGGGACAGGAGGAACCTGAGAAATCTGCATTTACAGTTATTCAAAGCCACAGCCCCTCAGGCAGCACCCTCACAGCATGTCAAGCTATTTATAATCTCCGCTGGTGCACATTTCCCCTCTCCTTTCCCACTGCATCTCTTCTCATGTCACTTACTCAGCCTTCATTTGGAATTGTCTGTCTGTGTTGGGGTTTGCACCCGCAGTATGCAGTGGAAATCTGTGCAACGGGAGCTAGAGATGTGCACAAAAAATCCCTGGTAATGGTAAGTGACATTTGGGAAGCAGGAGTAACAATGCAAAGTCTGGTGTCAGTCTGGCTTACTGGAATTTGAAGGAATGGAATCACTCTAAGTACTTTATATATTACGTGTAGTTAGTGACTGAAGGTTTTGCTGTTTGCGATTTTTAACAGTTTTTTTTAAGCCAATGTTAAAGACAAAACTACAGCCTGGTTTGCACATATGTTTGCAGATATAATGCAGGAAACCCTTTAAAAAAAAACAAGAAAATTAACTTTAATGGCATCTAATAACATTAATAAATGCTGTTTAGCACTAAAATGTTTAAAATACTAAAACACTTTCTTGTAATTGAAGGACATTTTTTTAATGACAAAACAGAATATACGCAATGTTCTGAAACTACTGGAATAATAGTAATATGAAACTTTGTGAGGGGAAATCTTCATGCCTCCATCTGTGACTTAGCCTCACATTCCAACTGCTCCCTTTGCTGTATTTGATTAAACCCCACAAAGCACCATTATCAAACACTGGTTTTAACTTGAACATGTGTTATTTCTATTGCAGTTTTAATAGAAAACTGTTCATCCAGCACATAAACCATAAAATACTGCAAAATGTCAGACTTTATCATGCAACCATCATCAAATTACACTCAGTTGTCGGCAGACTTGGGTTGTTACCATTTTGAGAGTTACACTGACCTAGAACGCCACCTACAGTGGCTTCTTTGACAATGCCTCACCTAAAAAGATGCATTCAGTTGGTCCTAATATAAACTGCTGAATAATAATCCATATGTTTTTTTATTTAAAACAAAAGCTTTATTGTGTACAATGCTATACAACTACAAATTGTGATTGTTTTTCTTCTGATTAATGTATTTTACAGTGTCATTAAAAAATAATGTGCCATGTTTAATGTGCATTTATTAGGAGACAGAGTAGTATTTGAGTTCATTCATTTAAAAAACTGTAGTAGAAAAAAGCCTCAATAGCAGACAAGATAAAGGGGACAGCGGCACCATAGTTTTGGACCAGCAGTAGCCCTGAAAGGCCTGCACTTGCCAGAAACTCATGGAAATTAGAATTATATTTTTACCTGTACATGCTCTAACTATACTTAACTTGTGTAATCATTAATATATAGCAGGCTATATTGCATCACCATGCTTTACTCTTGCATGCATTTTGCAATTTTTCTGATTTCTTAGTGAGATTAAGTTAATATGCCACATCTATTTTAAGGGGGTAACAACTTGTGCAAACCTATGAATCCCTTTTGTTTATTCTAGTAGGGGATTATAAGGTACTCTGGGCTCCTCCTGTGTAACAAACACCAGCACTTTAGCCAGGTATGTAGTGATTGTGCCATAGCGGCGCAGCCTCAGTTCCAGAGACAGCTCAAAGTCCTCCGGCTTGTTGATGAGCTTTGCCACTGACATCACACCACCAGTGGGCATCTGCTCAGTTCTGAAGAAGCCGTCCTCGTTGCCAGCTGTGATAGCAATCTGGATGTCATCGCCAGGCACGGTGTGGGAGGGGCCCATGCGGAAGATGGTGGTGAAGATGGGGATGTTGGTGGGGAAGGTGAGGTAGTAGTAGGTTATTCTCAGGGGCATGGTCAGGCACTGGACAGACTCATTGCAAAGCAAGCGTTCGCATCGACTGCAAAAGAAAAAAGAGATCGGAGGCAGGACGGGACAAGACGGAACAAAACGGGCAAAGAGAGAAAGAGAAAGGGAGATCAGGTGAAAATTTCATTTGCCGTGCATGGCATGCAGAGAAAGGAATTATCACTTTCAGTTATAGTGCCCTCTTTAGGATCATGCAAAACGTTCTGTCACTGGGTGCCTCCAAACAAGGGTGTGGGTGTACACATTCTCATCGTCATGTGCGCCAAAATTAAACTGAAAAATGCCCATATGCATGTCATCACTCGGAAACAGCAAAACATGCTACAGCCAGATTCATACTGAAATCATTCCAGCATTGAGCATACTGGACATGCAGGGGCTCTGATCCATATACAAACCAGGAGTGCTTTAAAAAGCCTGATATTACGGTATGTAAACGTAAAGCTCTTTAGATGGTGACTGTTTCAAAGTTAACTATATGGAGCACAGACCGTGCTCTTTGAGTATTGCATGAAACTATGTAACAAAACAGAAAATGTCCTGGTAACTGGTAATTTTCTGCCTTTTTTTTAAATGGTGATGGTCTATAAATAGTAATTAATAAATGCTAAAATTAAATATGTGGTTAAAAAAATACACAAAAAAAAATGTGAAATTTACTGTATTTTTACTAATTTGTTTTAATGTGTAATAAAGGTAAACTCATTCAATTTAATTCTGTCGTAACACAGAGAGCACAATCATAGTTATGCCTGTTCATAAACATGTCCCTGCTCAGCAAATAATCTGCACCAGGGACACGGTTCAAATACTCACGTCTCTCCGACCCGTCTGTAATTGTTCGGACACTCGAAAGACAGGCATCTGAATCCTCCCTGTACATTGAAGCAGCTTTGATTCTCTGTGCACGTATGGCTTCCTGTCACACATTCATCAATATCTGAAAGACAAAAGGGGTTTTAAAAGTCACTAACATGATTTTTTTCCAAAGCTGGGGAAAAAGGGTCTCCAACAAACGGCACATGACTGCAACGTGACATTACAGAGAGCTCACCCTGGCAGCTGCGCCCGTTTACCGCCAAGGTGTAGCCATTGACAGGGCAGGAACAGTGGAAACTGCCAGGCGTGTTGTGACAGCGGTAGGAGCAAATGTGACCTCCGGTGGGCAGGGCACATTCATCTATATCTGGAAACATCACAGAAAAAGGTGAATTTGTAACACATTCATTTTATTTATATACACATAATAAGGATGGCCAACCACCATTAATATCTGATCCATATGTGCCACACATTAGCGTTCTCACACACGTCTCTGTCAGGTCATGTCTAGAAAAATTCAAGGCCGATCTGCATGTTTGAATGTTCCTATTTGTGGAAATTCGGCTAATACCCCCAACTCGTCACAGCAGATGGCCGCCCTGGGTTCTGGCAGATGTTTCTTCCTGTTAAAAGGGAGTTTTTCCTTCTCACCATTGCCAAGTGCTTGCTAATAGGAGGTCATCTGATTATAAGGGTTTTTTCTGTTTTGTACTGCTATCCTTCTTTTATTGTAGGGTCTTTACCTTACAATGTGCCTCGAGGTTGTGATTTGGTGCTATACAATAAAATGTCAACTGAATTAAACTGAGTATCAGTTGCAGCTCACATGCTTACCTTCACAAGTAGTGCCATCTAGGTCACTGAGCTGGTAGCCACGGCGGCAGTAACACTGGTAGGAACCGTACACATTGGCGCACTCTTGACTACATGGGGTGCTCTCACACTCGTTCAAATCTGCACAGAGAAAGTATCAAAGTTAGCATCAAAATCTATGCGTGCATGTGTCTGTAATGCAATATTTACCTATTTATGGATAAAGAACAAGTAACTATGAAAGCTACCTAAAAAATATGACTTCTAGATTGATGACTACAAACAATGTAGCATGCAGAAGCTGCATGTTGCATATAATGATGCGATGAGAATCCTTTGCAGGATACCTAGAAGGGGTAGTGCCAGCCAGATGTTTGTAGCTGTGGGTGTTTGGACTTTTAAAGCACTTTTAAGAAAGTTAATGTTCAATTTTAGAGAACGACTGGATGGTTCGAAGATTTCATTTTCATTTCATTTCATTTCATATTTACTTAACATATTTCTTAAGTTAGACTTGATTACATGTTGGCGTTCATTTTGGCATAAGCTGGAGAACTATGACAACACTGGAGACAAAGATGGAAAAATATTACCATCTTCTCTCAGCTGTAGCTTTAATCAAAACCAAAAGTGTACCCCAGTGTACACAGGGGTATCTAGGTGTATCTGTTATCTCTTTGTTGGTCTTGTTCCAGCATTACCATAATAATGTTGGTCCAGGATCAACATTGCAACTGAATGCTTCCCTGATCCTGGACCAGTATTATTATGATATAGGAAAAACATTAACACTGGGATGTCAGATCATGCAGGATTTCTATTGTGTAAGTCAAAGGGGAGACATGTTATTGACTGTCCCTCATACTATATGGCACCTTTCTTCTTTTAAAAAAAATATCTAACATTCAGACCAACACTGGATGCATCGGGGGCAAAAACGCATTTAGGAATGCATGGGGAGTAGGAGATTGATCCACAAAGATTCTGATTACCAGATGATCCACATCCGCCCACATAAACTCACTGTCTAGTCAACAGTATCTAGGCTCTATAAAGTCTCCCAAATTACTTGATTGTCTTACCATCACAATTTCTGCCGTCAGCAGCTAACGCGAAGCCTGTAGTGCAGCTACATTTGTAGGATCCCAAAGTGTTCTCACACTTATGAGCACACAGACGACCAGGGTAATGCCTGCATTCATTGACATCTAAGACAAAAAGTCCAAAACTGACAAAGTAAGAAGGTGAAATTGTGACTTCAATGCTTATTTTAACTAGAAGTAGTACACACACATACATGCTGTGGGCATTTACATGCTCAGGATACACTTGGATTTAGCTACCAACGTAAGAACGCAAAGCAAAAGAAAAAAAAAACTGTTTACCTTCACAAAGCCGAGTGATGCTATTGAACATGTAGCCAGCTTCACACTCACATCGGTAAGACCCCAACATGTTGAGGCACGCATGACCTCCACAGACATTTTCAGTGGTCTTACACTCATCGATATCTGTAAGCAGGGGTGCAAGCGACAGAGAACACCATGATATCCACCGCAGGTAGGCTAGTAAGACACTTTGCATGTAGGTATGATGAGCTCTTCCGTACCAACGCAGCGTGTGCCCTCTTCATTGAGGTGGTATCCTCGACCGCAGTTAACCGAGTTCCTCTGGCAGGTGTACGAGCCCACTGTGTTGACACAGATCTGCCCCCTGTTGCACGGACCTGTCTGGCTAACACATTCATTTATATCTGAAAACAGGAGCACAGACGACACAGATGTTACTCTAAATTTTAAAAATGTCATGATGTTCCAAGGTTTCTGTTATATTTTTTTCTTATCGTGTCTTATATATATATTGTTACATGATCAATTCCCTCATGTTTCTTATTTATTCATTGCTTCTTTTTGTGACCCGTTTATCTGTCTTAGTTTCCTTGACTTGTCTTCTTTTTCAGTTCCTATTTTAATTGGATCATTTCTATTCCTTGCGTGTGTCATTCATTTCAGCTGTTTGTCTTCTCGTGTAATGAGGCCCTGATTGCCTTGATTTAACCTGGTCTTGTTTCCTAATTAGTCCTCTGTCTATAATTTGGCTCCTCTCAATCAATGTAATGATGGCAGTGATTAACCTTACACCAGGTAATTTATTGCATGATGAGCTACAATCCACCCTAAAAACATTTTTTTTAATTTAAGTCAATAAAATAAATAATTGATAAATCAAATTTGACCATAACGATGAGGACAGGTTTGAGTTTAATAGCGAGCCCCAAAAAGACCTAAGTCTAATTACATATCTGGAAATTTAACTGATTTAAGGCTTCAAGAACAGAAGTCTTAATGATGTTAATTTATTAAAGAGCATATGCCAGTCATCATATTGTTAAATATTTTGAAATTTACATTAATATGAGGACATTTTGGGGGAAGCAATTTCAGAATCTCAATATCCTTACAAGTGCTCAAGTAAAGATCATAAATGACAGCAGAGCTCTGTGTGGGACACTTGGCCACAATAAATCTTTTGGTGCTAATGCTTACCAATACAGTTTCCAAGAGCATCCTGGATAAAGCCAGATCCACACTGAACTTTGGGCAGACAACGGAACGACCCCTGGGTGTTTTGGCATTGAAACTGCGGTCCACAGTTATGGATACCGGTCTCACACTCATCAATATCTGGATGAAGACATCACAGAAGAATTGCCTGTCAACACGCTATGAATAGCAGCCAAAAAAAATACAGCAGATCAATGTCTCCCTACAAACAGCAGAGACCTTTGCAGTTGTTGCTGTCAGTGAGCTCATATCCTGTTCCACAGCTGACTTCTCTCTGGCAACGGAACGAGCCCTCCGTGTTGATGCAACGCTCTCCTCCCCGACAGTTGCTGGCTCCCACCAAACACTCGTTGATGTCTGAGAAAAAACAGGATAGACAGTAAAGGAATACATCACATGTCTCCTGCTGAGGCTCTGTTGTGTTAGTCTTTTCTAGTAGAAAAGTCTTTTCTTTATCACCAAAAACAGTCCTGATATTAAAATATAAGACTGAAATCATTACATATATATAACAATACAAAAGGAGCTTACCCTCACAGCTCTTTCCATCTGGTTTGAGTTTATAGCCTTTGAAACAGGCACAAGTGTCATTCCCCACACAGCGATGAGCACACTTCCCTGAGAGGCACCACAGAAACATTCATATCTGATCCGCGCTTTTTAACGCAAGTGCAGAAATCAAAATTGTTAGCTTTTATTATGCTTTACCATTGCACTCATTATTTAATGCTGAATCTCCATTTTCAGTTGTCTCGTCCTTGTTAGGCACTGCAAGAGAGAGAAAAAAGCATGCTTATTCATGCTTTCATACCTTATGCATGAAATCTTTTGGCACAACATTGTGTTACTAGTGAACTTCTGACTTTGATGGTCATTAAATTCCTTATTTTATCCAGTCCAAAATCTCATAATCAGCATGCTGAATCTTACACATTTCCACATTAATGTTCAGTAGCTGAACCTAAGCTGCTTTATATTATGAGCTAAGAAAATGAGCATGCAATGACCATAAGCGTCCACTAGGGGGCGGTGTAGTCTTATGTTTGACACCAGTACTCCTATTTCTACTTCTAATTATTTTGTTGACTTGCATAGGTTTTCACTTACTTTAATCCACTTTTTTATGCCCACTCTACTTTAAATTACATATTTTGTTTGTTTTATTTAAAAAAAAAAAAAAAAAAACAATAAAAGAAACTGCCTCCTGCAGGATTGCATTTTTTACCCACGTTCTCTCTGATGCGCTGTGGCTCCTTCCACACAGCAGGCTCGGGACACCAGATTGCACTGATGGCCAACAGATAGGTTGTGGTCACAGGGTAGGCCAAGATCATGGGCTGTTTTACCCAGAGTACAACAGTCACAGCACATCTATCGAAAACAGCATACAACACAGTATTAGAGAACTTAGCAGCATAGACGTGAAAAATTTGCAAATAATTGAAAGAAAACAAAATACAGATCTTTTCAGGATATTGTGTACCAGCAGAGGTAAAACAAAAACGAAGAAGAGCAGACAGAGGGTTGGTATGCTGGTTGGTTAAAGAAGTGAGACAGCCTTTTAAACTGACAGCTGAGAATAAGTTGCTTTAGACAGCCAGACAAGCTCTCAATCAACCAGACAGACAGAAAAAGAGCTTTTTTGAGACGATACGCCAACTGGCAGGCTTCAGACGGGACCAGAAAGGCAGTCAGTCAGTTAGAAAAAGAGAACACAGAGGGAGACAGTGATGAGATGACATCAACCCCCCTCTCCTTAATGCATGCTCAGTCAATCATTATGACAGCCCGGTAATGTCAGTTATGGACAAGAAAGGTGGGGAGTGTGACAGATGGGCATGTTTTGGCAATTTGGTTATGCAGCTGGAATCTGACTGTGTGCGGTGGTGCACACGTGCAGCGTTTGTAGCGACTGCAAGACTGAACACACGCCAAGGAGAGCAACTGTAAGAGTTGTGTACCAGTAGTGGCTGACTGCTACTCTCTGTGTTTGTTTGTGTGTGCTTGTTTATGTGTGGGTATATGCCTGTGTGGCCTTGACTGCTAGAAAACTTTTTGTTCTTAGGACTCTTTTAGTGTAAACCACTCACAACAAGCACGCAAACACACTCCTGAACAGTTCGCACAAACAACTGCTTTATATCTTATCTTTGTGCAGCTTTTTCTTGCTTCTCCCATGCTTGCTTGGAGTAAGTGGCCTTTTTATTAGTTTCATATGTGAAACATCAATACAGCATTCTGCTATCATCACTGCAAATCTTACAAAACACAATAATGCAGTTTCTAAATTGAAAACATAAAACCTTATCCAGACAGCACATTGAAGCAAATCCCCTTATCTTCTCTCTGACTGATTAGAGAAAGTACAACATTATTTTCACAGATATTGTCATTATTTAAATGTACATTTTGTTCTGTCCATCTCGCATCAGCATGCTGTCTTTTTCCTTGAGAACACGCAGATTATTTGAAGAAGCTCGGAGTTATGGAATAAGCCACCCACAGTCCTGATTTCTTTCTTGTCAATCTGACGTCCTCCATATCAAGTAAATGATTTTATATCCACCACTGTAGCCAGTGTTTGAGGAGTTTTGCACATTTGAGACATATTTTCACACAGGAACTATGTAAGCACCTACAGATTTTAAGCATATTTGAAAATGTGCATATTTTTCTCAAGCTTCTCGTGTTCCTTCTTCCTGATGTTGGGAAGGTCCACAGCTGTCTTTCTCTTCGTGTCCACTGCTACTATGTCCGGTTGGTTAGTCATCACCAGTTTGTCAATCATCCTTGGGGACGTGACCTATTTTGACCTCGGGACTTCCAGGCCATAATCGGCAGAGATATTCCTGTATACTATGCCAGCCACTTGGTTCATTTGTGCTGCCAGATGCTCATAGAGTTACAGTTACTTTCTTTAGCCCGTAAGTGTGACTCATGTCAGGGCCTGGTACTGTCTAACGCTTCATGCTTGAGACTTTTTCTTGGATGTCTGCCGCTGTGATGGTTACTGGATCCTGTTCAGGGAAGCTGCTGTGGTCTCCTCTTAGCTCCACTAGCCACTGAGCATTGTTGTTACGTGTTGCAACGCCGTGGTGGTGTTATTCTCATATTGTTTTTGCGCTACTAAAGATGCTCCAGATTTTAAGCATTTTAATTTCACAAAAAGGGTGTGACAGGAGAAACTTTGTAAAACGACTTGAAAGCATTGTAGAGAAAATTATTTTTGTAAGTGCATCATCATAGCATGCTGGCAGCCATGCCAGCAGCAGCAGCAGAGAGAGGAACACAGAGCAGCCGATGTTTGCCAACATAGAAGAGGTTCTGGTAAATATGGAAAGTAATCAGCTTTGGTTATGTGTTAAGGTTGGCTCGTTTTCCCTCATCAGAGCTACGCTGCTAATTTTATTAAGCATATTTGTAGCATGCAGTGGCTGTGTGGGGCTACAACACCTTTAAAAGCTTCTATGCAGTATATAGTAGATCATAACTAAACTGTTAAAGGATAGAAATTCTAGACCAATTTCTTTATTAAGTAATTTATCAAAATACTTCTGAAAGACATAAAACCAGTTAAAGGGAACTAATGAAGGTGAGAAAAAGAATGCATTTAAATCTGTAATCAAAGATGGAAGCAGAACTTACACAAGCCTAGTTTTGTGTAAAATTAAAGATTTTCATGCTAGTTATAAAGCTCACTAATAATGAGGTTATATTGGATTGTAACCCCATTAAATGACTATTTATTTCAATTAATTTAAAACAAATGGGAACATTTCTCTATAATGTTGATGTTTGGTGCAATAGCTATGCCTAATCATCTTCACTGTTTTGGTCCTTTTGTTTCTAAAGGTTGACTTTAGTGGTGGTTTTGATTTTCCTGAAGGAGACACCCTCATTACTCATCGAGTTACACCACTGACCAGCCAGTCGGTGGCATACAGTCTGTTGATGACACATTTTTGGATTGCTCAGATCGCTTGGATCCCCAGAGGAATAGGTACTAAAAAAGTCCTGGTACCAGGTACTTCCATCTAATGGAAAACCCTGAAAACCGTGGTGTGCCGACCTGGGTAGCTACTAATGGAAAAGGGACTTAAAATTACAAGAAAGTCTGGCTTCTTAGAAGCAAAACATAAGGAAACCAAGGGTGATTCAAGATTTTTTGCCAAAAACACTGTATATACTGTGTATATAGGACATATAGAATGAAAATAAAGGCAAGAATTTGCCTGAGTTTGGTTAAGGAGCATTTCAAGGTGCTTGGATATGCGCTGGTGAAATATTCCACAGTCACAGTTTAATTTATAATCTAGCAACAAGTTTCATTCCTCCCTACAGTGACATGCCTCATCCTGCTCACACACACCCACACACATAGAGATATACAACACTGCTCTCATCAATCACTTGCCATAATCATCGTCCAACAAAGTGGTGAAAGAAGTTTTTTGGTGATTTACTTTTCTGTTTGGTCATTTCTATTAGCAAAACACTCATATACACTCATACAAACGCACCTTTGTAGTCTTGGTGTCGCAGGTGTTGGTGAATAAAGAATCGCAGGCCCCCTGGTTTTTGGCAATGTTGATACCATTGGTGCACATTTTATCCTCGAGCACTGTTACACAGCACTGCTCCTGCACTATCCTGTCAGCAAGAAAAAACACAAAACACAGGTGGTGCATTTACTCTCCGCTCTATCAATAATTGGCTTACGGCAAAGCAAATCTGTCTTAGAAGTGCAGCTCATTAAAATCGGCCCGAGGCGAGCCTAAAGGGGGTCTCATGTCACACTGAAAACTGACGAATGACTGGGCTGAGTAAGTCTAGAATGAGCTTAGCGATGGACATTGTGTTTGCAATGCTGACAGCTCTCTGAGGTCTGTTCAGATTGTTTAACACCCAAGAAGTTAAACCAAAGATTTCAGTCCCAAGCTGCACATTTGTCCAAAAATATCTCCATATTCTTTTGATGCAGTGACTTGCAGAGCAAAATCACTAAAACAAACCTCATCCTACATTCACACCCTATAAAAACAACAAACAAAAAAAGCAGAACAGCAGGGGCCCTAATCGGCTGACTAACATTTGCCAGTATCTGTAGTTTACTTGCAGCCACAATGACATCACCGGGACAGAATCAGTCCACCATTTCTTAAGAATTTAGTGACACAGTTAGGATTTGAGAAATAGCCATAACCATAAAATGAGTAACATCTTGATACAGGATGTATCGTAATTGACCTTCACCTCTGAGATCCCCTTAGGGATTAGCATAACACAAATCTTCTGCAAGAATCATTTAAAAAATGACAATAGCTGTTTAATTGGGAAAAGCAGTACTGGGAAGCAGCCAGCCCAATCGGACAAAAGAGTGTTATCATAAAAATATGTTTTACTTAATGTTTCTGTTCAGATCAGATTTCGTTGTATTGTCTAACTGTCTGCCCAATCAGTTAAGGGAGCGGAGGGGAGGTTGACTGTTCCTCCCTGGTCTGGATCTCTGTCTCCCTGCAGTTTTACAAGACAAAAAAAAACATAACAAACCAAGTTTTTTTTATCATCTCTTACCAGAAACCTCTTTCCACATAAACCACTCGAGATCCAAAAGTCACAACAAAGTACACGCCTCCTCTGCAGAACCTTTTAAGGGCACAGTAGCGTGCTCCTGTTTTCCTTTTACCATTTTTCTCCTGGTTTTTTTTTTTCTTTCTTCTTACGTTGGTGTCTGAAGTAATCGCTCAGATTTCCTGTTATTCCCTCCCTCTATGTCGGATTTCACTTCTAAGGTATTTCCTGGGTTTTGAAACAGCCCCTCTTCTGACCCCCCTCACCTTTTTCCACCCCTAAATATTACCCTGCTACCCCCACAAATCCCTGCCCCTTTTCCTCTCCACTCCTCACACTATAATTTAGACAAATTTGGAATCACTTACAGTGGCTATGGCAAATGTGTTTGCCATCAGTTTGGCTTATAGGCCCTGAACCTGTGGCAGCACACCTTCTATGGTTACCAGCAGACGTGTTATTATCCCATCACTATTAGCGCTTCCTGCTCTCACGTGAAGTGAATAATGTGCCTAGAGATTTATGGGAGTAAGGTAAAGTGATCTCATATTAAGGGCATTTAGACATTTCCTTAATATCCAGCACATGCCAAATCACTTGGGCCCAGTACCATGGATAGAAAATATGATTTTAAGAAATGCAGCATTTAACAGCTTGGAAGTCTATAAACTACCCCACTTAAACCTAACAGAGCAAAGTAGCAGACAGCAGTGGCTTACCTGCATGTGGTTGACTCAGAGATAAGGGGCAGGGATGCACAGTCTTCATGATCGGTGCCATGCTTTTGCCCATTTTTACAGCAGTCCTCCATTGAGATTTGTTCTGCTCCTATTAAAAACAACATTGTTTTTACCTTTGCATGTACAAACAGGTGAATCACAACAGGCCCCACATTATAGTGCTGGCCACCTGCCTGCCTACACACACACACACACACACACCAAGTGCCTAAACACACTGTGCCTCAAATATATATCAGATGGCAAACTTCTGAGCATCATTTGAGGGAAATGAGCAACATTTATCCGATGAGCATTTGTCTTTCAGCAAGACCAAACAGTTTTTATTAATTGAGCAATGATGATCTGTTTTTTTGTGTCTCTTTCCTAAACAAAAGACAATCCTGCTATTGTGACCCAAGACAAATTGTATAGCAAATAAACAAAATTCAGAGTCTGTTTAACGATATGAAAAAAGCCTTGAGAGATTTTTTTGTTTGTTTTTTGCCAAAGACAATGAATGATGGATATGTTTTTGCAGAACCACATGAGGCCTTTTGACTGGAGCGCGACCAACTCTGTGGTAATCTGGCTGTTTATTCATGTGGATTAGAGAGTTTGGAATGCTTCGACTCTCTAAACAATCAGCCGTAACAATTACATCAAGCACGTTCGTTTGCCTGTGGTTAGTGTGTTATATGCCAAACGTGAAATAGCTTTGGCAGATCCACGTCTTGGGCTTTTTTTCAGTTTTTTTGTTGCCTGTGTCTCAAACCAAGATCGGTCTACAAAATTGACATTAATCATCGTTATTTCCCCCCTGAGAGGAAAAAGAGAAAACAAATATTGAATTATCCAGAATAGTGATTGTGAAATACCTCAAACAGAACCATCTGCGTCTAGCAGGAGTAAGCAAGATCAGATAATAAGTTAGATTAAGCAGGTAGGGAGGGAGGACAAGTGTCTGGAATTGCAGTCCACAGTTTTATAGATTTGCTGCCCTCTCCCAGAGGTGCAGGAGGAATGTTTTATTATGACCATTAAATCAAACTAGTCAAGCTGAGGCGAAAGCGGGAATAGTTGTTATCACAAACAGTCTGCACACTGGTAAACCTCGTGGAAACACAACGCAAGAGCTGCTGTAAAACTTAATTTCTCAGGTTCATCACAAGTTTCTATAAGTCCCACTTAAAATCTAGAACTAATATGAGGAGAAGCATAACAATGACACAAGAAAGAGTTCTTTAAAAAGTGACACGTTTTGATTGTTGTCTGTTTCTTTAAGAAAGTGAGCGAGGTTACAGGAAAAGAAAAACTGTGGCCATTCCTATTACAGAAAGGAGGTTTAACCTGGCAGAAAGGAGTGAATATGGATATAGGATTTATTGGTAGACAGGCACATTAGCTGACTCACTACTGACTTCTGGAAGTCTGGCACATCACAGTATTCTCTGGCCAATAAACCTTGTAGCAGCTGGATGAAATGAGATGACATTTTAAAAGCTTTTCACATGGACCTACCAAGCAGGCTCCCCCAGCCTCTCTCTCTCTCTGTCTCTGTCTCTCGCTCACTGACTTAATTTGTTTTGTGAATGTGTAAGTAACAACGGGGTTTTCCATAAAAGCTAGAAAAACAAAACTGTGCTCACACGAGGCTGAAAATATGGATGTTTATTAACAATAATGAATCCTATTTAAATGTGTGTACCCCTGTGCATATGTGTAATGTTTTGGGTTTTTTTACCACTTCCAGTAACTGACACCATCTTGTCAAAACACATGATTTGTATTAGAACTGGAAAGGCATCCAAGAGGTACACTTCCAGAGTCCAAAAAAATGAACTAATCCTAAACTCTTTCTTAGCTTAGTCAGTGCATTTTAAATGCCAGGAACAGTTGGTCACTTATTCTAAACTTCCCCCAGCGATCTGTTCTGGACTTTTCCCCTCACAGTAGCGTTCTGCTGATAACTAACTCTAACCCACTAGGCATCACTGACTCATTCCTTTGCTACTGCTGTCTGCTGACTTGAAAACCTAAGATTGAAAGACCAGAAGTGCTTTAAAACTGCATGGCTTCTTGTCTTTTATCAAAAAAAAAAAAGAAGAAGAAGAAGCAAACCAGGCACAGCTGTGCTCTGGTTTAGATACAGCCTGCCATAATTCTCAGTCTTCTCGGTGCATTGTCTGTCTGGAGAGGGCTAATTTCCATTTTGGATGATGTTGCTAGCTGTGAGGGCCATTCTCTCTTGGCAGAGCAGCACATGTCTTGTCTGCGTCTAGACGCCTCATGTAAACAAGGCATAATGAGCCTACTCGTGGAGCCCCGCCTACACAGAGGAGCTGGCCTCAGACAGACATCACAACATAGAACTGTGCATCTCTTTCATAGGCACCACTCAAAGCTTACATGTGGAAGCTTCTTCCAATCTTACTGATATATACAAAAGGCTGAAACCGAAGTCGAGCTTATCTATCTGGAACGCATTTGGTTATGCAGTTGGTTGAGCTGATACCCAGCAGATCTACAGAAAGACCTGCAACACAACCCCCTACAGAGAAGGCAGCTGAGAGAAAGGTCCCCCTGCTGACTGTGAAATTGCTCCGTGTGTGACCACAGCACAGTGGGCTTTTTAAGACACAGCTAGTCTTATGGTTTGGTGACCCTGCTGTGAGGCTCAAGTATAAATCTCACCCTTCTGTCTAGGACCACCCTGCCCTGGTGAGATACTGGTTGCTCTTACAGAGCATCACAGCATACCAAGGCACTCGGCCTTTGACTTGCAGGGCAGAGAGTGAAGAAACCTCAGGCAGGGATGACTTTTGCTTCACAACTGGTGTGAAACTACATTTTAACACTCTCCATGTGGGGTAACATATCATCACTTCATGGAATGGAGTGATTCCACTCCACAGTGTAACTAATTAAAACACAGTAGTGAGAGAGTTAAAGGTAGAAAATGTTAACTGTAAAGTTGTATAGTTGTGGGTTTTGTTGATGCAGTGCACAAAAAGTTGGAAAATGGTTTAGATGGCACTTTATATGGTCACAGTGCTACTTATTGTACATTGTAAGTGGTAATAAAAAAAGAAACAGAGGAAAAACAATGATTCTAAACAATAGTTTCAATCTTTTAATTTGAGATGTTCAAGCCTTAGCAGTTTTAATAAAGACCTGCAACACTTTGAAGCACCCACCTTTGCAAACTTTGCTTTCATCACATGCCCCAACTAGCCCCCAGACAAATGCATCACTTCCCCAAGTATCACCCTTTAGCCTGTTATCTGTCTGCTTCTTATTTTGAGTACTTTAAAGTGAAGTTGTCATGCAATATGCGCTATTCATCCAAATCACTGTCACATGCACAGTCCCACTGCTTGGCTCACCTCGCAGCAGTGATACCCAGCTTCTCACGCTTACCTTGGCCAAGAAGAACTCCGAACAGAGAGAAGAGCAACGCTACGCGCAGACCCATTGAAAGAGGTGAGACTCAAAGTATCAAAAACTGGAGAGAAACAGACGTGGACGAGGTGGACTTTCCGATGCTGGTTGTTCCGCGGGGATGTGTGAAAAAACTGCAGTGCTCCTTAAAAAAAAAAAGATGAAGAAGAAGAAGCTAGACTGGGAAAAGAAGTGGATTTGATGGAGCTGAGAGTCGCAGTTGCAGCTTGACTGAAGGAATGAGCGTCTAATTACGGCACCGCGAGGGGCGGGCTGAGGGCCACAGGCGCACACTTACTGCTTATCTTTTTTGTGTGGCTTATTTCAAACCACATCGCAGTTAGAGTTTATGATTACAATATATAATTTACAGGTAGTATATTTTAGCGAGTGTACAAAAGAGCTGTCGTTTTAAAATACCTCCTATTGCAGATCGTTTTTTTTTTTTGTTGTTGTTGTTGTTAAGTGTCCCGAAGCAACATCTGGAAAAACTGCCTCTGGAGATGGGACTCGCAGTCATCTTCGGGCTACTGTACCGTGAAGTGTGCGCTCACACATGGAAACTGCACTTCCATCAATGGCAGAGCAGAGTATTTCTGCCTGTGACTAATGACTGTAGTGATTACCCAACATCTGGAGCTGGTTTGGGGGTATTTTAAAAATGTGTTGTGGCTATGTCCAGACTGTAAGCCTTGAAACCTTTTGGATTCCTCTGAGGGAATAAGGGGAATAAAAAATAAATAAATATTTTCACTACCACTAACTGCTGTTATTTGCTGTTATTTCTGAGTTTGGTGCACTTAAAGAGACCTAAGACCTGGCTCTGTGACACCCCCGCCTCCCAACCCATCCCACCCTTAATATTGTATCTTCACAGCAGTGTCACAGGTCCCTGCAGTCCTACTATAAAGCTTAAATTTCTATAGTAATGTGAATGAATTCAATCTTCCCTAAGTGTGCCACATGTGTGCAATCAACATCAGTCAAAGTGATCACGAGCTGTGAAAAGTGGCTACATATAAACAAGCCACAGACGCATGCACTCACACACGTCTACCAGAACTGGCAAGAAGTGGAGAAATAATTGATATAGTGCTTTATAAACATTTTGTACCAACTAAGACCCTCTGCAAATTCAATCAGTCTACTGGCTCTGGGCATTGTGACAGAGAGAGAGAGAGATTAAATGATCTTCTAATCAAAGCCATATGGCTCCACCACCAGTCTAACCAACAAGAAACACCACCAAGGGCTGGATATAAGGACACCGTAGGCGTATAAAAAAGGCCACAGGTATATGACTGTCATAAAAGGATAACTGCCCTTTTAAATGTGTAGTGCTTGATGATCTGTGTCTTGATCTCTTTGTGCTTCCGTCCACTACAGTGTGTATTTTCTGCTAGTACTCTGACAATCTCTCTGTAAAAGTACATTTTAATACAGCACACTGGTGTTTTGAATGTTGTAGCTCATTTAATAGCATAAACAAATTGCAAATTCTTGGCAGTTCTCTCTCATTTCACTATACCACACCAGTTTTACAGAGGTGGGTAACTGGGGTAAGTTGTTAGGATGAAAAATCCACAGCTTCCTTTCTCAGTATATGTATCAAATTGCAATATTTCTAATATAATATTTTTGAAAATGGGCTTTATATTATAAACAAGCTTCGGGGGAAATTGTTTGAGCAGGTAATCCATCACAGAAAGGTTTTGTCTCTTTTTTATTTCCTCCTTTTTCACTGCACCTGCATGGAAAATGGGAACTATTTTTGAATCAACCTGCACTTGGACACTACAGTACAGCAATTAGACCCTGCCACAAGTAAAAGCAGACATGCTTTTATAATGGATTACCAAATCATTTGGCAAAATAAGCAAAGTCTAGTATCAGCAAGACAGGAAAAAAAGTTGCCATAAATCCTAAACGGTGTCATCAAAAAGTATTTGGCTCCTTCCTGATTTCTTTGTGTTACTTTCTCACAGAAACAGAAATGTCCACAACGCAGGACTTTGTTGTGTTCTCAACCTGTGGGTTAAGCCTCTACTAGCAATGCATATGTAGTTCTTGGAGACCTCTATGAGCCAAGGATCTAGGGGGGTTATCACAATAACAAAGGCAATTACTTTTTCACACAGTCAGGTATGTTTGGATAGATTTCTTTTTTTTTTTACCTTAATAAAGTTACTTATTATTTAAAAATTGCATTTTTTTTCCTTTCTCATAGTTACCACTGTTGCTTCACTCAAGGACATGAGTTTAACTCCACCATCTGGCCTTTCAGTGTGGAGTTTGCATGTTCTCCCCATGTTTGCATGGGTCGTCTCTGGGTACTCCGCCTTCCTCCTCCTCGCCAAAGACATGCAGTTAGTGAGGTTGGGTTAATTGGTGATTCCAAATTGCCCATAGGTGTGAATGTGAGTATGAATGGTTTTCTGTCTCTGTGTCAGACTGTTGACCTGTCCAGGGTGTACACCACCTCTTGCCCTATGGCAATTAGGAAAGGCTCCAGCTCCCCCCAGCAGCAACCCCCCCTCCCACAACCCTGATAAGGATTTGGTTTTTACTCTGGTTATTTTCATCTATTGTTAAAATGTGTTTGATGATCTGAAACATGTAACAAATATGCAAAAAAAAAAGGAAAAGGGGGGGGGGGTGGTGCTCTGTGTGCTCTACCTTTGGGTTAAGACTGTAGTTCTACTATAGTAAAGCATATGTAGTTCCTGGAGTCCTCTATCAGCCGAAGACGTAGCAACCCCTTCTTAGAATTATCACAACAAAGGGCAAGCCTTTAGTGCTGACCAATCCTAATCTTATCTAATAAGAGATAATATGCCATAAAAGGAATGAAGAATGTCCAACATGAAAGCCAGGACCCTGCCATGCTTCCAGTCCAGCTGGCTGGAGAACAGTCAGAGGGCAACTTCCCATGCCTTTCAGTCCACCAAAAACAACTAAGCCTCATTCCTTCGCTCCACCTTAAATCTACATTTGGGCTTTAACAAGTAAACGCAGCATGAGCTGACTTGCAAGCTAATAGGTGAAGGAAATTGGAGTGGCCAAGGTCGCATTCAAACAGTGTTAATCTTGTTGTTGGGGGTGTAGCGCAGCTCCTTTGAAGCTCCTTAAAGCTAGTCTTGCCACGTCTATGTCAATCTGCAGAGGGTCACAAACACATCAAAGGCAGACTGAAATCTGCCCCGTGGGACACAAAGGAGTTTGTAGAACAACATTAAACTCAATTAACATGGAGCTACCAAGCAAAAAAGGTGTAGAACATTAAACCTTAGCTGGAGCTGCTACTCAATATATAAGGAATAATAGTTACTATACTTGTTCAGTTATGCAAGTTGACCTGAATGCAGAAGGTCTATGCGTAAATGTTTTGACCTCTGGTGATGAGAAAACCATTCTCCATGCCTTGTTTATAAGAAAGCTTTTTACGTCAACATTATGCCCCTGACGGATATAATCACACATATTGTTACATGGGCAGTGTCACCAGAATATATAATATAAAGAAGCCAGAATATACATTAAAAGATGGTAAATAAAACTGCATTTTCCTTCACGTTGTGAAAACTATAGATTTGCACTGTGTAAATAAAGCCTGACAAACCGGGGCAAACAGAAATATTCTGCACAATGTATTTGTCTTGAATTTTATTAGATTATTTTTAATTTGCTATTAATGTTCTGGCTGTGAGGGGCCGTGAAACACATTTTAACAATAGAAACATGAGAGTTTGTGATTACTGTCATTTGATTACAGGAGTAGTAACAAAAGAACAACTAAAATGTCAGGTTTCAGTCAGAAGTAGAAATACTGCAAAACCTACTAGCTTTAATTCTGATTTGAACACAAAAAAGTACCATTTGACATCTGAATTCATAATTCTTGTCATGCAATACCATTTAATCATTAAAACTAAAATGTATTTGGTAACTTGAAGGCAATATTTTTTAATAAAACAGTACACACCACACATTCTTTGTGCCATCTGTCACATATCCAATTGTTTAGGAAAATTGGAGCTTTAATCCAATACCCTCTTCTCCACTGTGACAGCTTGGTGCATCCTGGGAATCTGAATATGTGCGTTGGCGTTTTGCAAGTGGGAATATATTGTCAAGAGATTGGAGTTGAGAATCTTGACAATCGGGTGAAGCAGTCTGAATCATCTCTGGTTTGATTTCTGGAAAGGTCTGATCAGGGTAGATGAGCTTCAGATAATCTTCAAAGAGTTCTTTAAATCTCCTACATGTCACGGCAAGTTCAGTGTTACTCTGGCACTGAAGGAAGATAAAACGGAAAGGATGAAACAGTTTTAATAACAGATGTCAAGAACTGAATAATAGTTATTGTTGCAGAATATTTGTCTATGGTACCTCACAGCAGGCCACACAGTTTCCAAAGATGAGCCTGATGTCTAATACAAACTCTGCGGGGTTTTGATAGCACATACTCTGCTCAGCCTCTAGACGGTTTTTCACTGTGGAAAAACTCACTGGTCCCTTTATAGTCAGACTGTCATCAGCATGTACCTGTAGTATTTAGAAAGGAAATGATAACAGAACAATAACACATTATTGGCATTTTAGTTTTTTCAAATCTGTGGTGTCCATCTACATGTAAACAGCACGCACATGGGACTATGGAGTTTTACCCTGTTTTGCCATGTAAAAGTTAAAATAAACAGCTATTTCAAGCCAAACCACCAGAATCACACTGACCCCTTAAGTCCAATTATCAAACACTGCAAGTTCTGGGCCTGCAATGAACTTACGGTTTATTTACAGTAAAGCTGCTCTGCCTCTGATTTCTAATTTCTGTCATCACTGATAAAAATGGTGGATTACATACAATTAAAATTACAGTTACAGTAACTCCATCTGACAGTAATCCTGTTAATTTTTCCACTATAGTCAGTCTTACTTTCAGACTCACCAAGAGAGATGCAGACTTTTGAAAGACTGAGTTGAGCTCACTGCAAAACAAGTACAGCAACAGCCTCTCACACTTCTGCAACACAAAAAATAAGCCTGAATTAATACATGTCAGAACAACCAAATACATTTCTCCCATCTGTGGTGTGTCAAGCAGAATATTAAACTGGTAAGAGTCATCTTTCAGGATCTCTCTTGACACCATTCTGCTTTGTGTCAGCCCTTGCACTCTTACCAGTTGTTATCAGTTATTAAATGCATGATGCAATGTCAGGCATCTAGCCCTTCAGATACTAAGTTTAACAAGCCACTGTTTTAAAGCAATGTAAATGTTTTACCATAAAAATAACAGCCTTGAAATCCTTTTGATGGTAAACTGATTTGTAACAGGGTGAATGACGTCTTTATTTCTACTCCCTGCCTCCAACGCCTGTTCTGGCAGTGTTGTACTTGGAAGTGCAGGTGAAATCTCCTGGGAAAATGAACTGCGTAGCTGAAGACTGAGCCAGCAGACAAGACCCTAGTGTGACAGCACAAGTCTTGGTTGCACGTAGGAGAAGGCAATGCACTGCAGAAGCAGATGAGAATATTAGCTAACCTAACAGCTATCACGTACAGGTTGACTACACATTTACTTTTTCCATCAAACATTTGCTTTATGCATGTTATTTTTTTTAAAAAACAGAACTTTTCTTGTTAAGATAACAAACACAAAATTAGACAAGGAACTCCCGTCTAACCCAAGCTATTTAAATTTCAATTTTATTTATACAGCACAAATCACAACACGCTTCAAGATGCTTTATATTGTAAGGTAGACCCTACAATAATAGAAAATCCCAACAATCATATGACCCCCTGTGAGCAAGCACTTTGGCGACAGTGGGAAGGAAAAACTCCCTTTTAACAGGAAGAAACGCCAGCTGAACCAGGCTCAGGGAGGGGTGACCATCCGCTACGACTGCCTGGGGTAAGAGAAGAAAGACATGAAAAAAAAAACATGCTGTGGAAGAAAGCCACTTGGCAGACTCTGTACTTCAACTTGATGGTTCATTTCCCAATTGACTGACACTCCTGGTCAGGGAAAAGCAGATGAGCTGCACTATTTTACTATTTACAATTACTATTTTTTATTGGTGTTTGAACCCATGATTTAAAATCTTACATTTAGGAACATAAGCGCTGGTTACAAATTAAAGTAATGTCGTATACACTAACAAGTTTTCTGCCTCCTACACACTATAATCAAGTAACATCCCCGCATAAACCTAGACGAGTATTTCTATAAATGTAAAGTTATCTGAAATGTGCTGAATGTGAGAATGAAAAGACCAAATTTGAACATTCAGACATTCGGCCTATATTAAGACAACATAACTGGTGGATCAAACTGAGGTAAAATGGGAGGATCTATCTTATTGCAGAGAACGCAGCTGTATTTATGGTTTATATCTTATATAATGTAGTCATAATGATAATTGGTGATTCTCTGTTAATGAATGAGTGTATTTGTTTTTTAAAAAAGATGCTGCTTACTGGTGTTTTACAAAACGGCTGTAAATTTGGAAAATGCATGACTTATCAGATTATGCTGAATTCTGAACTTAATTTGAATTACTTGGCATTCTAGTCATTTGGCTATTGTAGTATTATCATTATTATAATTACATAAATGGTAGTAAATCATTTTTTACAAAAAAGCACTGACTCGTTTGTCCACAGGGGAAAATGCTCCTTCAAAATCCGTCTCCTTCTTTATCGTTTTGGCTTCAGGTTTGCAGACATACTCCATCTCAGGCATTAACAGGTCACAACAGAAAGTGCAAAACCATTCCCTGCTGAAAAAGAGACCATTTACAGACTCAAAACAACAGCCAGTAAGCAGTAACTCACATCAACAAGTGCATAATGCTGCAGTCAGATGTAAATCTCACACCTCCAAGATGTAAAAATCAACTTGCCAAAAGTGGATTTGTTCTGACGTGCTTTTAATTCCACAAAGAAAACAAGCGATTGATTTGCTATTAAAATGAAAACATATGAGCTGTGACATTTTCATCCAAGACCAGTAATAAATAAAGTTTGATGGAGCTGACCTTGGAGATTTGAGGAGAGCTGGAATGTGGCACGTCAGATGAAAAGCTTTATGACATTTTTGGCAGCACAACAGCTGTCCTGTAGTCTGACACACAGCACACGAGGCCTCATTAGAGTCTTCCAGTTGGGTTTTATTTTGCTCTACCTGCTGCTGTTCCCCCACTGAACTGATATGAGTTGGAGGTCCAGTCTTACTCTGGCCCAGTGGCTCACTTGGAGTGTGTGAAGGGCAATAGGGTTTGTTGTCTGTGCTATGTATACAAGTCTGGACATCTTCACCTTGGGAATTTATTTGGGGTTGGTCATCTGTGCTGTCGGGGAGGCTGGCTCTTTGTTTGGGATGTACCTGAAAACAAGAAAACAAGATCTGAAAATAACTTAACCAACATTTTACAGATTTATCATGGTGCTGAAAGTTTTCATGATTGGTTATTACTGAATTATTATTAATAATAATAGTAGTAGTAGTAGTTTTAGTTTACACAGCATTTCCCTGTCTATTCCTTCCACTGTCTTGTATTTGTCAAAGTCAAAGACCATATGTACAGTTATACACAGGAATTTGAAATTGCAATGCTCCCATGGCCCTCAGTGTACACTAAAAATCTAAAGGGAAAAAAGGGGAAAAAATAATAAAATAAAATAAAAGTCTCATGTACAAGACAATACAGTACTATACAATTATTTATGCATGTATTATTAAATACAATTTATGCATCACTGCCTTTTCCAGTCTTTGATATCATGTCTAGTTTGAGTCTTCTTGCCTATGAGTTTAATCTTTGTCTTCTGGTTATTTCCTGTTTTACTTTGAAGGTGAGCTATCTGTTGTGTTTCCTCCTACTTTCTGTTCTTCCTCCCTCTGTGATTGCCATCCTTGCCCAAATTGTTTTCACATATTGCTCATTGCTTTTGCCTGTGTTCTTCTACTTCCTGCTGCTTGCTGAGTTAATTAGTCCCCTGTGTATGTATATAATCCTGTGTTCCTCTTTTAGAAACACTGACTAAGCCCATTTTATAGGACACCTGATTTGTTGATGTACTGATCAAATATGGACATTTAAAGGGAATCTTTGGTTTTCATTTGCCAGTCATTCATAATATTCAATTCATTTATGCAGCTCCAAATCATAACAACATCCACCTTAAGATGCTAAACAATCACAATCATCTTTTTAATCACTTTTAGCCAGATTGTTTAACACAATCTTGGAAAGTGGGAGGATGCCTGAGGAATGGAGAAGTGTACTGATGTTACTGTTCAAGAATAAGCATGATGTGTAGATCTGTAGTAACTATAGAGGGATAAAGCTGATGAGACATACCATGAAGTTATGGGAAAGAGAGGTGATGATCAGTAAGCACCAGTACTGTACATGTCCACTGAAGTCTGCTTCAATCAGTACTCTCTCCCTCCTGGGGGCACAGTCTAAACACTTCATCCACCTCACTCCAGAATTCCCCTTTCTGTTCTGACATCCAACCTGTGAGACATATGTGCTGACAACATTCAAGGTGACCCCTTTTCCAGCTTCATACTCATAATTCTGTGTAATGCCACCTTCACCTCAACAATACTAATCTTTTCCTTCAAGATTACTCAATTTCTCTTCGATACCATGGTAGAATCCACGTCCAATGGTCTTGGCCTTGCTTGCCTTCCACCAGGTTTCCTGCCCCAAAAAATAAATCTACCCTACTTCTCTCCATCATGGCATCCAATCTGCTCCCGACTCTCACCTCCCAAACTCCTGTCTTTCCTTCTTTCTCACTGCCTCCTAACACGCCTTTCCCCGTTCTTCTTTCATTGTCTTCAGCTTACAGTAGCACAGTTTCCAAAGGGACCCTATTGGCCAACAAGACCAAAGGCAGTTGTTGTTAATGCTGATCTAATATGGAAATCTCATTCTTTAAGATATGCATGGTTGAACTGGCCAAGATTTACCCTTCTTTATACAACCCTCACTGCTTATCTGGGCTTGGGAACAGCAGTAGGAATACACTGACTTGTGAAGTTACAGATAAAAGCAACTAGCAACAATAAAAAAATCTATACAGTATTTGAAATAAATCATTCCCTTCTTACATAACTACTTTCATCATCTGGCTCATCTTTGATGACAATTATAGGCCTTGGAGATGATCGTTGTCTCTTCTTTGCAGCAGATCCCACTGCTCCACTAGCCTGGTGTATTTCTGGGGCTTTCCAAAAAATGCTGCTTGGGAACAAAGCAAAAATCAATCAAAGATAAATTCACTTAAGAGACCCATAGTACAGAGTTAATAGTGCCATAACAGAACAAAGAGATAATCTGTGCTTGTATACTTGCAAAAGTGTGCATACTGCTCCCCCCTACCTTGTTTTTTTCTGGGATACTGGAGTGTACACCACTGAACTTTGATGTCCTGGTGCTTCAGAAAAGTTTACAATGCATTTGTCATTATAAAAAAATACAGCATTACACATATTCTCTATGCTACAAAAAACTGCAAAAAAAAAAACAATATGCAAAAATAATTGCAAACATACCATTTCTGCTTGACAAGGAAGTTTCTGCTCGCTGAGGATAGTTTGGTTTCACTGTATACATTGGACCAGTTGAATCATTTCTCCTGGTCATATATGTGGGCTCAGTCTAAACACACCATTGCAAATCAATTACTTAAAAGCAGATATTATACCATGACAATGCCTTCAGTCAATACAGGAAGTTGCTTACCCTCTGTTGTGAATGAGGTAAACTGACACTACCACTGAGGGGTGGCGGAGTTATTTGTGCATAGAAAGGTGTAGAGAAAAATCCATCCATGGGCTTGGTTTGGTAGGTGGAGCCACTTCCTGTCCTTCTCTGCTGATACTATGATGAATGGAGACAATACAGAAAAAGGGAGAGCATGCCACAATCATTTTACTGCATGTGATAAAAAAGGCCCCACCATTACGCCGCAATCTAAAAACCCAATGCAATGTGACCACATTATGTTTTGAAAAGTCTCAATCAGCTTTCCAGATTTGTCTGCAAAAGACTGCTGCTTCTTTACTACTAGTTTCCTGTGCAGCTTTAACAACTTGTTCACATCAGTAGAAAACAAATGTCTGCACTTTACATGCCAGTATTGTCCTGCTGCATAATTGAAACCCAAACATCCAGTGAAGCAGACTAAACAACTCGAATAAGAAGATATTATCAAGCCTTACTCAAGAAGTTTCCCCTTTGTCCTCTGTTACATGCTGGCTTGCTGTTTGTCATGCAGATGTATTTGATTTACTTTATGTTTGAGCTATAAGTTCATCCAAGACTAAAATCCTTCCTGACAAGGAAAGACATAAATTGCTCAGGATGTGAAAGCTGTCAGCTCTATTTAGGACAATGCCATCTGCTGTCTGTGCTCGTTAAGAAGGCTTGTCAGTCAAACTTTGGCAAGCACACATCCACACTCACACAAAGAAACGCACAGTAACCTGGGGAGAAAGTCCAGGGCTCAGTATGCTCCTAGTTGAGCTAACATGGTTGGGCAGAGGCCTCGTAAACCTGTGGTCTGGTTGGGGAGGCAAACTGTGTGAGGGAGAGCCTCTCTGTAGGGGCCCTGGGACTGTTTGCTGTAGTTGGATGCTTTGGTGCCATGTGCAGGGTGGAGGAGGTGGTTGGGGCTGCCAGTGAGCTTGGGGGTTTAGCTTGTCCACCTGCATCTGGAGCTGAGCCAGAGTGCTATGGGGAGCTCCCAGGGCAATGCTGTGGGGTGAGCCTGAGGAACTCTGCCCACTGTGGGTGTGCTCATGATGAAAACCACCCAGCTGGTGGCCTGGTACACTCTCCACCATTAAAGTGCCTGAGAGGACATACACACAGAGACAGGATGAGCATAACAGGGAGTGATGAAATATATACAGTACAGAAAGAAAATTCCAGAGAACTGTAGGGAGATATGTGTAAAACTCGAGGCAGTTAGTAAGTAAAACTATGCTAACTTGGGTTACAATTGGATATAAGCAACAAAAGATAACAATTTCAATTAATCTGTTCCATTTAATCAGTTACTGTATAAACTGAAAAATCCACATGTGATGGCATTAGTTTGCTTGTTTTTATATTTCAAAATGCTATGTATCCAGTTTACAGTTATGGAAATTCTGCTTTCCTCAGACACTTCTGTTGACTAAATTAGACAAATGTTGCATTTCATTATGATTGTCAGCCTCAGATGAATATAAACAGCTAGACAAGGATTTTCATTTAATGTTGAGCTCTGCTCTCGATGAATCCTTCATTTATCCTTCAGATATGTTATTGATCCCACAAGGGAATTTTTTGTGTTACAGCAGCATGATAAAGAGTAAAAACAGTACAGTACACACCATGTAAACAACACAATTAAATAAAATGCCACAGGTGCCTAGTAAGGGGGTTATAGTATGAGATAGTCCAGGAATTTATATATTTACAACAGTGATAAAACAAACAAACAAATAACAGTAAAAATGAAGGTAGTTCAAAACAGTCAGAGTAAAACTGGCATTGTGTGAGAGAGAAGTGCAAATGCATTAATAAATAATAGGATTTGTCATCCAAGTTTTACTGGCCTCCAGCTAACTCCCCGTGACCATCTGACTCTCCTCATGCCTGTTTATTAATACTGTGCAAGTCTCACTTAGATCACCACCGCAGATACAATCTTATGGAAGAAGAATGCCCCTAAAATTATTAATTAAAATTGAAATAAAGTTTCAAGGTATACAAATTTACTTTAGCAGAAAACAAATAATCCATTCATTCTCAGGGCTGTGGATCACATCATTTGTTAATCTCTTACCCAAATCAACATTTGAGGCCCAGTAAGAGGCTCGGCACTGGAAGCGTATGGTGCTCTGCGGTACGAATGAAACACTGCATTTTGCCTGAAGGAGGTTTTCGATCTGAAACAGAATCTGCAAACAGAAGGAATGTTATCAGTCATTTTCAGAGTAGGAACATGCATTCTGCAAAAGCCATATGCTTGCGCTTCATCACATCCGAGACATACTAGGCTTAAAGACGACCTGAGATCAGGAAAACAAGACTGTGACAAGATACTGCTTTATGGCTAATTGATTAAAGAGGCCTCACCAAACGTTTACAGTACAAGAGGGCCGTGCCCCCATTCTTGGCTGTGGCCCATTTGATGAAGTCGATGACATGATCCAGGTGTTGGGAGAGATAGCCAATGTCTTCCTGTTGTTTACGCAAGAGACTCTCATGATCTTTTGTAACAGCCTGCAAAAAAAGAAAACGAAAAAGAGGAATGCAGTGTTAAAGCAGCTTGAGCGAAGGCACTCTGAGCCTCAAGGCCACACGAAACTCACCATACAAATAACATTCTTCTGGAAACAACACCACAGCAAGCTACAGGACTACAGAGTAAAACTACTCCATGATAGTTTTACTCCACAGTATTGTTTTGCTGCATGTAATCGTCTTTGTCATACCTCAAGTTGATCAAGTAGAATTTTGCCCTTTTTGTTTATCGCGAGGATTAAACTGCTGACAGATTTCTTTATTTCATCACGAACAGAAGTACGGTTCTGTTCCACCAGAAGAAGTCTGAAAAACATACATTTAAAGTGTGACTAAGAACAAAATATACATTTATTAATATGGAAGAAGTGACTTTTTTTTAACTAGACATCTTTAAGGAAAAATGAAATACATACCCACTATTTATGGAGTCTGATACTTCTTCTATCAGTTTCTTTTTCTCCTGTAACTGATGAGTCATATGCTCCATGTGCTCTTTGTGGTTTTTATAAGCATCTTCAAGGAACTGATAACTAATTCAAAAACATTAGTGAGTTAATACAGACAGGTTAATATGCATAATATGCATAATGAACTGGGGGGTGGGGGTGTAACTTAATCGCTCAGTGAATTTTTTTCTCCGCCTCAAATGCATTACATGGAGAGATCACAGTATCAATCAAATCAATCCATGAAAAGTGGAGAAAAAAATTGCAATAATAATGTATTGTGAGTGAAGTATTGTGATATCATTTCGAGGGGTGCCTGGTGATTCCCACCTCTGTCAATCAATATTACTGAAACAATGCGGTACCTGTGGTCTTTATGCTTGGTGAGTTGGCAGTCCCGACAGGTAAGCAGGTCACATGTCTCACAAAAGAGTTTCAGTGGCTCTTGTTTGTGGATATGACAGAACATCGGCCTCTGATTCGACACAACACAAACGTCTGGAAAACAGCAAAAGGCTCACCATAGTTATTTTTAAACTAATTCTTACAGTATAAAAAGCATGCAGTGCATACTGATGTATACTTATCATTTTGCCCATTAAAATATTGCGGTAGCAAGAATCACATGATACGTCAGCACAGGCATTTAATTTTTTTTAAACAGCTAAATGAGCAGGTAGGTTTGAGTACCTTGTGATACTTCCGACTTCTGTCTGATCATATGGTCTTTGGTGAATTTGACTCTTTGGTGGGCCTCCACACAGGTGGTACACAAGTACTCCACACACTCAACACAAAACCCAGCAGCTTCTGTGTTGTCATCGCAGGTCATACAGAGCTATAGAAAGAGGAGTCAAGCATCAAAAGTTAATAAATATTTGGAAGCATGACGTGGAGATGATGGCTCAGCACATGGGGCGATCGTGGCTCAAGAGTTGGGCGTTTGTCTTGTAATTGGAAGGTTGCCGGTTCGAGCCCCGGCTCCGACAGTCTCGGTCGTTGTGTCCTTGGGCAAGACACTTCACCCGTTGCCTATTGGTGGTGGTCAGAGGGCCCGGTGGCGCCAGTGTCCGGCAGCCTCGCCTCTGTCAGTGGCTACACTGTAGCTTGCCATCACCAGTGTGTGTGAATGGGTGGATGACTGGTTGTGTAAAGCGCTTTGGGGTCCTTAGGACCAAGTAAAGCGCTATACAAATACAGACCATTTACCATGTTTTACCATTTCTTGTTCAATCAAGGGAATGCAATGATGAACCATATCTGCTAAGTTGATATCAGTGAAGTATCCAAGGGTGCTGTTTCTACTGACAAGCATTGCTTCTGCTGCCCAGATTTCAGAGCTACAAACCAACAGAAGACAAGGTAGCTTTGTTTTTATACAGATATCCCCTTTAATATAGTGTGCACCTGCCCATTAAATCACTGCAAATGGAAATCATCTAGTGCCTTATTCTGGTTCTTACAAGAGCAATGCTTTTTTCTGCATGGCCAATGACAAATAAAAAATACAAGTAAAACTTACGTAGTTATATTTTGATAATTACCCTCAAAAACCCAGCCTGTCCCCAAATCGATATTAATTCATTTGTTGCCAACCTGGACTGCTCTCTCCACTGTGCTGCTGGGCGCCTCGAATGACTCCTTCACGAACATATTATCCACCACATCTGCCGCCATACATTCCTGCCTGCACACCGGACAGCGGATCACGTTTACTGGAATCAAGCAGGCGCATAGGTGTTGGTGTAAATCAGTAAAACTGTACATTTCTGGTATTATTTACCATCAGATTATATTTTTTATGACATTTAGGTGATTATGGTTAGAGGTAGCTACAAGCATTCGTAAAATGTATGCAGTTGTGCGTGCAGCTGCTCTGGTTGTAGAAAAGGTTGACAGCCATTAATCGGTCCTTGATCTGTGTTTGTAAACAAAGTGACTCACGTGGTTTGGTCGCGCCGTCGTCGCTCTGGGAGACGGACGATTTCGTCACGTCCAGATTCCTCGACGGTAAAGGCAAGCACCTCTCGCAGAAAGTGTGCAGGCACGGCAGAAGTTTGGGCTCCTTGCTGTGGAAGCTTAGATGACAAACGGGGCACGTGTCCAGGTCATGTTGGTCGAGTGCACCGGACCGCTCCTCTCGCGTGCTCTGTGCTTCGTTCTCGACTGACAGGACAGCAGTATGTCCCGACTCCTGTTTTTTCATCGCATCCATCGGAAACAGTTTCTGTTCTCCAAGTCTAGTTTACTCTGATTCAACGGCACGTACAGGGAGGGTAGTCTGAAGCGTAGGCTATATCTCATTGCTCTCTAGCCGAAGAGAGCGCCTTCTTCGTACCTGCGTTGTCCTCCGCGCGCTCTCTATCAGTTCAGCATTTGTAAGCGTCGAGTGTATTACTGTCTACGTGTGATATTTTGGGGAAAATAATTTTTGGACTGTTGCAACAAACAGGAAGCACTAAAGAAAAAAAGGCTACCTGTGTCGCATGCTCGTGTGCCCCAGATGTTGTTGGTCAAATTAGAGCGCACGCGCTCGTTGAGGTAAGAGTGGGGCGGGGTCAAAATTTTGATATGAGAGCCGCTGGCTGCTGTGTGCTGTGCTGTCGGGAGGACAAAGCAGCAAGAGTTTGCCTGATTCTTGTTACTCTGAAACTTTACACAGGGTTCAGTTCAGTACAGTAATACTGTGTTATGCTTCTGGTGACTTTATTTATTTATGGCACTTCATGATAGGCTGTGTGAATTTCAAATGCATTAGGTTTTGTTGGCTTCAGGCTTCAGCCAGGCCTATGGACATTTTTTTTTGTAACGTTGTAACACTGTTTGCTGAAAAGATACTCACAAAGTGCTGGTGTCATATTCACATATGATTATGATTATAAGAGTGTTTTTGTTCTCAAGTTAAATGGTATTCTGAAAAGGTGGTGAAGAACTGTTTTAAAAATGGACACACTGCTCTGGTTCAGATTAAAGTCACTTGCGCAATTGAGTGGAAGATAATGTCTTCATGGTTCAAGGTTCATGGCCAATCTATGGGTTAGCCTTGAGAGAAGTGCGCTGCAGTTCAATTGTCCACATTTTGGACACAAACATGAATCTAACAGCGGAAAGCCACAGAATCCCTTTGAGTGATGGTAACAGTATTCCACTCCTGGGACTGGGCACCTATGGGGACCCTCAAACGGTGAGGAAAATATCACGTAGTCTCTGTATTTCTAGATTTAGATTGCTGTGTTTGATTCACCTTTTATGCGAGGCTTTTTTACCTTTAGTGATTTGAGTTTCATCAGTTAAACAGGATCACTGAGAAGTACACACTGTGGCTGTAGCTTAAAAAAAAAATCAAATAAAATGTATATTTTCTGTGAATTTTCTAAAGACACCCAGAGGCACTGCATTTGACTGTGTCAAGCTGGCCATAGATGTGGGCTACAGGCACTTTGATGGGGCGTTGGTATATTTCAATGAGCATGAAGTGGGTCAGGCCATTAGGGAGAAGATAGCTGATGGAGCTGTTAGAAGAGAGGACATCTTTTACTGCGGAAAGGTAATATTTGTTAGCTTTTGTTTAATCAACTTTCATTCCTATAAACCTTTAAGAACTAATCATGTTATTGCAATGGTCTGTTGCCTGGATATTTGAATGTTCAGGTTGTTTAAATTGCTTTTTAAATTTAGCAATGTTATTTTTCTCAGCTCTGGAATACCTTCCATCCACCAGAGTTGGTGAGACCAGCCTTAGAGAAGACATTGAAAGCCTTAAAACTGGACTATGTGGATCTCTACGTCATTGAGCTTCCAATGGCCTTCAAGGTTTCTAAAAAATAATTTTACTAATTTTTACAATAAAGTATTTTTAATTATTTAATACAAAATTACATAATAGGGGTTCAAACACAGGAGCTGCATAGCAAATACTTCAAATCTGGCCGTTGCCACATTACACACATTAGAATCAGATAAGATTATGTAGACAAGTGTTTGGTTAAGATTGGGTACCTGGAATCAGTATGTTTCTTTGTTTAAGTGTTTTGACCATGAACACATTGTGTCACCTTAGGTCACTATAAATTATATGCTTAAATAACCACTTTTAATGCAAAGTATTTAATTATGCATATATTTTAGCCTGGAAAGGCCTTTTATCCAAAGGACCAAGATGGAAACTACATCTACCACCACACAAATCTCTGTGCAACATGGGAGGTGAGCTCTATTTAAAAAATGGTCCTACTATGTAAAGTCTTTGCATATCTCCTGCTCATCTCTAATATAATATCACTATGAAATTAAAAATATGTTGTTTTGTTATGTAAATGTAAATACTTTTTTACATTTGTATTAGCAGCTTGCATGAGAATATGCTTTTCCTCCACATGTCAAGCTAAGCATGACTTCATTGCAGGGCTTGAATGAATGAATCCCAATCAGCACATCAAGGATTTCATTCTTCATGTAGTTATGTTATCATAGGCAGAAAATATTAAAATCAACGAGCAGAACTTAACACAACCTTTGTAGTGACATCATAAAGCCGTCACTACAAATAAAATCTAACAATTGAGCTCTTGAGCCACCTCTAAGTTCTTTATACTTTGATTTTAAGGAGTCAGACTTCCATGTGATGTTTAAGAGGTCTTGAGCACCAGTTCTCCAAGCTGTTATTCGTAAGTCATTGGGTGGTTTTCATTTCCGCATTTCGGCCAGTGGTGTTGGTGATTCTGTCAAAAAGTGGAATGTAGAACCGAATGGTTATCACTCATTGATTGGCCTTCCGTGACCCCAGATCACAATGTTATTGAAGCAGTGTTGGATCATCTTGACAGAATGGAACAAAATGCAGTCAACACTGAAAGAAGAGCTTTGAATATCCTTCTAGCAGCCTGGAGAACTATTCTTGAAGACTACTTAAAGGAATTGCAGGCTGTGTTAAAGAATAAAATTTGGCATGTCTAATAAACTTTCAAGCTTGTTAGAATTCTAAAAACTCTATTTTGTTATATGTATAATTTTATATTTTGGTTAGTCTGCACCTATTTCCCATTTTGCAAAATATTTTTTAAAAGGGAGATGGCTCACGACTTTTGTACTTGCATTAGTACTGCATGCATCTAATAAAATATTAGGTAGGCGTTGTTTTATCTTATTCAAGTGTTCTTACATGTTAATACTGGTCAGAGTGTTTTTTCTGCAGCACATTACTCTCAAGGACAGTGTCATAAACAGTTTATTTTCCTTGTGTCTTGTATTTTTCTTGGCTATCTCAGTTAGCCTGTAAAGATTACTGCTATCAATCTTTGATAAGGTATTAATATTTTCTTCTTTCAGGCTTTAGAGGCTTGCAAAGATGCTGGACTGGTTAAGTCCCTGGGAGTCTCCAACTTCAATCGCAGGCAGCTGGAGCTGCTTCTGAATAAACCTGGTCTCAAACACAAACCCGTATCCAACCAGGTGATCCCAGTTTGTTTCCTGACCCCTAATGACATCTCAATGAGGGTAGTTTACAAAGTAAAATAGTACTGTACAGCATACATTAGTATTCTGGGTTTTTAATATGAAGGTATTTCTAAAATAGACTCTCTGCCAAAACATAGTCAAACACTATGCTGAAATACATTTCATTCATTAATCTAGATTAAATGGAATAGATTTTACTTTTGATTCCCATCCAGTTTCCTTCCTACTTGTAAGACTGAGCCCTGTCATCTTTTTCCCTTCTTCTTATTTACCTTTAGGTCGAATGCCACCCATATTTCACACAACCAAAACTTCTGGAGTACTGTCGTCACAATGACATCGTGATTGTTGGCTATTGCCCAATTGGCTCCTCCAGAGATGCATCTTGGTAGGTTTGAAAATATATACACTTATGTAGGCTGGTGTGAGGTTATTGTGATTTTATCCCCCCTGTTACTGTATTAATGTGAGACTGCAAAAATAAAAACAAATTATTGTTGTTACCAAACCCTCAACGTGACCCTAAGCAGAATTCATTTGGTAAATGACATGGTGCGTATTTAACTGTGTCTCTTTTATAGGGTGAATTTGAAATGTCCTCCTCTGCTGGACGATGAGGTGCTTGTATCCATTGGGAAAAAATACAACAAAAGTAGTGCCCAGGTGGCCCTGCGCTTCAACATACAGAGAGGAGTTGTAGTGATCCCAAAGAGCTTCAACCCTGAGCGGATCAAACATAACTTCCAGGTACTGTACCAACATTTTTAACTCTATGTGCACGTAAAGTCAAAGTTATGGTACCATTGCTGCCCGGTTTTAACTCTTACATGCATTTTTGGTTAAATTTGACCATTTTGACATTGGAGAACAGTAAATATACCCAAAATGCCACCTTTCTGGCCTGAAATTTGATGATGTTCCCTAAAATGACCCAAAATTAAAACTATTTTAAAATGTTATACTTTTGAACAGGTGCTACAAGTTTTTGTAGGCTGATGCGCAACCCACATCCTCAACTCTGCTGTTTAAGCCCCAAATGCATTTTCCTTACACATGTGGCACATTCAAGGGGAAATAAACAGTCCTTACAACAGTGTGAGATTTACTGCCAAGAAGCATTGTTACAACAAACAAATAATCCACCAAACACAAATATCCGTAGGTTTTGCGGCAAGTTTAGTTATAAGTGCAATTATATTATTAGCCTACATGACTGGTGCTTGTGCTTTGCACCTGTAAACAAAAGTAAGCATTATGTAAGAAAATAATCTAACAATAAACTAATTAGGACCCATTTTGTCTGAGCTAAGTGAAATTAAAAAGAGATTGAAACAGGGATCAAAAGAGGGATTAGAGGTCATAAGATTATAAAGTCACCTGATCTGCCATTTCAGTAAATGTAAGAAACGTGCAAATGCTGCACAGGCAATGCTTTGAATGCTCAGACTATTTTGCAATAAGCAAGTTTTTTACTCTAAGTTTAAAATAATATTGAATTCACAAAGACATGAGGACAGCCTTTAATGTTTGTAGTGATTTATACATGGTTATGCAATAAATTCAACCAGTTCCAGAATGGTTTTGCCATTTTCACCTTTAATAAAATCTCATGAAATCATTATCGCTATTATTTTCATGTCTAAAGTAAATCAGGCCACGAGATTGTGCATAATAGTTATTTTTCTCCCTGCTCTTTGAAACATGAATTAAAAATTAATCCTCCATTAATGTCAGCTAGACTATTTATACACTCTAAATAGATCTGTAGTTCAGACTTTGTTGTAGACACTTAGGAATCCTGACATGTGTCAAACTGACTACAATCATAATGCAAAGACATGAAATATATACAGCATGTAAGGGTTAAACAGTTGAATGAATGAAAGAATGAATGAATGGATGAATTTAAACAGAAGCAAATTATTTTTTTCAGATATTTGATTTTTCACTGACTGAGGAAGAAATGAAAGCCATTGAAGCACTGAACAAAAATATTCGGTTTGTTGAGTTGCTGATGTAAGTACAAGCTTTGACGGACAAATATCTAAACATTTTTTTGTTGTATAATGTATGAACCAAATCCTCGATATTAATGGTAGTAAACACTTTTTTTTTTAAAACTCAGGTGGAGTGATCATCCGGAGTACCCCTTTCATGATGAATACTGACCTTTGTAACTTTTACGTGATGTACTTGATTTTTAAGAAAGATGGAATAAATAACAGAGAAATAAAAGTTCACACATTTGTTGAACCAGCTTAGTTTAGTTTTCTTCCAGTTTGGTACATTTTCCACTCTAAACACTAGAGGTCTCTAGCTCACAGTGGATTAAAAGAAGTCTAACAGGCCCATAATTCATTGTTAATTCCACCAGCATAAACAGCAGCTGACACTAAATCAAATGAACATTTAAGACTAAGACCTTGAGCCACCCTTCATTTCTTTAGATTTGCATCCAATGAGCCAGATTTTTTTTCACATTTTTTAAAGTGGTCTTGAGCAATAGTTCTCCAAACTTTCTGCAGGTCTTTCAAAGTTTTTCTTTGGATATTGGATAATTTAAAATCATTTTTAGTCCAGTACCATTTTCACAGGAATGTATCTTTGGGCACTTTGTTACTAGTAGCCTGTCACAAAAATTCATGATTTGTTTGTGTCTTTGAAAAATGCCAGTGATAGCACAATACAATAGTACTAACGACAAAAAATGAAATACTATTTTTGCACCAATACAATGATAGCCAAAGAGTTATTGGCAAAACATTTGGCATTTCTCAGCATGCTGTGCGCTGTGTCCTTGGAAAATCAGAGGAAACTGGGTGAGGAGAGGACAAAAGAAAAACCAGGCCTAAAAAAACTATTGGCAGCAAAAATCTGTCTAAAAGTCATGTCTTCATGAATAGGAAAATATCAAGCAAATGCCTGACATAAGACCTGAGAGATGCATCTGGCCCTTCAGTTTTTATCAAGTCTCATCAAAAATGTTCTCAGTGGAAGAGTGGCTGTCAAGAAGCCATTCTTATCAATCAGAATCAGAATTAGCATACTTTATTAATCCCTAAGGAAATTATGTGGGTGCAGTTGCTCCAGTACAGTAACAGAAACAATACAATATGTTACAGATTTAAGAAATAGCACAATATATACAAATCACACAATATTAAAGTATCAAGGATCAAGGACTGACAAAGGTGAATAATAAATATCAAGGATTGACAGAGGTGATTATAAATTAAACTCAACCAACTATATGATTGTGGTGGTTGTGTGAGTGAGCCGTGGTGTATAAAATGCTTTGAGTGCTCAAGTGGAAAAGCACTATGAGAACCAATACAATGACCATTAACTGAAAATCAGTGGCAACATTTATTATAGAGTGAAGAATACACTTTATATTGTAAGGTAGAACCTACAATAATACATAGAGAGAAAAACCCAGCAATCATATGACCTCCTTTGAACAAGTACTTTGGCCCAGTGAGGGCCGGCCATCTGCCGTGACCAGTTGGGGTGAGAGAAGGAAAACAGGATAAAAGACATGCTGTGGAAGAATAACAAGTATGATTCAATGCAGAGAGGTCTATTAACACATAGCGAGTGAGAAAGGTGACTGAAGAAGAAATACATGCATCATGGGAATCCCCCAGCAGCCTACACCTATTGTAGCATAACTAAGGGAGGATTCAGGGTCACCTGATCCAGCTCTAACTATATACTTTAACAAAAAGGAAGGTTTTAAGCCTAATCTTAAAAGTAGAAATAGTGTCTGTCTCCCGAATCCAAACTGGAAGCTGGTTCCACAGAAGAAAACTGAAGGCTCTGCCTCCCATTCTACTTTAAAATACTCTAGGAACAACAAGTAAGCCTGCAGTGCGAGAGCGAAGTGCTCTAATAGGGTGATAAGGTCATTAAGATAAGATGGGGCCTGATTATTTAAGACCTTGTATGTGAGGAGCAGGATTTTGAATTCAATTCTGGATTTAACAGGAAGCCAATGAAGGGAAGCCAATATAGGGGAAATGTACTCTCTCTTTCTAGTCCCTGTCAGTACTATTTAAGTCATTGTAAACATGTACACAGGAGGTCATTAGAGAGATACAGCAGTGAGCGTGTACAGTCATCTGTATTACATCGTGGAAGTTCTGTCATGGTTTTGAGGTGCATTTCAGAAATGGTGTTAGGGAGCTTGTCAAAATGACTGTCAGTGCACTAAAAGTATATCTGGATAGAAAAACACACACTATGACACCTTAAGAAATAGTACATACATGGATTAGCCTCCCCAAAGCCCTCAATTATTGAATCAACATGAGATCATGAGATATTGACAGAGAACAGAATAAGCCCACAACCAAAGAAGATCTTTTAATACCCCTCAAGATGCCTAGAACTATTCCTGTAGACTACTTTTGCAGGAAAGTGTGCCTAAGGTGATCATTCCCAATATTGACTTTCAAGCTTGTCAGAACTGTACAAAGTCTGTTAACCTCTGTGACCTTATGTACTGTTTTTGCATGTATCTTTGCAATTTTCAACAAGTCTCTGCAACAGTTTCGCAGGAAAGTATTTTAAGAGGAGGGGTGGCTCAAGACATTTTTAAAGTACACTAGTACACTTTATACAACAGATTGGAGATGGATAGGCTGAGGAGTAGCTCAATTCTTCTTAGGCAGGCCTTCTTGTAGGGTGTATGCGACTCAAGGAGGCCTGATTAAAAAAAAAAAAAAACATCAGAAATTATGCTTGGGCGGGGCTTTTCCCACTTGTGGGTATTTTCCATTCAACGGTTATTTAGAATTAAAGAATATGTAAAAGAACCTGAGGCATATTTCAGGCCATGTCTGCACAGGTTTTAATTTAACTAAAACGGTATCAAGTAAGTGTGATACAAAGACCAAGATCATTTTTATCCATGAATGGAGGGAACTGTACAGCTCCTGAGGAAAGAACACTGTTGTCTATAAGATTATAATTTTCTCGTTGCAGTTCCTCCTCTGCAAGTTAACAAACGAACACATTTTCATGTTGAAGGTTCCAGTGTAGTGTTTTGGACAATGATCAATGGGTTATCCAAAAAACTTAAAACCATTTTAAACCTAGCCACTCATTTTGAGAGGCTTAAAACTAGTGAGACAAAATGATATAATTTCAATATATGATGGGGTATTTTGTTGTTTTTTTATACTTTGATGAAAATCATTATTTTAAAACACATGGAAGTCACCAACTGCTATGTTTGCTCCCTTGCTCTGCTGCAGCCACTTTGATCTTCGCATTCACCTTTATTCACCATTAAAATCATGTATGAGGCAAGAGTTGTCTGTCAAACATTGATGTGAATTGCCTAATAATGTCTGTCTTGTTGCTTTAGAGAGGGTAAATGAGTTCATTTGGATCAATTGGAATTACAGTTGTGGGTATTTTATGACTGGCCTAATGCTTCTTGGAAAAAAAAAGTTTTTGTAAATAGCTATATAACATCTTTTTTTAACCTTAACCGACACATTTTAAGGTCGCCTAATCCAGTCAAACTGCTGTGGATTAGATTTTAACCTATAGTCTCAGCAAGCATTAAACAAGATGTGTTTACACATATGGTTTAACCAGCACACTTCTGTTTGATCTGTGGAGACCAGATGGACCCTGGAGAATGCACAGAGCAAGCTTGTTACAGGTAACTAAAACTAAACTAAAAACTAAAACGTTTATAAAAAAACTTTTTCAATTAATGAAAATATATATTAAAGTTACACTTCTAAAAAAAAGAAAACTAACTGAAATGATTTTGTGAGATTGAAAAATGAACAAAACTGACATTAGATTTAAAATATACAGAGGATATTTCATTTGTTGATTATTTGTTTTGCTTTATTTTATTTTTTAAATGAAATAAAAATAAAGCCTAATTATAGAATTCCAAGCTGTAAGAACTCAGGCACAGGGGATAATCAGAGTTGTGATTTGTGGCTGCACACTTAAGGGAGCAGCAGAAAAAGACGAGGAAACGCAGCCCATTGCTGAGCTCACCAGTGTCTTTTACCTGGTTTTGCTTGTCTACACATGTTGCTACAGAAGTGTATGAAGTAGTTGTAATAATTTAAAGCAGTGGTTCCACCTTGGTGAAGGTCAGAGTTGCATTGTTATCTATGAAAAGGGGCCCTTTGGGGGGCGAAAAAAGCTTAGAAACCACTGATACCTGTTTGTACATGTTAACAGCGGTTAAACTATTTTTTTAGACGAGTTTTTGCACTTCTAAGTTTCTCTTCTGTGTTTTCCTCTGTTTGTCTGACTACTTTACATACTCTGTATTTTTCTTTTTTGATGTAACTTTGAAAAAACTTTACTTGCAATGCAATGGTCATATTTGCAACTTTTCAGATGCCCTGTGTGTTCAGTTTGTCACACTAGAGGAAACTAAAGGGAATCACGGATGGCTTCATTTGTATGGATAATGCATACGTTTTAAAACGATGGAACAGTGGGCGAACAAAGGAGATGGAGTTTAGTGAGTTGGTGGGGGTGGGGGGTGGAGTTAAAAACATCTTAACTCTGTTCTTAAATCTGTCTCCACCTCCACACAGATCCTTTGCATTGTGACCTTATAACAAATGCCTTGAACTAGACCCATCTGGACCCCTGTGGTGGGAAAAAAAAAATCTGAATGGGCTTCTGGGACTGTGAAGAAGGATTGAGGGAATAAAGCCTCCTTTTTCGTGGTCTGAATTAATGGTGTTTTTGGAGCCGGGACTTCATGAAGCAGGATGGATATTTTAATTCCCAGGAGTAGGAAAATACTGAAGAGAGACAGCAGAAACAACTAGAACGATTCGTGTGAGCAGATGATTCAAAGTTGCACATTCTAAGCATGATGCATTTCTGCATACCAGCCCCAGTAACAAACATGACTGAACATGTGTGCTGATGGTCCACATAGTCCAACCAGTGTCTCCACCGTACTTTGTAGTTGCTCTCAGAACAGACCCTGGGAGACTGTGCGTGTCAAAAGGTTACGTAATTATCCCACCACGGTGAGACAGCAGAGACCTCTAGTGTGCAGTGGGGAGTTGGTGTGTGTGCATTTCAGTGTGGGGGTGTCTGAATAGAAATGGATGGCAGAGAATGTGTGTGTGTGTGTGTGTGTGTGTGTGTGTGTGTGTGTGTGTGTGTGTGTGTGCGAGTGCTTATGGGGCAAAGCAGAGGGAAAATCACTCAGCTTCACCAAAGTTTCCAATTTCTCAGTTCTCCGCCCCCTTCACTATATAACAAGCGTGTTATATAGTGAAACCTGAAGCGGCAGCAGAGCTCCATATGGTCTGCTCTCTCCTGGAAACTGTCACACTTTAACACTATGAAAGGTGAGTAGCTTTGATTATTAAACACTTTATATTGTTCTGGGTTCACAGATGAAAAAAAATAAGTGAAGTCATTGCTCCAAAAAGCTTCAAACTTATTTGTCACAGAAGCTTAGTGAAAGCTCTTGGGACACTTAGTTTATTAACCTGATCTCTGCAATGGTTCCTGATTTGTCCATGAAGTGCTGCTGTGTAAAAAGACAAAAACAAAAAAACATACTAACATTTTTTCAGCAAGCCGTTTCCTTCATTGTCTGCAGTTATTATTTCTGTTCATTAAAAAGAAAGCCTGCAAAACCTGATTAAATGCACTTCTCATCTAAAGCAAGAGCTTTTGATTAAAATGCAATTCTTATTAACTAGCTGTGCTTTTCATTGCATTGTGTCTATCAAGCATTCATTTTTTTTCTTAGATGTAACACCAAAAATTACAAAATGTCAGAAAAACAGATTGATTAGCTCAAAGGCTAAGCTTATTCATTTATCTCTGAGACGACTTCTTGTGCAGTATTTAACTGATGGCCGATAAATCCAGTGTCCACATACAAGCAATGCAACTTACAACGTGTGATTTTAGAGTAGATGGCGTGAGAGGATTTGATATAGTGACGACAGGAAATATACACAGCTGGCCGACAGTGTGGTGTTCAGTATTAAAACGTGATTATGAAAACAAAGTGTGAGGAAAATAGCCTTGAGAAATCTCCGTGCTGTTGGTTCTTGGCATCTCACAGTCAAATAATGACCGGGGCTCCTCTTCCTAACACGTGCACTCAGAGCAAGTTGCACATAATGAGGCTCCGACCGTTAGCTAACAGCAGTGTGCGGTTATTTCGTAAAGGATCTCTTCCGACAACAGGTTATGGCAGGTGTCGTGCCAAGGTAGTTATCCCCGACAGAATTTGTTTCCAATGCGTCGGGAGCGCGCACTGGACAGGGAGCGCGGATCCAGTTGACTCCTCTACCATTCCAACCAAGCAGGCGTGGAAACTGATATGCTTTAGTGAAAAAGTGAAAGATGAGTGTCGTTACATAACCGTTCAGTTTGTGGGTTGCAGCAGAAAACGTTACAGTCAGTGTTCTCACGTGGTGTCGGAATTGATTATTCATCAACCCGAGAACTTGTTGCCTATTACAGGATAATCGCAACTGTGTAAACTTAGTCTGATTGTTGGCCATCGACGGAAGTTATGTCTGCTGGAACCAAAACTACACCTTTCTGACTACATCACTGAACACAACCGTTTTAGTCTTGTAAAACAGCGGTCCCCAAACCCCGGGCCTCGGACCGGTACCGGTCCGTGAGTCGTTTGGTACCGGGCCGCGAGAGTTGAGGCTCAAATGTGAAATGTATAGTTTTCAGGGTTTTTATCGGTTTTCGGCGTTATTTTGTTATCGTTTTTATCGTTTACTCGGTTTTCCTGGGTCTTTTCACGTGTGTTATGAATAAATTTTCTTTTTTTCGGTACCGGTACTAGTTTTATTTTGTTTATCCGCGACACCTTAAAGGCCGGTCCGTGAAAATATTGTCGGGCATAAACCGGTCCGTGGCGCAAAAAAGGTTGGAGACCGCTGTTGTAAAACACAACCCAACTAAGCTTTAGAGGGAGGAAAAATAACCCGTTGATTGTGAAATAACTTTGCCATAGACCAAGTTGTTGAGTTTTCTTCCAGCCCATCTGAGTGATAACAGATTTTTTTTAATACATTACCGTTTACAGTCCCACTGAACTTAGAGCAGGGGATGTCAAACATAGTCAGAATCGATTGGCAAAGACTGCAATCCGGCCTGCTGAATGGGTTTACAAAATATTAAAGAAGGTATAAATATTGGAAACTTAACTTAAAAAAAAAAGCTTTACAGTTTTCACTGCTGATAAAGACCTGGCCTGCAGCCATTCATTATGCACCAATATTCAGTTCAGTAATAGATAAACAATTAAATGACAGAAAAATTGCTATATTTCACTGTCTACTATAGAAACTTCCGTTTTATGAATATGGGACAGTCTGGGCAGTGAGCTACTGGAACCTTTTCTGTAATTTTACACATGTATCATGTAGAGAAACTGAGATGTGCTGCCAAAATTGTAATTGTAAATTGTAAAAAATTAATTATCTTATATTAAGAAATCTCAGGGATTAAATGTGGAAAGTGTAGTTTCACGCTTTGAGCCCACTTAAGATCAAAATCCCAAAAGGCTGATTCTGTTCATCTGAACGTAGTGTTTTCAGTGGGAGAAACGCTTTGGCACTCATCCAAGTGACTTCTTCAGTCTCAGCTGACTGCAGGTTTTCACAACCTTATAAACAGTACATTTGCACAACGACTGAAACTAGGCCACTGATCAATGGTCTTTGATCAATGGTTGTTGATCAGTGGTCATGACAATTTGCACGTCAATGATCAAGTTGTGCACAACCATTACAAGTAAACTTTTTAACTTCTTTCCACAGGCTAATTTCATTATAGATTTACAGTATTTACGTTCACAGTGTTACCCACTCAAAATTAAGTCAGTCTGATTTTGGATTTTAAAATAATAGCCCCGTGAATTCACCTATATGTGAATATTTTTTGACTCAGTTCAAAATCCTATTATAAGGACACAAAACCCAGATCTTATAATATAGCCCCACTTATCAGGCAACATTTTGAATACTAAAAATTTAGTTTACAAGAATTATTTACCCACTTTGATGTATTTACAATACAGTACTGAACCACAAAGTCAGCCTAACCTTCAGTCAGTCGGCCAGTCATTCAGTAGCTCAGTCTGTCGGTCACTCAGTGGTTCAGTCAGCCCATTATGTTTCAGAAAGAGGAAATGTTGGCTCCGTTTCGTAGGAAGAAGGTCCTTTTTGCCTCCATGAGCTTGTTCCCAGTTTTGGCACATTTTCTCACAGTGTGCCTCTTCTCTGATGTCCTGTATTGAACGTGTGTGAATACCTACTATTTCAGCAAGGAAAGGCTATTGTAAGTTCGATCTTTTAGAGCCTATTAAAATTATGCTTTTTGAAGTGAGGCACTTGGCCCACAGAGAAACTGTGAAAAGGGGAGGTAAACTGTGATCTGGCTGCAAGGCCACTCCACTTTTGTTGAACTGAGCCTTCATTCCCACCAAGTAGCTTCCGAAAACAAGAGCTCTATTTTTTACCTCGGCCACAATTTGGCTCTGCCGCTGAGATTTTGGCTCCTAAAGTGGTTCTAACCTCCATCCCTATGTACACATCACATACAAAGTCACTTTTGTGCTCCACCTCTGCCCTTTATCAGCAGGAGCGAATTCCTGAAGATGGCTTCACACAAGGCTTTGTGATAAATTAACCTTCTATCCCCCGTGCTGTTTTCAGAAGTAAACATAGAAAACATGGAGAAACTACTCCTGTTAAACTAGGTCACACTACATGTAACTTGTGTTTGTGTGGATGTTTGGGGGGAAAAAAGGAAGGGGGAAAGAATTGGTACATTTTTGTAATCGGATTAGTGTGAGCGTGTTTCCTGCAGAAGGATGCAGGACTGCAGCAGTGACCATAATGTGTTCCAGAGAGAGGAAAAAGGGGTAACAGATGGACTGTGAGAAGCCTGTTAATGCAACCTGACAGGAGTGAGCACAGTCAGTGAGCTGTCTGTTTCCTCCATAGAGAGAAATTCTTTCAGTAGTGCTGGCCCCAAAACAGGGTTTGGCAGAGGTCCTGACCAACTTCTAATGTGGTCACATAACCTCAAGTAATTGCTGACCTCATTCAACGCACAAAAAAGATGGCATACATTTTGGCTTTTGTAAATACAATAATAGATGGCACATCATATAAATGTTCACCAAGAACTACCCAAGGTCCTGAAATTGCTTAATCTGCTGTTGAGGTTGTTGGTGCATTATCCTGAATGCAAACATCTTCACGGATAAAAATGCAGAAACAAATCTCAGTCAGAATTGTTGCAGCTGCGTATCATCACAAATGTATGGAAACACTTTTTATGAAGCAATCAAACGTGTTAATTTTATAGACAAAAAAGTTCAGTCTGTGCGAACTGCTGTCATGGTTGAATTGAAATGAGAGTGACTGGGACAAATAATGCATGATGTTTTGCAGCAATCTACAGAAGTTTACATGCAATCATCATAGGCATGAATTCTATGGTAATTTGGGGCTTTTAATGATTTATTTTTACATGTGATGATGAAGTTCATGCTCCAAAATTGACACCTTTAAGCTCTACTGAAATTGGACAAGCCATAAATGCCTTCTGAATGAAAGCTTTATTGTCACACGAAACAACGATTGAGCAATTTGGCCTCAGTGATGAGTTTGGAGGAGTAAATGTGAGGCTTTTAGTCTTAAGAACATTGTAGCAGTTTTCATGCTTTCAAGCATGGTGGTGGTAGCATCATGTTCTGGATCTGTTTTGCTGCTAGTGATCCTGGTACATTGCACAAAGTGGAAACATGAAGAAGGTGGACGACTTCCAAATTCTTCATCTTCGCCTAAAATCAGCAGCTCAGTGGTTGAACATTGGACACAAGTGGCTGTTCCAACAAGACAATGATCCCAAACACACTTCAGAACTGGTTTTGGAATGGATAAAGCAGGTTAACATTACGTTCTGAAGTGGCCTTTCCAAAACCCTGATCTCAACCATATTTACTCTTTGTGGCTTAAAAGTTGGGTGCATATCGCAGAAGCTTGTTTAGCTTGTCTGGCCGAGGTGCAAATTAGTAAGAGACATTTAACCAAATATTAGGGTGGGGATATAATTATGACCCTGTGTGGATTAGAGAAACTCTCAAAATGATTTAAACTTGTGACCACAACTGTATCTATTCATTTCATTTTGGATGAAAAAAACCCCACAGTGGTGTGTTTGAATCCAAAATTCACCATTTACATCCAAACTTAATCATAAACATAAAACATTATATTTAGGTTCCTGTTACTGTTTAGTATTTGTAAGTTTTTCATAGAAGTTTTTGTTTCCATGGTGTGCGATACCAGGAAGAATAGCTGCTGCATTTCTGCAGCTAAGGGAGATTTTACTAAAGTAAACTAAGCTAAACCAAACTATAGCATTTCCCTTTATCTTTCAGCATCTCTACTTTGTCCCTTGTGTGACTTTTCATTGTGATGCTTGGACTTTGTGTTGGTTTTGGTCATTTTTGGGGGTGGGTGGGTTGTTTGTTTGTTTGTTATGCTCTGTTCAACTCTGTGTTCTGGTCCACATTTGGGTCTGCCTTTAAAACAAATCCTGACACTATGTTATGTTCAATTTCTTAGGTCAATCAAACGATATGGAAAACACGTCCAAGGTGGAAGCTTCTAATGGGCACAGCAGGCCGCTGGACATTGTACCCAGTACAGAGGAGAAGATGACAGAAAGGGGACAATGGGGCAACAAGGTTGAGTTTATTCTGTCCGTGGCAGGAGAAATTATTGGCCTTGGGAATGTCTGGCGTTTTCCTTACCTTTGTTATAAGAATGGAGGAGGTGAGTGTCGCCAATGAACGTTTTTTGCTTGTTACCTCGTTATCTTGAGATATCTTTAGTTTATTTTTGCATTTACATAGTCATACACTGCATTGGGGTCTGGTGGCAAGATTACAGCCACAAGACACTTCAGATTAGTAGATGTAGTAGACTTTATGCATCATTTCCTTACCTTTGGAAAGAGTAGTCTACCTAGCATGCAAATTAAACTGATAAACTACAAGTGCTTTGCTTGAAAGTTGGATTAATTATAATTTTTTATAATTACTATCGTATGCATTAGCGTTGAAAGAAAAAAAAATACATGAGCTAACATGTGGGAAATTCCAAGGCAATCAGTAAAATAGTGAATAAGTAGGCCAGGCTTGTTAAATCCTTTAAAAATATGAAGAATGAGCCAACTCATGCTTAACTTCTAGCAAAATAACTTTGGAGCAGGATGTTTTACTAGAAAATCTTTTGCAACCTTACCTTGCAGTATGTGTACAATAACTTCAAGATGCAGCAGTCCTAACTGCACCACATTGCTCGAGGACATGTTGAAAACAACTTAGTCAACTTTTCCTTCAATCTGTGTGTGTACAGGTGCCTTTTTTATACCATACCTCATCTTCTTGTTTGCTTGTGGGATCCCTGTCTTCTTCCTGGAGACAGCGTTGGGTCAGTACACCAGTGAGGGAGGCATTACCTGCTGGAGGAAAATCTGCCCTTTGTTTGAAGGTAATCAACTTGTTTTCCCAAGAAATCATTTTATGGATATTTTATGGTGTTAACAGTACCATACATGGATACATTTGTCTAATTCATGTGTTAAATGTAAATATGTGATTGTCTGCAGCAGCTGCTTGTGAACTACAGAGTATTCCTAACAAAAATGTAGAACAACACTGAAAAAAGATACAGTACAAAGTAAATGGATATAGGGGACTGCAAGTTGTGCAGGGTCGAGTGAAGGAAACAGTCATGTAACTGAAACTTTCTCCTTACTTGAACTGACAACTTTGGGTGGATCACATCAGACACAGCACAATTAGCTTCAGTGGAGCTTTAGTGTTTACAGGCTGCTGTTAACAAGTGACAAAAACAGATTCAGTACATCTCCAGCTGTGCTTCGACTAGTACATGTCACAAGAATGAAAAAGACTAACAATAGTAAAGTACGCCTCTGTGGAACTAAACTAAACAATACTTACTAATATATACATTTGCACAGTTACCTGACTGTATGTTGGTTCAGCGACAGGTACTGTGGAAAAATAATGACCTAACTGGCCTGACCAATCAAGTCAAAGGATTGGTAATAGTGGTATTTTATTGCTTATCACCAAAAGCGTGTTTTCTGTTTCAGGCCTGGGTTATGGCAGCCAGGTAATTGTTGCTCTGCTGAACATCTACTACATTATTGTGTTAGCCTGGGCCATCTTCTTTCTGTTCCACTCCTTCACCTGGGATCTGCCCTGGGCATCCTGCAACAATAGCTGGAACACAAGTAAGACAAAGATTTTGTATCTCTGTTTATCATATATTACTAAGAAAATTCTTATTGGTGTGTATGACTTTGCTGTCCACATGGGGTAAATTTCTTTAATGGCCATATTCTAACACAATACATAAATACAATATTCAAGTATCTTACTCTGTCACTATGAACAATAATGGAAAAACATCTTTTTATTCTCAATAGACAAAAGCAGCAAATGTGACCTACACACAGTGTCATCCATGTCGGGCAGTTTGGATTGGTTGAAAAGCCCTCTCTGTAGGCTGTCTATAGATAAATACATATATATAAATGAACACAACTGTGATACAATAAACTGAGAAAAAGGGATGCTGATCATTTTTATGTTGGTTAAGATCATAGAAACCAGCAAATTATAATACCTCATGAAATTTCTGTGATTGGTCATTTCTGTCATACAAGTTTTTGTATTCAAAGTGTAGACAACCTCACTGTTCGGGGACATTTACCTTGTTGTACTAAAGCAGTCTGTCTGCAGTATGTAATAATTTTTTATACAGAAAAGGGTTTAAGGCTTTCTGTCTGAGATTATAAAGAGAAAAAACAACTCTGAAAAGTGTGTGGATACAAAATATGGACCAAAAAATAATAAAGTCCTGTGATGTACTTCAACTCACGACCTTCTACGACAAACAGTGTGAGACTAGTTAGCAGGCGAAGAAAAATAATAGCTGAAGACAATAACATATACTGAGATGCCTGCTTTGCAGCAATCCTACTACTTATTCCACAGATGTGAATAAAAAAATAAAAAATAAAAAAAGCAGAAAATTTAACACAAATCAAACATGCAGGGTTGTCCTGGTGCAGGATTTAACAGAGCAGCTGTAGAGGTGCAACCTGTCATACACAATATGTTACATTTCAGAACAGTTAATATCCATGTAAACCATAGGAGGAGTGGAAGGGGCAGACTCTTTGTTTTTCTTGTCACTGACAGTTCTTTGGCATCTGTATCTGTATGTTTGGAGTCACTGCCAACTGAATTATGATGTTTAAGAATTTTAGCATGTGAAGTGCCGAAAATCTTTGCCGGTGCTGCACATACTATTGGTGTAATCTTTAATCAAGGATACCTAGGTCAGCATCTCTAAAGGTCTCTAAAGACTACTTTTAGGCATGCAGATAAAATGTCCTTTTATGATTTTTTCTTTCCATATTTTTGAATAAAGGGAGTGAATGCTGCAGGAAAACTGTTTCTGTCTGTCTCAGTGTCGGCACTTGTTTGTCTTGCCTGTGTGTAACTTGGAAACCTTGGAGAACGCTTGGATTTCTTCACAGGATTGAATGTCTTTTTGTCTGTCCTTCATTCAAGATTCCTGTATGCCATTTCAGAAGGGGAATACCTCCATCAATCACCATGAGAACACCACCTCTCCTGTCATTGAGTTCTGGGAGTAAGTGTCCTTTTGTTTGACCATGTCCTCAAATGACCTTACATACCAACAGATTTACTAAACAAAAAAAATTCTTCTAGAGGTTTGGATTAAATTAGGTCAAACTACTTGTTCAAAGTTGTCTTATTTTTGTTTCTCTCCACTTTTTAACTCTTAGCTTCTGGTTCCTAAGGGTTTGTATCAGTACATTAGGTATAATAATTAGTTTTTCTCCTGTGCGTATGTTTTCGATTTAGGCGCAGAGTACTGAGAATATCTTCAGGTATTGACCACATTGGTTCTCTGAACTGGGATCTGGCTCTGTGTCTTGCCTTTGCATGGGTAATCTGTTACTTCTGTGTATGGAAGGGAGTGAAATCCACAGGCAAGGTAAAAAAAGAAAAATAATAATAATAAACCCTCCCGTGCTAAACATTCACAGTTAGAACAGGATCTGTGTTTTGTTATTGATGTAAACCATTAAATACCAATCTTCTGCCAGTCTTTTGTTGTTTGTAATAAATGAAAAACAAAGATTTGCGTTTAACCAAATTCATATAATGAAAATCTGCACTGCTTAATGCTACCAAAGATATTCTACTTTTTTTCATATTTGAAATCTTTGCAGACTAAAGAAGTCACATTTTGAAAAAAAATGAAAAAATAACACATTTAATTGAAATCAAAAGAATTGAATGGTAGGAATCACAAGAAAATTTTGTTTCCTTCCAGGTAGTTTACTTCACAGCTACTTTTCCGTATGTAATGCTCCTGGTTCTCCTGATCAGAGGAGTAACACTGCCAGGGGCCTCCATTGGAATCCACTTCTACCTTTACCCCGACATCAATCGACTGTCTGACCCCCAAGTAAGTTAAAAAAACAATACACTTGTGCTGAGGTGGTGAACAGTGGTTTACATTGTCAGAAAAACATATGTCCAGGCATGCAGATCAAATCTGGGAAACACAGCCTTTCATCTGTTCCACTAGACAGTACTGACTGATCCATCTGCTAATTTGGCAAGACTGTGGTATCTGACAGACAAGCTAATAAAATTTGGGTTAAGGAGAGAAACTTGATATAAACTGGCTTAAAACCTGCTCACAATGCAGAGGTCCCCAGTCAAAGTCCAGCATCCTAAGAATCGATGAAAAATAAAAAGAAGTAGGGTGAGGATTAGTGAGTGTCAGAGCCACAATGCAGGATTAAACAACAGAGTATCTGTGAATGTATTAAGAAGATGCCCCACCCTCTGCCCCCGCTGAGATGTTGTGCTCCAAGAATGCCTCAGGCAGCTGAAGACAGACAGTGACTGTAACAGGAAGAGGAACCCTCATGGAGGACCAAGTCCCAACATAGCCTGTAAATAAACAAAGTGGCTGACATCAAGAAATCCCACCAATTGCTAAAAAAGACCAGCCTAAAGGGCAGCGTAGAAGCTCTGATTACGGCAGCACAGCACCAGGCCTTAAGCATCAGATCCAAAGAGGCAGGAGTCCGCCACAGACAACAAGACCCAAGTTGCAGACTGTGTAAAGATGTGGCGAAGGCTATCCAACATATAACAGCAGGATGCAATATGATCCAGTGTATTCCAGCTACTGCATAAGTAATTGGTATAGTGTACAGGAACACCTGTGCTGCATATAGACCAGAAGTTGTCCCCAAGTCCTGATGGGAAACACTACCAAAGGTGGTTGGGAACAACAGGGATAAAAGGTCCTGTGAGACTTTGAGTTCCAGCTGCTGGCAACCAACCATATATAGAGATGGTTAACAAGAAGCATAAAATGTAGTTGTGATAGACGTGACAATTACAGCGTACAGCAACATCAGGAAGAAGAAACACGAGAAAATAGAGAAGTACCAGAGCCTGAAGGAACAACTGGAACAGATATGGAATATAAGCCCAAAGCATTTCCAGTAGTAACAGGAACATTAAGAGCTGTAACCCCAAAACTGGAAGAACAGCTTCAACAGATTCCAGGCTCAACATCAGAGGGTCTCTGTCCAGAAGAGCAAAGTCCTAGGAAGAGCTAAGATATTGTGCAGAACCTTCAACTCCCAGACCTTTCGTAGAGGGTTGGCCTGATCATGTACTTAATGGCTCACTGTGAGACTGGCAGCTTTTAACACCAAAAATTTCTAAACATATGTATTGAATCGTCTTTAAACGTTTATGTTGTATTGTACATTTGTAATTTCTTGGAAAGTCACCACTGTTTACAAGAAATTGTCAGCATGACTGTTTGATCCATCCCATAGGCAAAGATGTGATTTCAGGTTCAGATAGATTTTCACTGCTTTGCCTTTTTGCTCTTAAGAAAAGCTTTTCAGATTTGTCAAAAGCAAACACCGGATACAGCACTTAAGATTTTGAATTGAGTGCACTGTTACTTTGTGTTGTTCACTTTTATGGCCTCATAAAGTCACTAGCCACATTGGGGTGGTTGCTCAAAAAAAGCAAAAAGGAACATCGCAGCAAGCTCAGTATCGAGCAACACAATTAAAACAATAAAGCTTTGAAGGCTGTTACTGAATAGGCAAATTTGCATTCTATGTTTATAATTTGACTTTATGTACTCATCCATCCACATAAAGCTAACACAGGTACTCCACCCATCATCCTGTCTATCTGAAAAAAAGAGATAGAAATTATGTTTCTCTTGGCATTGAGACATTACCAAATTGAGAAAAGTTTCCCTTTTTAGCTTCACGCAGAAGACTGACACACTTAAGGACTAGCTGGAGGATCATTGAACAGCTAAAAGATAAAGCCAGTTATTGTAGGTTTATGACAGGGGTGGGCAATTCCAGACCTCGAGGGCCGGTGTCCTGCAGGTTTTATATCTCACCTTGGGTCAACACACCTGAATCACATGATTAGTTCGTTACCAGGCCTCTGGAGAACTTCAGGACATGTTGAGGAGCTAATTTAGCCATTTAAATCAGCTGTGTTGGTCCAAGGACACATCTAAAACCTGCAGGGACACCGGCCCTCGAGGCCTGGAGTTGCCCACCCCTGGTTTATGATGAGGGACTGAATCCTGTCTCTCATTTTTGTGCCTTTAAACTAACTAAACAACTGGTTGCTTTAAACAGTTTTAACAATCACATGAGAGTGGGTTGGGAATATGGGTGGTAACAAGGACACTTGCAGTTTCTTTTGTGCTTGCTTTTGTTTGAATTCCAAACACTCGCCCCACCCCTCCTTCATTGTCCTTTAGGGAATGAACACAAGCCACGTGTATGCAGTCCTAGACAAGGCTGAGTGTAAAGCGTTTAACAGTTCAAAATATCTGCCTTTGGTTGTAATGATGTGTCCAGAGTTACTGTCAGTCAGATCTTCAGTCCCGGCTGCCAGCTACCTTGAAAAATGCCCCAGTGCAGTGGGAGCATTTTACCAGAAAAGCAAGAAGAAAGAGAAATCTCATTTACATTTTGAAGTGTGAGTGAGTGTTCCAAGAGTGCTCTGCTTTGTGCCTTAGATGTCATGTCAGGGTTGTGGGGTGAGAAGTTTGGAGATTTTAGAGATAGTAGCAGTACTTTTGTAGACTTTTTTCAAAAATTAACAGGCACATGGGAGGTTTTGAAGACTGAGTTCACTATTTGCATTTTTGGGTGTGGTGCTGCCGTTGTGCAAAACAGTCTTATCTTACCCTGATCTTACACACAGTGATCTGGTGGGGCTGTATCTGGCCTTTTGTCCAGTGTCAACTGCTCCTGCAAACTGGATAAGAGGGTAAAGAAGATTTTATGGGTGGGTGTTAAAGGTTTCTTTTAATTCGAAGCAGAAGAAAGAAACAAATTAACAGCGAATGTAGTTCTTGCTTAATGTTATGGATTGAAGTCTGTTTCCAAACATTCAAACTGGACTGAGCCTTTCAGGAACACAAAAATATGCAAACCAAAATAATGTGTAAACTTGTCTGTATTTTCTTTGGTTGTCAAGGACATCTGATTATTCTGTTGGAAATATATTCTCTTAAGGTCATCCCATTTTTTTTTCGTACAGGGTAGGTTTGGTTAGATTAGGTTTTTTCCTTAATAAATTAAATCATCATTTGAAAACTGCGCTTTGTAATATTAAACTGTATTTGATCGTCTCAAACATGAAAATATGACAAATAATTCTGACAAATATTAAAATCAAAAACAAGAAAGAAATCATGAAGGGGAAAATATTTTTCACAACACCGTAGAAAGCTGATAAACATTAGTTTTTTCTTTTTCTGTCAGAGTTTATCCTTAATTTTTTTTAAAGAGTCTTTAAAAATGTATTTCTTTCCTCATCTGGTTTCATTTCTGTTCAAAGGTATGGATGGATGCTGGAACTCAGATCTTTTTCTCATTTGCCATCTGTCTTGGCTGCCTCACTGCCCTTGGAAGCTACAACAAATATAACAACAACTGCTACAGGTAATGTAAAAGACACTTTACACTCATATATATATATATATATATATATATATATAGTGAGCATATCAAGTAATTCTGTTCCATGTAATGTTGGTAATATTTTCAACAATTTATTTTCAGTGATTATATTCTTGTTGTGCTGTTTGCAGGGATTGTGTGGCCCTCTGTTTCCTTAACAGTGGTACCAGTTTTGTTGCGGGCTTTGCCATCTTCTCCATCCTGGGCTTCATGTCCTACGAGCAAAATGTGCCCATCTCAGAAGTGGCTGAATCTGGTTTGTAGTTCTTATATTGTATAGATAGATAGATAGATAGGTTTGTACATCAAGGTCCATGCCAGGGGTTGAGAAACCAGTAAATACTGATGTGGGTAGTGGAACAAAGCTAATATGGACAAGGACTTGCAATGTGGAATTGATGTAAAGGTACTAATCCAACTGAGAGAGGTCATATGCAATACATGGGAGTGCAATAGCGTTTGTAGCAGTTGAAGGCAGCTACTATTGAAGGTGAAGATCCAGAGCCTATAGCACAGTGGCAGGTGTATTGAGCACTATTGACATAATTCATTTCAATTCTGGAATAATAAGTTAGCCACATAAGGAGATAAATGCCTCTGATGTCAAGACACAAAAACTGCTCACAATACACTGAGGTCTCCAAAGTCCAAAATCCTGAGGCACTATGAAGAATGAATAGAGGAAGGGGTGAGGATTAGTGAGTGTCAGAGTCACAGTGCAGGATGAAGATAAGTGCCCCACCCCCCGCCCCTATTGAGATCTGAGGCAGCTGAAGACAGACAGTGATTGGAACAGGAAGAGGAACCGTCATGGACCACCAAGCCCCAACTTGGCCTGTACCTCTGACAGATGCCATCAGATCCATAGAGGCAGGAGTCCACCATAGACAACAGGACCCAAGTTGCAGACTGTACAAAGGTGTCGTGAAGACTATCCAACATATAATAGCAGGATGTAAGATGCAAGTTGATGCAGTATATCCCAGCTGGGATAGTGTACAGGGACATCTGTGCACAATATAGACTAGATGTCCCCAAGTCCCGATAGGAGACACTACCAAAGATAAAAGGTGCTGTGTTGCAGCCTTTGAGTTCCAGCTGCTGGCAACCAACCAGATATAGTGGTAATCAACAGGCACAACATCAAAGGGTCTCCGTCCAGAAGAGCAAAGTCCTAGGAAAAGCTTAGATACTGTGCAGAACCTCCAACTCCCAGGCGGTTTGTAGAGGGCACAGAGCTTTCATGTATCTATATAGATGTATATATGTATAAATGTAGCTGCCATCACCAGTGTGTGAATGTGTGGATGACTGAATGTGTAAAGCGCCTTGGGGTCCTTAAGGACTAGGAAAGCGCTATACAAATACAGGCCATTTACCATTTACCATTTATATATAAAGATATGGTGTATTGATCAGTACTGCAGGATGTTTATTGGGTGTGAATCAATGCATGGCAGAATACAATTTTCTAAAGCGTAGACAGTTGAACTGAACATGTCAGTATTATATCAAAATATGTGCTTGATTGAAAAGAAAAACACAAATTCTAACTTCAGTGGGATTTCTGTGTACGACAGGTCCAGGTTTAGCCTTCATTGCCTATCCTCGAGCTGTGACCATGATGCCTTTTTCCCCTCTGTGGGCCTGCTTCTTCTTCATTATGATTGTATTTCTAGGACTGGACAGCCAGGTGAGGCCAGCATGTAGCAAAATAACCCACACAGGAACACATACAAAAAGAAAATTCAAATAATAGTCATATGAACACAATCCCAACTAGTAGCTTTTGTACAGCTCTGCTATTTTTCCTCAGTTGCTCAGTACCTTTTTATTAACAGCTGGTCTGTGCACATGCATACACAAATGCAGTACACAACATCAAAAAGTACGCACATCTCATAACTTTGGCTTTTTTCCTGATTAGTTTGTATGTGTGGAGAGCCTGGTCACAGCCGTGGTGGATATGTATCCTTCCGTCTTCCGCCGTAAAAACCGCAGGGAACTCTTCATCCTGGCAGTAGCAATAGTATCCTTCTTCCTGGGCCTCATCATGCTGACAGAGGTTAGTTTGTGCAATTCTTTCAGTTTTAATACATACATAATAAACATTTCATCACATTTGATTCAATAACTTTGATTTCAAAGTGATACTGAGCATAAATACTACCAATCCATGGCCTTGTGAATTTAAGTGAAGTACTTACTGGGGCATTTTGTTTGGGGTTTTTTTTTTTATGATTTTTTTTTCCTAAGTCAGACTGTCGCCAAGCAGTCTGCCAAACTCATTTAAAGTGCCTGAGTTCACCTACTGTAGCTTTTCTTTAGCAACCTATTAAAATTCCTTCATACCCAGTCACTTGGCACAAATCATGCTGTGACACAGCCAACTGTGAATAACTTTTGTTGTTGGCAAATTGTTTCCACTTTAGTAAAATCCAAGCACATAATGGATAAATGACCCGAAAGCAATATTTTGCGTCATGCAGGTTGTCTTTCATTTGTTTTACCTTACACTTGTGAACTCATGTCCATCTGTCTGTCTGTACCCACAGGGAGGCATGTATGTCTTCCAACTCTTTGACTACTATGCAGCCAGTGGGATGTGCCTGCTCTTCGTAGCCATTTTTCAGACAGTTTGCATCGGTTGGGTTTATGGTGAGTTTGTTATTTAAGACTGTTGGAACTTAAAAATGCTCAGTGCGTAATTTGCTAATAGAGACCATCCATAAAATGAAAGGTGTAGATTGATGGTTTGAGTTCAAAGGAATTAAAGAAATGATCATTACTAGTTGAAAATAACTGCAACTTGTTTTATTAAAACAATAGTGTGCTGGGGTTTTTAAGCTCTCTACTGGTCAGGGTGAATCTTGACACTGATCCAACTTTCCTCTGACCACAGGTGCAGATCGCTTCTATGATAACATCGAGGATATGATTGGCTATCGCCCCGGCCCTGCCATTAAATACTGCTGGCTTTTCTTCACTCCTGCAACATGCTTTGTGAGTTTTGCTTTATTAACAGTTCTCTTCTGAAAGTAGAGCAACCTCTGCTGGTCAAAATTAGAAATACATGTCAATAAAACTGCGCTAATATCTTAAGATGATACCAAAATTATACAGTCAAAGTATTCACTGGTGTATTAAATGTCAGTTATTTATCAGTGTTATCATACTTTCACACAGGGAACCTTTGCCTTTGCCTTAATCAAGTACTCACCTTTGAAGTACAACAATGATTATGTGTACCCGTTGTGGGCGGATGGGATCGGCTGGATCCTGGCTCTGTCCTCCATGCTTTGCATACCCCTTTGTATGGCATTCAAACTGTACAATACCCCAGGAACACTGAGAGAAGTAAGTCCGAAACTGTTTGGATTTTTCTGTGCATATGAAAAAACTGGCACCTTAAAGATTGAACCACAGAAACAAAACCAGTCAGATTCGTCATAATTCAGTATTTTTGAATGAACAATAGTTCAATTTGTTTGCTGAAATAATTTGTTATAGAAGTATGTATACATATCTCAAGAGCATTTCCTTTTTGCTTTACTTTGAAAAAATTCTGGATCATCCGTTCACTATTTCTATAGTCTGAAATTGGCAGCTGCCATAGAATTCATCACAATATTTGAATATATTTATTTATATACACCATTATCTTAAGTGAATAAAGGGAACTTCTATCTTCTGTTGGTTAAGGTATTCACCAAATAAGAATATTGTTCCAGGTTTTCAGCAGGAAAACATCGTAACTTACCATGCCCCCACCTTCCCAAAACCATGTCCCAAATGCAGACACAAGCAAGCAGGTAAATGAGCAAGAGTACCATATAATGAGTTTACAGATAAATGACAACTAGTCCTGCAAGGCAGAGATGAAATGAATCCATCGCAAATCCCACTGAGATCATTCCAGCAGGCAACAAGATGAATCCAAAGAGGTGATAATACGGAAAATCCAAATAACCAAATAACTGGGTGAAATGAAATGATGGCACAGAGAGAGAGGGAGAGAAACAAGACACACGGAGTTCAAGTTTCAAAATCATAATGACTGTCTTTAAGTTAAAAAAAGGTTTATTAGAAATTGAAGAACAAACGATCAGTTTGTCAGACATGATATCACTGACATGCTTTGTTTTTTAATCAATTTTCTGTTCACAGCGTTTTGTTCTTCTAAGCACTCCTTCCACTGAGTTACCAAAGACAAAGCAGGAGCAGGAGGCACTCCATGCCATCTTTGCAGCAGACGGTGAAAGCCTCCATCAGAAAGCACCTCCCTCTCGAGATGGCTACGTCCCTGTTGGTGAAAAGGAGTCTCATTGCTAGAAGTTTGAGGGTTGGAATCGGAGTCTATTTAGAGGTCAGTTGTCACTGTGAGGCTCTCAGTGACTGGCCCCATCACTGTTCTCTCTGTATTACCTCACAAGATAAGCTGGTGAAAACAGACATGTATGCAGACTTTTACAGTCTGCTCACCTGCTATTGGCTGCTGGAACTTTCTTCTTTGCATGGTGCCTTCAGTACACAGTGTTGTGCAAATATCCTGAGCTGCCCTTCATTTCTTTATATTTTGCTAGCAAAATGTGAAATAGGTGCAGTGATCTACTGAAACATGCAACCATACATGGTAATAGAGTATGTGAGGCAAAAAGTAACCTTTGGGGATAGTTCTCCAGGCTTCCAGAAGGACATTTAGATGTTCTTTGGCTGTTGGCTGTCTTTTGTTCCATTCTCTGTTAAGATGATCCCACACTGCCTCAGTAATGTTGCCTATGGGGAGGCCAATCCTTGACTATTAGTGTTCCACTGTGTGTTTTTCTGTCCAGGTACATTTTTACTGTATTGACAGTGTGTTTGGGATTACTACCAATCAGACATGTTCAAGATTATATTACATGGTGGGTGAAAATTTGATGTTACTTTTTTGCTTTCATAATTCCATCATTTTTGACAAGATTCCCAGTACCGATGGTTGAAATGCAGACCCATACCATGCTTCTTCTTTTTTGGCCACTTGTTCTGTTTCCTCAAATTTTTTAAGTACAAATTGCACACCATTCTAAGCTATGCTAGGTTTTCACGTAATAGGTTTTTAGGAATCACCTTGTTGGTGCAAAAATACTCTTTCTATGACAATACTGTTTTTGCAACAGGAAGCTAGTAAAGTGCCTAAAGATACAATTTAAAGTGAGTTTTTCGCTAAGTTGTCTGTTGTGTGTAGACACAACACTGGCTAATACCTGGAGTTGGGCGACTTAGGTTTTTGCAAATAATTCACAGGTCAGTGTTAAACAGGTCATATATAAAAAAAACATTCCTTCAAAATAGTCAGGTATAAGAATTGGGATGAATGAATGAAAAAGCAAACCATCTTCAGAAAGCCTGGAGATCAACCGCTAAAAAAATCAACACTATAAAGAAATGATGGGGTGACTCAAGACTTTTGCACAGTACTGTACCATATGATGGCAACAGCAACATTATGCAAAGATTTACTTCCGTTATTTGAAAGTTGGTTGACATCTCATTTGCCTGTGGCAGAGTAACGTGACAATGTAAACACTGTTGTTACACAGTGGCAAAGAATTTACATTTGACTGTGTCTGCTTTCTAAGGAAGCATTTTCTTCTGTTGTGGACATCTCTAATGTTCAGTGAATCTCATTCTGGCTGCTTCATTAAATTTAACAGCCGCCTGCTGCAGACTGAGTGCAGGAAAGTGTCACATGATCGCACAGCTCACAAACCCCTCTGGGCTTAAATTAATCTGTTTAATGTATACAGAGGAGAACCACATTGTTTATCCACCAACAGTTGAGGTGTTCTCTCAGGATTGGTTAAAAAAAAAAAGACATAAAAAACATTACTACACAAGGTGTTTTAGTAACCAATGCTTCGGGATACAAAGACTGGTTACATTTCTACAAATCAACCCACTTAAACTCTAATGTTTGTTTATTTTTATCGTAATACTGTTTGTACCATTTTAAAGGCTTCTCTGTATAATTTTGGTCTGCTTTGGGCACTGCAGATTTGTATTGATGTTTTATATTAAATGTTTATGTTAAATGTTCAGATTCTTGACATGGATTTAATTTAGTCTTGTTTTAATGTGCCTTATGTCTAATTCTGGGAATGTATGAAATAAAGTTAAAAGGTACCCAAAGCAAAGGTACAGTTGATCCACTTAGATTATATCAGAAGTGAGTTCCAATGCAGGAGATTCATTCCAAAAAAGAAGAAGAAGAAGCTTGTTATCTCTTTCTGCTGTATCGCAATGAACTTCAGCCTGTGTTTCTTTTTCTTTACATGTTGAAATGAATATATGATCACTGATTATGGAGCAAGAACACTTTTTGTTATAAAATTTTAAAAACACTTTTTTTTTTAAATGAATGAATACAAATACCTTCATTTGGAACATATATTTCTACTACATGTGTATATTTTGTGGGACATCTTCAGTGAATTTGTGTTGGCCTTGATTACAAATAAATGTTTTACATTTTAGCAATTGTGTATGTGATGCCTCATTTCCAGTTATGAACATTTATGTAGAATTTTACATTCAAATCACACAACCCAACCAGGACGTCTACGCTATAGGTAAAAAATAAATGCTGTATTTTATGTTTTGACAATTTAAAGCGTACTTAATCGTACTTAAAAAAACACCATGAAGGTCAGTAAACACCCACAACATCACCTGTTCACACCTCTGCCCTCGGGCAAGCGCTACAGGAGTCTGACATCGAGGACTAAAAGACTCAAACAGCTTCCACCCACAGGCCATTAGACTCCTGAATAAAACAATTTACACAGTCCCTCTCTTACCTCATCACAGCTATAGAATGCAACTGTATTATTATGTTGTATTTATTATTGTCTGCTATCACACTAATCAGTACAGATCTCTTTGCAAACTTGCACAAGCATAAACAAAAAGCCTCAGGTCTCTGACTCATTTCACTGTTTGCACATTTATTACTTGTACTTTCTCTGTGAATTTCTATAATAATAATAATGTATACTTTATTGATCCCTGTGGGGAAATTTCTGTCTGCATTTAGCCCATTCACTCAGTGGGCAGCCATTGGGCGCCTGGGGAGCATAGTGTGGGGACGGTACCTTGTTCAGGTGTGCCTCAGGGTAGCTGTTCAGTGGATTCGAAACCCCGACCTTCCAGTCATGGGGCCACCACTCTACCTACTGAGCTATCCCTGCCCTTATTTACTCATTTTATTTATTTTTGCCTTATTATATTTTTATAACTTTATGCTATTTGTCATATCAGAATGTCTCTATGACTGCTGTGTGAAGTGAGTCTCAGTATAAACTGTATTTCTGTATTATTATTTACATATGACACACATGACACTACTTCTGCTTCTAAAAGAAGTAGTGCCTGTCTATGCCCACTCCACCTTGCCTGCACTCTCTTCTTCACCTCTCTTGTGCACTGTGTGTTGCTTTGGAAGTCATTTAGCTCGCCTCCCTTCACTAACCCATGAACCCATCTATCACTCCTACCACACACCTCACCAATGTCTCACTCTTTTCATGCAGTGCCACCCTCATATACTTATGCTCCTAACTGATTGTTGCCCCTCTTCTAAACCCAGATTTAACAATTCTTTCCCATATCATAATGGTGTGACTCATCAGCTTTATCTCAGCACTGCACATCACCCTTCTTTTTGAAAATTTGACCATGCTTATCCTTTCCCCAGACATCCGCTCACTCTTCATCACTGTGTTAAACTATCTAGTCAAAACTCCACTGCCCTCTCTTCTGGACATATTCATACTTCTACAAGTTTGTCATCTGGACGCACTACCTTTACACTCTTTGCCCACCTCATAGTTGCCCTCTCCTACCTTACTGAGCCTCTTCACTTCCTGATTCACAAACAGTCCTCTATCCTCCCCCTCACCCTCATTTTCTTCATTAATCAACCCCTCAGTGTACTCCTTCCACCTTCTCAGCACACCCTCTTCATTTGTTTGTTCAGTATTTTTTTTATAGATTGTATTGTCATGATCCTTTTATTGTTTTATATTTACTACTTGTGAATAATCTTTCTCACTATAGAATGATGGACTATTTGGAAGTGGCCTCGTAACCCTTCTCAGACTGGTGGGCACCGACAGTTGGTTGCCTGGGATAATTTTTGATGTTTTCCCTCTGTGGAATTATGGTAGCACACACCTGAATGCTCTGATGATCACATAATCAAATGCCTTTGATTGACATGACCTCTTAATTCCTCTGAAAGCCATTAAGGTGTGCTTAAATTTTCATGTAGACTGTGTTTCTGCATTTTTGGCTTAGTTTTTCATCAATAAATATTAATGACACCATGTGATATATCATGTTTTGTTCATGTCAGGTGGTATTTAGCTAATTTTAAGGCTGGAGAGGTCGGACGATATTTTATTTTTAAATCTCCTGGTATGTGAACCTTAGAAGTGAAAAAGGGCGCACTTTCTCTTTACCATGACTGTAGATGTCATATGCCGCTACACATCATCAGCATGAGAAATCGATGCATATATGTACAACGCCGGAGTGTTAGTCAGTATCAGCCATCATACCAGGCAGATGAATATGCACTCCCGGTTTTAGTTTCTTATCATTTTCTGTCTTATAGTACACATATAAAAATGTAGAGGTTTATGAATTTAGTTTTAGCCCTTGGATCTTCAAAGTAGAAGACATTGTCTTACATCACTATAAAGAATGACAGGCATTTAACAAATTCAAAAACAAAACATCAGAATCTCTTATACAAGAAAGTATTTATAGGCAGTGACCCTGAGGAGATGGTATGACTAACACAAAAACTTCCTCTGTCGTTTCTTCAAAGTGGTGAAAATCCTCAGAAATATTAGTGAATTGCTTGGGGTATTCTCTTCTAGTGTTTTGACAGGATTCGGCATGTGGTCCTGAAGTAAAATGTCACAATTTGACATTTAGTGTCAGAAGTGTGAGTTACTGGAAAAGGTGAGGTACTGGCTGGAGTGCAGCACCAAGCTATTTGGTGTCAATTACTTGGTGTAACACCAGGTAAATGTGTTCTATAGCTGTTTTGATACAGAAAACACTGAATTAATCTGGTTAATGATTGGTTTAACAGAACCAATATGTTCGAAAGTAATAATTCCACTCCAATTGTAAAAGGATTGTTACTGTGCGTCTGATAATATTGGGGTTGTTTTTCCACTCTTTTCATGGCAGTTAAAAGAGTCTAAGGTGTGAAACTTTGCACTCCACCTCCCCAAAGACAAAATCGCATTCCTTAGCAAGGCAGCACTGAAAGCAGCCGGTGAAGGGATCCATGTGAGATGCAGAACAAAAACCAAAATTTACATATTTATTTTGGAAAAAAACAAAATCTGAACCTGGATGAAAAGAAAATCAGAAACTTGGTGCAGCTTTAAGTGGAAACTTACAAACGGTTCTGGGTGACTGAAGATATATTTTTCTTTTCTTTATTTTTATTTTTATTTATCTCACAAACAATAGACACGCTGAATAATGCTCACAATTCATTTTCATGCATTATATCTTGTGATAACAATTAACTGGGATGCACATTTATGTTTAAAAAGTGCCATTCATGAACCGATAGCTTCTTTATTTAAGTAAATGCAGTGACTACATTGATGTCAAGACAAACTACTCACAAATGCTTGTCTATTTAATTGCTGAATTAATGCACAATCAAGTGAAACATTTTACGTTATATTCAGTTAAATTGAACCTTAATTAGTCAGTTAAACGTATTTCTTAAAATAATAAAATTGTTGATATTGCCAATAATCGTTTTTTTTTTCTTGTTTTTGTAAGCACTGCAAAGACATTTCTAGACAGCCTCCTGCAGCCTCTTTCCGGGCCAATAGGTGGTGTATGTGGACATGTAACCGAGCAGAAGCGCTGATACCGTGGTCCAGATCAGACTACTGTGTGCTTCGTGGCTATCTGTCTGTGCCGATCTCTTCCTGCAGGGGTCGCTGCAGTCACCTGCATACGCCACTGTTTACGGAAGTCCGAGTGACGTGTCAGTGTCCAGCGAAGCATTGTGGGAAAGAAAGTGGAGCTGACACGGCCGCTGATGGAAGACTGCTCAATTTAGCAGATATCTTCGACTAGTAAGCAGCCGTAAGAAGCAGAAATTTACGGTAACGATGCGACTCCTCGAAGCTAATGTCAGCTGGCTGTGAGGAGGTCGGACGTATGCCGGTGTCATCGCTGCTCACCTGCGCACGGGCGCTCGAAGCACAGAAGTGGGATCCCGTATCAATGGACCGCAGCGTTTTTATTTCCTTTTCCGAGGGAGGCGAATAAAGTAGTGACGGATTATATCCCCCCACGGTGGATGGGTGGTGGGGGGGCGACCGCGCTCCCACATTCCCTTCAACGTTTAAAGTATTTCTGAGGTTTTCTATCGAAAGGCGCCGTCAAAGATGTCGACCAGCAGTCCCGAGGCGGTGAAGAAATTACTAGAGAACATGCAGACGGATCTGCGGTCTCTCTCCATGGAGTGCAAGAAGAAATTCCCCCCTGTCAAAGAGGTTAGCCTGCTAGTTAGCTTCACCGAGCCCCGATCTTTAGCAGTTTGCACCCGTTTGTTAAGCTCGTTTTATGTTTTTATTAGGTTTTACATTACAAAATGTATGAGCTCGTTCTGTCACAGCAACCGTGGGGCCTTTGAGCTGTTCCCATACTGTACTTCTCATAAGTTGTATCAGCTGCTGGGCCTCCCTACGCTTAATATGTTTGGTGTAATGCGTTTAAACAGAAGCAGATTCACAAAAACTCCGAGCTAAACTTGTTTACGTAGCTACACTTTAAGTATCTTTGTTAGCTGTAACTTATGTCAAAGGCGTAAACACTGAAGTTAAATTTTCAGTGGCTATGAAAAGGCAAGTAAAAGTGAGAAAACGTGTATTTTGGGGACGGGGTGAACTAACTATTCAAGTCAAGCAATGTAAATGTATTTTATTTTGTATTATTTTATTTGATGCTAGCATCTTTGGGCAAGAGTGGTTGGGCTACTGTCACCCACCTTGCATGGGCTTCACATCAAAGTTATTATAGTTAAGTAAAACTAAATGTGAGAAAACATTTTAGTTAGCTAAACTAAAAATAAAAACTAGACCTTCTAGAACTAGAAGCGATTTGAATGGGATGTGAATGGGAAAAACAAACTAAAATAAAATGTATTATAGATGAAATATACTTAGTTTTGTTATCTGTTAATTTGTTAAAAATTTTCTATCACAAACTGCCTGATGAGGCTTTTATGATCATGTTTTTTGAGGCTTTTGATGTCTACAAGACTGAGTCAGCATTCAAAAAGTTCTGTTTATATTTTAATATCTCTACAGATTTTTTTTTAAATCTAAAACTAACACTGAAATTATAACACTGTCAATGTATACGCATGGGACAGTGTGAAACGTAATTTCAATTCCTTTGTATGGCAAGTACATTTGAAGGAATTGACAAATAAAGTTTTCTATTCTATTCTCTATTCTAAAAACTAAAGTGAAACCAGTCAACCTGCTATGGAAACTCACTGAAACTTAACTGAATGAAAAAGTAAAATTAACAATGAAATAAAAAGTAATCAGAAAATACAAAACTGTATTAACTCAGAGTCCATGCAGGTGTCTGGCTGCAGAAATCAAAGATACATGGGAAACGCAGTCATTTTTAAAACCAGATGTGATATGAGCATGGATGCCACAGATATCATTTGACATCGAGTGATTCTCATGACATAAGCGAACAGGCCCTTAAAACCTTTATTCCAATTTATCTTTATTTTTTAAAGTAAAAAGTCTTTGTTTTTAGGGGCTTTGGTGATACACGGCCTCTGTTGACCTGTCCTGTCTGCAGTCTGACACTGAGAGTTGGTTTCAACAGGCTTGCTAGTACTGACACAGCCAAGTGATTTCACACACATATTGTTGTTTGAATGACTTACTGTATTATTAAGGCCTTCACACTGGCTTTATTGCGTGGCAGTGTTTTGTTGGTGACATTTCTGATTACTCAATGACTGGAGCACAAACAATACAAGGCCGTGTACAAAAGAAGTACACTTGAACATTTCACTTAGAAATGTAAGCAGTAGTAGCATGATAAAATGTCGAGTTTAACTGTACAGCAGGCATATGCGGGGGCATAGACAACAATGTCGGCAACACTTGTAACTCATCAGTATTCATATTGGAACAACCGCTGGTAGTCGAGGCTGACGTCTTTATGTGAGGCTTTTGTGACCACAGCAGCACTCGTCAGCCAGCTCAGCAGAGCAATTCATATCACGCCATGGCAGCTTAGTTTGTTTCCCCTCAGGGTTCACCTTAGATAGAAGCAACATTCCCATGGAGAAAAAAAGGGGAAATAGCTCAGCAAGTGCTTCCATTTCCTTTGTGTTTCACTCACTACAGATTTAGTCCATTGACTTCAGTGGTTGATGTTTCAAAATGAGTGGTATGGCCATCAAAAGACATGGCATGCGACTGATCTTACGTGTTGAACTGATTTCTGGCCTTGCCTAAGGGGTCTTATGAAGTTGCTTCAAATATTGATTTATCATCAGTGAGGTTTTCCCATCCTTATCAGGCTTTTCCCCCCAAGGGATCAGAGTATTGAAGAGATCCCTTTTGATGTTCCTCACAACCTGAGTTACCGCCCGCTCTGATCGATGGTGTTGTGATTGAAACAACGTTTTCCATTCGAAACTGTCATGGTTAAATTTGCGGCGATGTTGTCATGCGAGAAACAATCAGGGTACTGTGGTTGCTCTTTGAATTGATTTGTGCAGCTTTTTCATCGTGCTAATGTGGCCATTTTTTTCCCTCATCCCTAGTGTCTAAGTTTTAGAGAACTGTTCTAGGGACTTCTAAGGGACTTATGTCTGTAATTTAATTGTAAAACTAAAATCTCAAATCCTTGCAGCTTTACTACTGAAGAACAAAATGTGCTTTTTCCCAGACTGTCTTCATTCCATTTCCTCTCCTGTTTCTCAGTCCATCTCCCACAGTGACACTACATGCAAGAGAACGAATCACATTGTTTTTTTTTTTTCTTTTTTCTTCTCCCTCAATCACTCATAGCCTGTCTTACAAAAACAGCATGACACATGTAATGGAATAGAATAGCCTTTTATTCTACAACTAAATTATTATATACATTTTCAATTAAATAATGAATGAAATGGAAATAAGTATTTGATCACTTGAATTTTTGTGGTCACTTCCAAACAAATGAACAGTCTGTATTTTTTATGCTATATAATTTTAATGGAGAGAAACATTATATCAACCAAAGATTCTGACAAAATGCATTGTATAAAAGTTACAAATTAATTTGCATGTCATTGGGTGGGAAAAAAATTGATCAGCTACAATTCAGAAAGAATCTGGCCTAAGCCTACCCCTAACCCATTGATTGATTCATTAGATTACAGATACTTCTGACCTCAACTCATTATGTGTCTAAAGCATACCTGTCCACAAAATCAGTTTCTTCCAATCCAACCTTTCCACCACCATGTGTGACACCAAACAGGTGCCAAAAAATGCTGCACACAGCCACCAGCAAGAAGCTTGGTGAGAAGGTGAAAACTGTCAATGTGGTTATTTGGAAATGACCATCAGTCACCCTCTGTCTGAGGCAAGAGCTTGCTGCATGGTACAGGACTTCACCAAACTAAAGGGCTAATGGTTTGGGCCATATATCAACAGCTTCCTTTCCCTTAACTAGAAAACTGAAGATGGGTCTTGGATGAGTCTTTCTGCATGACAGTTACCCAAAACATATTACCAAGGCAACAAAGAAGAAGCAAATTAAGGTCATGAAGTGACTATAGCAAGTCTCCAGACCTCATTCCTATGGAAAATCTGTGGAGTGAGCTGAAGCTTCAGTCGCCAAGCGACAGCCAAGAAACCTAAAGGATTTAGAGTTTCTGTAAGAGGAGTGGGCTAAATTCCCTCCTGAGATGTTTCAAACCTGGTGATCAACTACAAGAAATATCTTCCCACTGTGCTTGCCAACTAGAGTTTCTCCAAATACTAAGTCATGTTTTGTAGGTTTTTGGTTGATATTTTCTCCCTTTGTCTCTCTATTAAAATAAAATTACTATTAAAAATTAGAGAATGTTCATTATTTTGTAAGAGAGCAATCCTACAAGAGTGTCAACTAATTATTTCCAGCCAGCCTTGAAAATTTTCAAATGTATATCATGATAAATATTTTTGGACATATCGCCCTGCTCTATATACTATACAGACACAACTCTCACTGTTACATTGAAAAAGGCCTTTCAGAAAGTTACTCAGTTTAGAGTTTCACAGTACAACATGTTTAAGGAAGTAAATCTGTGAGTTTCGCTAATGTTGTTTTTAGACGACACGAGCTGGTTTGTAGATCAGGGTCAGTTTGACTTCGGCCACTCCTCAAGAAACTCAAGAGTAAGGCCAAGGCAAGTTTATTTATATAGCACAATTCAACAACAAGGTGATTCAAAGTGCTTTACAGAGACATTAAAAAACAAAAACAAATAAAAAGTATGATTTAAAATTGATTAAAAAAACAGTAGATAAAATCAGAACAGTAGATAAGATCAGTAGTTAAAATGTAAGTTTTGAAATTTAAGCTTAAAAGTGTGGATTTGGTGTTTTATTCAAATGCAGCTGAGAATAGGTGAGTCTTCAACCTGGATTTAAATAAACCGAGTGTTTCAGCTGATCTGAGGCTTTCTGGGAGTTTGTTCCAGATATATGGAGCATAAAAGCTGAATGCAGCTTCTCCGTGTCTGGTTCTGACTCTGGGAACTGATAAAAAACCGGATCCAGATGACCTGAGGGATCTGGAAGGTTCATACTGGGTCAGGAGGTCACTGATGTATTTTGGTCCTAAACCATTCAGAGCTTTATAGACCAGAATCAGAACTTTAAAGTCTATCCTCTGACGGACAGGCAGCCAGTGTAAAGACCTCAGAGCTGGACTGATGTGGTCCACTTTTTTGGTCTTAGTGAGGACTCGAGCAGCAGAGTTCTGAATGAGCTGTAGTTGTCTGACTGATTTTTTTAGGTAGACCTGTAAAGATGCTGTTACAGTAGTCAAGCCTACTTAAGATGAATGCATGGACTAGTTGTAAGAAGAGTAAGAAGTACTAAATGACTTTTTTAGTTTTTCTGTTTGTGTACTCCCAGTCAAGTCCTGAGATTTCAAACTTAGCATCTCATTCTTTATGTAATGTCCTCGAATCCCACATGTGGTCATGTTTACACAGTGTTTTGCACATGATACTGATAATGGTCAAATAATAAAATACTGGTGGTTGGTATCAGATTAGCAGATAAATGATGTCTATTCTGAAAAGCAGTAACCTTTTGACTTTTTCCTTGTGTTGAGCACATTCAGAATTTTGTTTAGTGATGGCCTAAATAATCTGCTTTGAAAGCTGTTAAAGTGAACACATACCAAGTGTCTTTGAAGGTGGATACAAACTCAAAGAATTAATTCTCAGCCAGGGATTCTCTGCAGCGTGCTGCTTAATGTGACTGATACTGTATCTGTTCAGTGATACCAGAATAGTTGACTTTATGACATAGATAAGAGGGCAAGGTTTTTAACTGGTAAATTTTACTAGAGTAACACTGCAGTTACCTTTGAATAGACTTTCAGATACACCAATAAAATAACTCATGTATTAACATAGACAGTTTCTGGTGTCTCTCTCTGTTGCAATGGCATCACCAGGCCAGTGGTATTATGCTCAACAGTGTGGAGGCTTTTTAATGCTGACAGTTTTCCAGAGACAAGTGGAGGGGATACTTTTTACACTAGAAAGCTTAAACAGCACTTTCTATGAGGAAGCAGAGAGAAAGATGAGTTTGTCTGCTGGGGAGAAATGTTGCAACTTCCTGTCAACCACAGACTCCAACAATTAGTAGGCTAATGTGAAAATATTTTTATTGTGAAAAGTTTTAATGGTTTTGTGGAAACTCACTGGCATTTTTTTTTTCATATGGGAGGGTTCAGTTGGAGGCGGAATAAAGGAAACACAATCTGTTTCTAATTAGAGAACTTGCTTGTCTCTGTTCAACTGACACACAGATTGTCAGTTCATATATGCCTTTAGTTCTCCTTTCATTTTTATAGAGTAGTCACTGTGGTTATTAACAGATATGGCTACTTCGGCAAAGGCAGGCCTTTTAAAAAGTACAATCCATTCTCTCATCACAACATCAAAAACTTTGACTTAACAAAGTGCGCACATATTTCCCATGACTTTGTCTGCATGCTGCAATATTTCTAGTGCACTCTTTTGAGTTGAATAGATAGTTGTTGTTGCACAGGTTGCAAATACACTCACTGGCCACTTCATTTATTACATCTTGCTAGTAACAGGTTGGACCCACGTTTCCCCTCAGAACTGCTTTAATCTTCATGATGCAAATTCAACGAGGTGCTGGAAACATTCATCAGAGATTTTTTGGTCCATATTGACATGACAGCATCACACAGTTGCTGCAAATTGTTCAGCTGGATTTCCATTATACCAATGTCCCGTTCCACCACATCTCAAAGGTGCCCTATTGGATTGAGATCTGGTGACTGGAGGTCATCTAGATGCGCTGAACTTGCGGTCAGGAAACCAGTTTGAGATCATTTGAGATTTGTGACATGGTGCGTTATCCTGTTGGAAGGAGTCATCAGAAAATGGTTCAACTGAGGCCATAAAGGGATGGAAACGTTCAGCATGAATACTCAATAGGTTGCAGTGTATTAAACCTGATGGAACCTGGTGCGGTCTTCTGCTGCTGAAGCCCATCTGCTTTAAGGTTCAATGTGTTTGCATTTAGAGATGCTCTCCTGAAAAACACCTTGGTTGTAACAAGTGGTTATCTTCCAGTCAGCTCAAAGCAGTGTAGCCATGCTCCTCTGACCTCTGACATCACTGAGGCGTTTTCACCCAAAGAACCGACGCTATTCTCTGTAAACTCTAGAGATGGTTGTGCAGAAAATGCCTGTAGATCATCGGTTTTTTGCAAATCCTCAAACCTGCCTGTCTCGCACCAACATCTATGTTCACAGTCACTTAAATCACATTTCTTTTCCATTCCGATACTCACTTTGAACTTCAGCAGGTCTTGATCATGTCTACATGCTTAAATGCATCATGTTGCAGCCATGTGATTGGTTGATTACATATTTATGTTAACGAGCAGTTAAACAGTGTATATTGTATAGTTATAATTGGTTCACAGTTGTGAAGATGGCACAACCCATCCTGGTCTGCAGTTAACAGCAAAGGCTCATGTTTGATATGCTGTATAATTGTGTCGTAACTAATTGTTGCAGTCTGAAACTCTTTCTGTCACAGCTTATGCAAAGCCAGAATTTGCTGTTCTGACGCTGGATTTTTCACTCGTCTGTGCTGATGGAAATATCAAAAGTAGCAACAGGAAGGTTGCAATTATTTCAGACTAAAAAAAGCTCTCTGCACTCCCCTCATTTTCCTGCAAGCTGTTATGGTTCGGTTTCTGGAACAAAAGGAGAAGAGGGAGAGAAGCTTTTTCTTTTTTTTTTTTTTTAGAGATTAACTTTTAGGGAGCTGTATGGTAAAAGATTTTCTGAAAAAGCTTAGCCATTAACCAGGGGTTGTTACCAGCCGTTTAGTAATTTATGAATTGCGATCCTCCAAAGTGGCTCGACTTTTGTGACATGTTGGTGTATTGTAATCATGTTTTTACAGTATTTATCCCGTCAGTGGTGCCTAATCCAAAGAGGTGTGCCTTTTTTAAAAATGTCTTTCTTTAGCCAAAATTATACCAGCCTTGTAAAAAGGCAGTGTGTGTACTTCTGTAGCCACAAAGGTTAAAGCATTATGTTGTTTTCGTGAGGAGAATTAATTAAAAAACTGCAGTAATGAAAGCCTGCTTTTCAGCAGAATACCTACAATGGCAAATACTAAATGGTATTTAAAAAAAAAACAAAAAAAAAAAAACAAAGCAAGACAGATGGCAGTACTGGCCCTGCAGACGGCCTTTGGTTTAGAAGAACTGCTCATAATAAGTTTTAAACAGTTTTTTAAAACATGTCTATAAACAAGTGTTTTTGTATGTGGAACAACTGGGGCAAGAAGTGAAATTACAGTTAAAATGGAAACCATGTAGGAATGGGGAGTGGAGTATTGATGGGAAACAAAGATGGGAAAGAAAACATCTTGAGAGGCTTGCCGTGGCATGCAGTTGTTGAAGAAAGATAAGCGCGGCCTCTCCGTCCCCACATGCCATCCTCCTCCTTTTACCCTTCCCCATTCTTGACAGTGCTCCTTACAGCTGTTCTGAACATCTCAAGCTTAGAGGAATACCTCACTGGGTGTTCCTCATAAGATGAAGATGTTTTTCTACAACTGGGCCTTCCTATTTTCCGCTACACCCAACATTACAAGTAGCCATGTCTACCACCAGTGGTGCATGTATGCTGCACTGTCAGCACCTTTCAATTTGATGTCACATCAAACAGTTACCTAAATGTCTGTCCTCTTTCCTCTCTAGGCTGCAGAGTCTGGTATAGTGAAGATTAAGACGATAGCAGCCAGGAACACAGACATATTAGCAGGTGAGTGATAATAGAAGTACTTAGTTGTTCTTCAATTGGCTATGTGTGCAGAGCTAGTGCTTTAAACTGCAACAAGCTTATATTCAAATGTTCAGGGAGACGGCAGTATTCATGATTTTCTGTTCACACACAACTGCATCCTGCATACAAGTGACAGACTGAAATAGTCACTGGGCTTTCATATATTTTCCTTTCATAATGCATGCATTCAGCCAAAGGCAAGTCATGTACAAACGGCCTTTGACTCCACCCCAAAAAAAACAAACAAAAAAAGTCATTGTGTTTATTAAGTTATATGATAAATGAGTCTTTTATTAACCCTCCTCTCTGAGCTTTGTTTGCAGTCTTTTTCTGGCTCTTTCTAGCTTGTTGCTCTGAATTATTGAAGTATTTTCAAACGGGGCTGGTCTCTCAGCACTCGTATAGAAAATTGGTTCTAGCGCCGTCTCTGTAAACAAGTCAGCTTTTTGGTAGCATTTGCAGAGTTGACACATAGTTGACATTTCCTGAGTTCCACTGATGACTGTCCACAACCTGCTGCCCCTCTGTAGCTGTGAACTGTACAACTGTTCACTGTTTCAACTTTAAGTCTACTTGACGCATCAACTTTATGGTGATTAACTGGGAAACCTGTTGTGCAGGTGTAAATAACTGGTGAACCTAAATTCAGTTTACTGGAAAAGGAAATAATGCACTTTTCACTTTTAAGTGCTGTTTAAAATGAGATGATAAAAACCTCAGTGCAAAATGGGTACCTATTTTTTTTTATCATTGTTGAGCTAGAGTAGTGTTGCATGATTCACGCTTGAGAATAATTGTTATTGTAAGTTGATACCTCAATGTATTCTTTTCATTTACTCTCCAAAGTTTTCGTTCTGCAGTACCAGACTTCATGAAATCAGAAGCAAAACAAAAGCAAACACATGTATATTTTTTTTTACTTTAAGACATTTTATTAGAAGTAAATTGCATGATGACATCTTTAAAAAAAAAAAAAATCTCTTACAGGATTTTTTTTTAACTTTATTTGTGTCCCTTTTTCCTGCAGCCCTAAAGGAGAACAGCTCAGAGGTGGTGCAGCCTTTCCTGATGGGCTGTGGCACCAAAGAGCCAAAGATCACACAGCTGTGTTTGGCTGCCATCCAGAGACTCATGTCCCATGAGGTCATATCTGAGGTGAGGGCTATAAGCTAGCCTTTTATTTGAAAATAGGATATTTATATTTTCATATGTATGATCTGCAGATGTGTACACAAGAAGGGAATCTAGTGAGTAGAAGGCCAAATAAAACCACAGTGTGGTAACAAGCAGTGCCGAATTGAGGACAGTTTGATTGATACATGTTAATTTACACACATCACAATAAATGCAATAATAATCATCAGGCTGTTAGACTAATGCACTTATTGGTGAGTTGCTTTTGGCAGGTGCACTCAGTAAGAGGCCTTTGCTGATTCGCTGTGTGACATTGAGCTTCACAAATGATACAGTGTGATTGTTATTTCAAAGAGTGGTGAGTCGGTGCGTGCGTCCTTGTTGGAAGGTTGTTCCCAAGCGAAGAAAACTCTTTTATAGAGAACACAGCCATGAAAAACACATCTTTCGAGTTTGTGATCGAACGACTCATTAAAAACAACGGAAAGTAGATGTGCTGTTTTTTCTTTTTTAGCATTATTTGAATCTTTCGGGTTGTAGCCTTCTGTTGTTTTTTGTTTGATTACCTGGAAGTAAATGAAGACTGTTTTAAACCTCAATGTTTCATGCTCACCTTCAGTGTGTATGCATGGACAAATTAAGGTTTGATTGATATCCAATTGGGTCAATACTGCAAGCACTGCAACACATCAATACCCAATCAAGCAGTGTAAATTTAATTTGACCTCATTCCTGTCACTGGTGGTTACATCTCAAAGGCGCAGACCACCTTTACCACTTCCACTGCTCATTTTCGTGAAACCCGTTGACCTAGAAAATCTATTACTTGAACAGTTTAACATCATCTTTATGCGCAGTGGCAGTTAAACAACTCAGAAAAACTGAGTGGAATAAGGTACCGATCTCAGGAAAGGGGAGGCTACAATAACTTCCAAATTGAAATCGTCGTTTAATGGTAGCCTGTGAAATGGGTGTAGGGGTGTTCGACCTTTTAAGTAACGCAGCTTTTGGCAGACCTGAGATGTGAGCGGTTTCTAAGATGTTACCCCAGAGGTGTTAGCACACTGCAAAGCAGGCTTCCTTCATTTTAATCATCATTTGTTGGATTACACTAAAATAGATTTCAAAACTCTGTTTGTTTTTGTTTGTTTTCTTTTTTTTTCTTTGGTGGGAGAAAAGATGCGCTCGGCATTCCCTGAGAAAATTCTTTGTCAGAACTGGTCACGCCGGGTTACTTAGCGCTAATTCTGATCAACTATTTTTGTCACACAGATCTCGCTCTCACGCTCTGTCTCTCTCTTTCCACGCAGTAGTGTACCTCAAACACTGAAATGTTCTGAATCCCAGGACATCCAAGAAGAAAGTTAACTAAATTTAAACCCTTGTCGCTGACCAGAGGAAAAATGGCTGTTTCTTAAAGCTGTATCCTTGAAAATAGCTGCAAATTTTAACTGTGAATTAAAAGGAATAATACATTTTTAATCATTCAGATTCATTGTTATTTCCCCCACTCACCAGTAGTAGATGGGTAGTAATGTTAGTTAAACAGACTGAGAGTTTAAGCGTTTAGTATTTTATTTTACAAATATCAAAAAGTTTGCACACAAAAACAGCACAGCGTGGAGAGCGGGTTGATGCAGGTCAATCCAGTAAAACAGAAAGCAGCTTCTAACCTGTGCTGTTTCGTTTCATAAAAAGAAAGAAAAAGAAATCCTAAACTTCTTGAACCTCCGTGCCCAAAACAACAAAACAATGCAGGAGTAGCTCCCCTAAAACGGTGGTCTCTAACAAAAGCAGGCAGGAGCAGAGGACAGGTGAACCACACCAAGTAGGTGGGACATAGGAGAAAGACAGGATGGTGAAGAAGTACAGGCCTCTCCAAACCAGCTGAGATTTAGTTCCCATCTATCTCCCCAAGCATGTCTTGTCTATTCACGGTGATCTCAGCAATAAATTCACATCATTTCATTCTTGAATCCACCTGGACATTTGTGCCAAATTTGCAGAAGTTCCTTGAGGCATTGCTGAGATATTGCATTGAGGAGAGTAGACGACTCTAAAGCAGTGCCTTCAGGCAGGGCTGTGGCAGAGCATAAGACGCGTTCATATTTGAAAATTGAGTTTGTTTGTTATCTTGTGAATTGAGCCAGTTACACATAAAAGCAGCTGTTAGGGGGATGCATGTAGATTTATTTTGGATAGCTTGACCCTGAGAAAGGACGTGCGGTGTCACTTACTATCAGCAGAAACTGACAGTGAGATCTGGTGTTATTGAACTGGGTGATGTTGTAACCCCAAGCAGGCACAACCATCTGCTCCCACAAGAGTGTGTTTTTGTGCATGTCTATTATTTATGGCTGTTACCTTGGGCAAGCCAAAGGCCTGTTATCAGCTAGGAACTCTGATAATGCCTCCTAAATTCAGCTACAAGTGTGGCTATGTACGTTTGTGCACAGATGCAGACGTATGCACAAATTTCTCACAAAGATCAGTGGTTTAGTTTTGTGTGTGTGTTTGTGTGTGTGAAACAGGCAGCAGCAGGGAACATCATCAACATGTTGTGGCAGCTGATGGAAAATGGTTTGGAAGAGCTGAAACTTTTACAGACAGTCCTCGTCCTGTTGACCACCAACACAGTTGTACATGATGAAGTGCTATCCAAGGTAAAAGCATAGACACACACACTGTTTGCATGTATTATATGGATGAACAGTATAGTAGCAGTAGTTTGTTTTTTCCCCTGTGCCCAGGCTATTGTGCTGTGTTTTCGTCTGCACTTCACCAAGGACAACATCACCAACAACACAGCAGCTGCCACCGTTAGACAAGTTGTCACCGTGGTGTTTGAGAGGATGGTGGCTGAGGACGAGCGCTTTAAAGGTTAGAGTTCATTGGTTCTGAAAGTAGGAAGGTGATACAGTAAAATTCTGAGATGTTTAATATTACAGAGAGGTGTGAAAAACTGAAAAGTACATCTTTACACCTTAAGCTATTTAAATAGAACATAGATAAAAATGCTTTTTAATTACAAGCTAATTTACTGTGTAATGTATTTTGTATTTAACCTCAAGGCATTGTGGAGCAGCCCCCTCCTGTCCAGGGAAACACCAACCGCCGGTCTGTTAGCACTTTGAGACCCAGTGCAAAGGATGCATACATGCTGTTTCAGGTATGTCCACCAGGGGGCGGTAGCCTTCTATAAGCCGTCCTGCCCTCTTGTTGGTTAGATGCTGATTTTGAGATCTTTCTTATAATCTCAAATTGAGGTCCAGTAAAACTAATTCAGAAATATTTATTTTCATCTCTGAAATGAAGTAATTTTTTTAAAGAGGGATTCGGTTGTCTTTAAGTCTTTCATCCACATTACACTTTCATGTGATGATGATTGTTCTTCACGCAGAGCTCAGTCAAAGCCCTGTTTCAGCCACTGTGATGTGGGTAGGACAACACTGCATTGTTTTGAAGGCTGTTGTTCACCTTCCTGCAGGACTTGTGCCAGCTGGTGAATGCTGACGCCCCCTACTGGCTGGTGGGGATGACAGAGATGACACGGACGTTTGGCCTTGAGCTGCTGGAGTCTGTTCTTAATGATTTCCCCGGTGTATTCCTGCAGGTAAAGAGAGAAAAAAGAGCGAGTTTGTGAACATCTAGATCAGGGGTGGGCAATCTCAGTCCACGAGGGCCGGTGTCCCTGCAGGTTTTAGATGTGTCCTTGAACCAACACAACTGATTTAAATGGCTAAATTAGCTCCTCAACATGTCCTGAAGTTCTCCAGAGGCCTGGTGAGGAACTAATCATGTGATTCAGGTGTGTTGACCCAAGGTGAGATCTAAAACCTGCAGGGACACAGGCCCTCGTGGACTGAGATTGCCCACCCCTGATCTAGACCAAAAACAAGGTGTCAGACCAGAAGTGGCAAAAAAGAGAAAAGTCTGCTCATTGTTAGGTTCCAACTTTTTTTATTTTAAAAGGTTTAGATCCATCTGATCTATCTTGTCCTTTAAATAAAATTCTTAATGAAACATTCTACAATAAAATAAATTAATTCACAGGATGTTTTGGTCTCCCTTTGTTTCCTACCCAGCATCAGGAGTTCAGTTTCCTGCTAAAAGAAAGAGTTTGTCCCCTCGTCATCAAGCTCTTCTCCCCTAACATCAAGTTCCGGCAGGGCAGCAGCAGCGCTGCTTCACCAGCTCCTGTGGAGAAACCTTATTTCCCCATCTGCATGAGGTTGCTGCGTGTGGTCTCCGTCCTCATCAAGCACTTCTACAGCTTACTGGTAATCTGTTGCGATGGTTGGGTGGTCAAAACAGTTGTCTGATGGTTGTTTTTTTATGTCTAAGAGATTTTCTTAAGCACAGAGCTGATGCACTTAATTGATCCAGTCAGATTAGCATTGGCTTACCCAAGCAGTAGTTTTGTCTTAGTTCTCCTCCAAGCACTTTAATGAGCTTAACTACAATCGAGTAACTCAGCATTCCAGCTGTTTTTATTTAGTGGCATTTATTCAATTTTTGAGATGGAATTTTTTTTTCCTTTTTGCTCAAATTGATCAAAAAGCCGTTCCACTTCCACAAAACCAGAAGGTATTCAGAGGTTTTGCATCACTTTCAGTCTGATATGTGTGTGCTTGGTTTGCAGGTGACTGAGTGTGAGATCTTCTTGTCTCTGTTGGTGAAATTTCTGGATGGGGAGAAGCCTCAGTGGCTCAGAGCAGTGGCTGTGGAATCAGTCCACAGACTGTGTGTGCAGCCTCATTTGTTACGGTAAGCAGCTTTAAAAAACAACACAGACTTTTAGTTACATTGTCTGGAAACTTACGTTTTTTTTTCCCTACTTTAGTTTAAAAAATATAGCTGATTCTGCACAATTACATTCATTAAACCCTTTTGTGACTAAGGTTGTTTAACTGTTTCTCAGAGTGCAGTTTGGCCTAATGAAACTTGGCAAAGTCTGAAGTGTCCTTTTTTTTTTCTTTCTAATACAACCCCACACTGCTGTGATCTCACTCTGCTCTTCTCTGTTTCAGTTCATTCTGCCAGTCTTATGACATGAAGCAGCACTCCACTAAAGTGTTCAGAGACATTGTCAATGCCCTGGGATCCTTCATCCAGTCCCTCTTCATCGTTCCCAATGCGGGAAGCGTGGCTGCTGTCGGCGCGCCAGCTGGTAAGTTAACTGAGTTGTCCTTATTTAGAATTTCTATTGATGTCAAGGAGATGTGTTCAAATGGGCCTGAAATTCAGATTTACTGCACTTATACCCCTTACCTCATTCCTCTCCGGCTTTCGTTGTAGGTGGGTCGGGTTCAGGTGCTCAAGGCACAGCACAAGGCGGTCCAGGCACAGGAGGGGTCAGCGGCACCCTGACTACCCAGGCTGCATTTGAATACCGTGGTACCTGGATCCCCCTTATGACTGTTAGTGTCCAGGGAAGTGCCAAGGCCACCTAGTAAGAATTTCCTTTGTACATACTGAATAATCTCCCCTTATTTATTGTGTGTTTATAAGGATGTAATTCCAGTCACAGATGCAGAAAGTAAACAGTTCCAGGACTGACTAGCTTTGTGCTCCAAAGTGGCATAAATATAGACAAGCTTGTCATTTTTTAAATTTATTTTTTCCCCCAAGATGTTGTTTCTGACGTTAGATCAGATCAAAAGTTATTTGCTGAAAAGAAATGGCTGCCTAACATGTTAATGGTCTTGGAAAAGGAGGCAGCACTTATATGTCAAATTTCCAGACAGAAACTTCAGTTCATGTACTTCACCTCATTTCTCTTTCTCCATCTCTCTCCCAGCTTAGAGATGCTGGACAAGGTTGAGCCCCCATCCATCCCAGAGGGCTACGCCATGTCAGTGGCCTTCAGTGCTCTGCTCGACCTGGTGAGGGGCATCACCACCATGATTGAAAGAGAACTGGCTGCGGAGGAGGAGGCAGCTGCTGAATTTAGAGAAGCTCACCCTGACCAGGAGTGGAAGCCGCAACCTGGTGAGAATGTACAGAAGGAAGAAATGTTCTTTGGAGCGTTTTATTCTCATGATACACCCTGACAAGAAGGATATTAATCAGTTGAAAATATATGAAAGCAGACATATGGAGATGGGGAAGCAGGAGGGGTGTGTATAATGGTCTAGCCTGTCATGATTCTGGGTGGTAGCACTTGTACAAACTCTAGTGACCACAATTATAACCAAACCTCTTTATAATTTCAAATAAGAAGTGGAAAAAAATTAGAGATGATCAATTTCTTTTCTTTTTCCCCAACATGAGACTGTCCAGACTGATGTGATAGCATTTAGGAATAAACCCCGTAATGTTTTGTTTGTCTCAGGGGCTCACCTGGTGTGGGAGGAGATGGTCAACGCCTGCTGGTGCGGTCTCCTGGCTGCACTGTCTCTGCTGCTGGATGCCAGGTACGGATTCTGGAGTCAGCAGACATGTTATATATTTACAGCAGTGATTCAGACAGGAACGTTTTAAAGCTTTAGTCCTTTGTAAATTGCACCACATTAAAGATTACTTTAAACGCACGATGTATGCTTAACAGATGAATACACATTTAATTTCCCGTTCAAGTGTTTGTTCAATAGAACTAGGAGGTGAGTTTTTGTGCTGCTGAAACAGACATTATCATGTTGTAGTTATTAATTAATATTAATAATAGCTCTGTGTCCAACATAACAACCCTCAGGTCAGTGGCTTAGAGTTTAATGGCCTATTTTTTATTTTTTTTATTGGCTTGTGTTTTTATATTTTTAAATAGTCATACAATTTAATTAAAACAATATTTTAGATGCTTTCACTTACAAAATGGAAAACGATACAGAAGCCTTGAAATTAATATGGCGTGACCATATTATGGTCTCTAATGCGGTCACTTCTCTGTTAGCTGCAGGTATCGCTCCCATGTTAAATAGGACGGCTGCCCTCAGCCTTCATCGAGCTGTATAATTTAACCAGTCTGGTATCTGGTGTCAGACTAAGTTAACTGTTCATCTGCATATTTTAATACAACCTGTGCACATTTTTCACGGTGTAAAACTAACAGCAGTGGATGGAGCAGCTACAGAGTTTGCTTTTCTTCAGTTTGTTGATCAGGTGGTTCGATGCAGGACTCCCGCTCACTTTTTCCCAGTTAAGGTTTTAATGGTGATCAGATGTTTTGGTGCTGCTGTTTTGGATGCTAGAAACATGTTTTCTTTTACTCTCAGTTCACCGTCTCAGTAATGGCTCTGCCTATTTACTGTTCACAGCGTGTAACGCTGTAGACTCTGGCTCTGACATTAAACTTTGCCAGCATCACCATCACTGCTTCTGTTGTGTTATCAGCGTTTTTGCTGAAAAACTGGAGGCTGCCTGGACTTAGGGTTGTCAGACTTTTTTTTTTTTCATACGCTGCTCCTAAATATGTTTGTAGTGCAGGGTCTGTTTGAAGTCGCAAATGTGGGTTTACATCTTTTAACACAACAGCCCGCTACACAGCCGTGCATTAAACGAAGTATAGAAGCATTCGTGCTGAGAATTTTCAATAATCAGATTATATGAATTACTCGATAAATCGTTGCACCCCAGAATTATTAGTCCCCCTGATGCCAACATCATTTTTTGCTGGTCCCCACAGCATAATATTCCTAGCACTGTGTTTCACTGTGGGGATCGAGTTCTTGTGGTTGTAGGTTTCTCCCTTCTTTCTCCAAACATAAGCAGCGTCTCTGTGGCCAAAGAGCTCAAGTTTTATCTCACCTGATCAAAGGACGCACTTCCAGTCCAGGTTGTCCTCAGCATACTTCAGTGTCTGTTCTTCCTGTGTTTTTCTTGGTCTGCAACCTCTCAGCCCATTCCTGTGCAGTATTCCAGTGATTCACTAAGTCACTAGCAGTTGTGACTTTAGACACATTTGTCACTAGTTTTCTTTCCAGCCTTTGAAATATTTAGCTTCCTGCCTCTGTCAGGCTCTGTGGCTCTCTTTGAATTTCTTAATGATACTTCTCACTACAGTTCTTGACACTTGGAGATGCTGTTATAGCTTTCTATATCCACCTCCTGCTTTGTGAGCATTAGCAATTCTTTTTGTCGAGTCAAAAGAGATTTCTTGTTTTTGACATGATGCTTTCTCAAGTGACAGCTCAAACAGTGTGTCAGTTGGAAGAAAACCCTCAGTTTTAACTTGCGTTTACAAGTTTTGAGCATTACAAAGTTAAAACACATCATTGCAAAGGTCAGCTTTTCAGCTGCTAATAACACAAACTGCTCATTTTTATTATTGTGTGCAAACAGAAATAATTGATGGTTTGTAAAGAAGACTAATTTGTTTAGACGTGCTATGTTGAAAATTCTTCACTTGGTCATAAAAGTACTTTGAAAGAAATTCAAATTTCATTGCTGGGTTTAATAATTTTGCCTTTATCTATACATATCCTATCATGTTCTAATAATGAATAAAGGTCTGATATAGCCTTGGAAGCATTTCTTAGGATATAAATATTAAATTAGACACTAAGGAATACAATCTGCAGTGTGTTATGTTTCACTTTTCTGTCCTCTTTCTTCCTTTTCTCACGTCTTGCGTGTTCAGCACTGATGAGACAGCGACTGAGAACATCTTGAAAGCAGAGCTGACCATGGCCTCGCTGTGTGGCCGTCTCAGCCTGGTGACACCTCGTGATGCCTTTATAACGGCCATCTGCAAGGCCTCTCTGCCCCCACACTACGCCCTAACTGTCCTCAGCAGCAACGCTGCCACCCTCTCCAGCAAAGGTGGGTGACTGAGAATGCATCTAAAGATAAATACAAAACACATTTTTAAGGGAACTCAAGTTTCATATAACCTCTATTTTTGTTGTACAAGTATGTCAGGCATGTAGTTATTCACTTGTACACACCAAGAAATGCAAGAGCAAATACATGTTTTATACTGCAAACCATTAAAAGTCCCCATGTAAAGCCCTGAGGGATGGCCTCTGGTCACATGTGTTTAATGAGCAGGTCTAATCTCCCACATGGGTAAGATGTGCTCAACATGTAAACTGTTGGCACTCTGCCTGTCCCTGTTCTCCTGCTCTTGTTGCATTAATCCATAAGTTTTCACTGTGGCTTCTAATTAGACACACCATGGAGAATGTGCCTGGGGAACGTAGGCGTCCACACACAGCTGCTCTCAAGCCGGCCGCTCAGACTCTCACTATTTGCATATCAGCTTGTAGAGATAAAGCCGGCAAATTGGGTCTTGACTCACCGATGGGATGTTTGTCTTGGAGTTAATTAAGAGAGCTTTTCTTGCATGTTGTAAGCTTGCTACAAAATCCCCTCAAAAACCTTGACTCCTGTACGTGTGCGCGTGTGTATCAATATGTTTGCGTGGGTGCGTGTGTGTGTTTTCTCCACAGCTTATTCAATCCAGGGCCAGAACGTGCAGATTATCAGTCCTTCCAGTGAATCTCATCAGCAGGTGGTGGCTGTGGGGCAGCCACTAACTGCCCAGCCCCAGGGCACTGTTGTGGTAAGGACGCACACATTTGGAAGACTTGGTGGTTACATACTCGATAAGTGTAACAGATTTTCACATTTTAATTTGTGTAGCAGTTTTCCCAAAACAAAGCTCACAAGTGTTTTTTATCAAAACAAGTTAGATTAACAATAATCTTCCATAATGGAGACAATGGCAGCGGCGCTCTTGCTGTTGGGCAGGTTAAATCCAGATAAGGCAGGAAAACCACTTTTCCACAATAAATAAATAAACAAATAGCAGCAGTTTGGTGAGTCCAAATGGGCTCCAAACAATCAAGTTAAAAAAATAAAGTTTGATACATCTAACACTGAACTATGAGTTAAGTAAACGTAAATGGTTTTAATTTGTTGGTACTTGAAGGTTTCAGTAAATAAATATGTTCAGAATCTCTGTAAACAAAACAAAAAACCCCAGCTAAAAACAGGTAACTGCTTAACTATATTTCTCGCCAGTATCAATGTGCATAGTAGAGTATATTCCAACAATATTGACTATGTGAAATAAGATGCTTTTCTTTGTCAGGGCCTCGTTCTGGTCGGCAGTTCTTAATAGATGCGGGACATGGATGCTTGTGCACTGAAATGTTTCTTGAGGGCAAAAAGATTTGAAAGTACCTGTACAGTGACCTCGATCCTGACCTGGAATAATCATGCAGAGTTTAAAGTTTTCCCTATAGTAATGTTAGCATATTGTTTTCATTTCCTTTGCTTTTACACTACGTTTCCACCACCTTCTTTTTGTTAACACACTTTTCATTGCCTGTGGTGAGACGGAATACTGTCATAAGTCATAATAACTTGTTCTATAGAGGCGACTCACTTGGTAATATACAGCGTGCTTTAAAATTGACTGTAACGTTACTCTCTCCCTCTTTTAGCTGACTGCCAAAAACATCCAGTGTATGCGAACCCTGCTCAACCTGGCTCACTGCCACGGAGCCGTGCTGGGCACCTCCTGGCAGCTGGTACTGGCTACCCTCCAGGTACTACAACCACCTACAGCCACACGCTTACTTACTTGCAACCACGCACATATGTACACACTCTCATGTAATTAGACATCACATACAAATCCATTTCATGTATAAATGCACAAAACTGTTCTTGCACTGTCTGCATTGTGCTTTATGCACCTCTCAGAGAGAAAGTGGAATCATTCTTAGCACATTTACATAAAAATGTAAGCATGTTGGTGTACTTTTTCAAGACCTGATATGAACTTTTCTTCAACTCTCCTTCACCTTCTGTTTTTCTCCCAGCACTTAGTGTGGATCCTCGGGCTTAAGCCAGGCGTGGGTGGTGCCTTGAAGCCTGGTCGAGCAGTGGAGGGCCCCAGTACGGTCAGTGTTTTTTATAACCTTTGTATTGCACATTATGTTTCCCAGCTCATTGTTGAAGGTGATGGGCTTACATACTAATCGTGTGTCTCCAACCTAAACAGGTGCTGACCACAGCAGTGATGACAGACCTGCCTGTTATCTCCAACATCCTGTCCAGACTGTTCGAGAGCTCTCAGTAAGGATCAGTGTGCCTGAGCATATGTAGATACTTTACTTACTTACCTGATGATCTTAAAATGGATATATACAATAAACATTTGTTAATAAATATGACTGGGAAGGAGCACAGTATTTTCTTAGAGAGAAAAGAGAGTGTTGCCTGTTGTAAAATCAGAATTTTAAGTTATTAATGCTAAGCAGAATAGGCACATGTTATCTGAAATAAGTATTTTTCTGTCATCTAGGTATCTGGATGATGTGTCCCTGCATCACCTGATCAATGCTCTCTGTTCCCTCTCCCTGGAAGCGATGGAAATGGCTTATGGAAACAACAAGGTAAACGGTTTCTCTAGTTGACTGATGTTTAGGAAGAGATTTGAGTTTGATTCAAATCTCATAAGGAACTTGTGCTTCTGTGAAACATATCCAGTGTTTTATTTTGGGTTTTTTACACCTTCTGTTTTGTGTTATGTTTTTTTCAGGAGCCGTCTCTGTTTGCAGTCGCCAAGCTGCTTGAAACCGGTTTGGTTAACATGGATCGCATAGAGATCCTGTGGAGACCACTGACAGGCCACTTATTGGAGGTAATGACTACTTAGAACAGAAGCCTACACGTACATATATCATATTAAATGAGGTACAGTCTATTTTTCCTGTACCTCTTTGAACAAATATTGCATCATTTTAGCTTAATAAATAAATGTACCTGTTAAATCAGTACTCAAGGTAAAGTCTTTGTCTTTGGAAATGTAGATTAATTATGTAGACATGAGTTCATGTAGTAGCTAAGACCAAAAAATGTCTTCTTTTTTTTTTTTGGTTAAATAAACTATACAGGATTTAATCGCAGTGAATGGTGGTATTAGGTTTGTTTTTCCAGTACATATTTGTCTTAATACCACCAAATTTCCACTATACTGCTTACTGTTCCTTAGTGTTATATACCCAGAGTAAAACTTGTATGTTGTGGTAAATAATGCAGAACATAAGTCATATCAACCAGCAAGCTGACCTATAATTTCACAAGCAGTAATGCAATATATGGACTGATATGAGCGATAAACTGCGGGTTTTTTTTAGTCATTTCTTCAGCTGTCATCAGAAAATCCCTGCTATGTATCTGTAAACATCTGTGTTTTGAGGTTTTCGTCACATTTTCTCTATCTCCTTTTTCTTTTGCACACCCGTTTGTTTTGCAGAAGGTAAGCTCAGATCCTCTCCTCAATAAACACTGACTTTCCCATCTCTCCTTCCCTCTCTGCCTCTTGGTTCCAATCTGGTTGTTTTTTTTTTTTTTTTGGTTTTTTGGTTGGTTTTTTTTGCTCCCTCTCAATCAGACATAAACATGCTGGAGCTGAGAGGTCGCTATGCCACAGTGTGTCCACAACGTGTTTGTGCTGTTATCAGTGTTTGATCCTACATTATTTTGTAAAGCTTTTTCAGTGTGAATTCCTGATTTGTCTCAAAGTAGAATCCAAAGCTGCAAACTGGCAAAAACGTGCTTAGATAAAATGCTGAATGTCTTTCTTTGCGACTTTGTCTACTATTCATACAGATAACGATAATAATGAAAAATGTGCGGCGTTAAGTAGATACTTAAAGCCGCATAGTATACAAAAGGGTGCACATGGATCATCTGGGTTTTGAAGCAGTAAATCTCCAGAATCGAGAAGTCTGATGCCATAAAAGTAGAAGATTTGTTTGACAAAGATAAACAAAGATGACTGATTTGGAACACAGAAAACATGGAAATGTTTTCTCTCAGATTCTTCAGGTTTTGTACCACATAGTGTACTTTTCTTTGCTCAGCCTGGTCTCTCCATGTGTATCTATGCTTTCATGATTACACTGTCTAGCACAGCATAATCTGTTGCCACAGGGGGATCCCAGTTTCTATCACACAGTCTGTGGTTTATTTCACCGACTTGTTTCACACCCACCCACTGTGAAAACTGCTGGGAAACGCTGTTCTGAACCGCCTGTGCATCAGATCTGTCATTGCGCCTGTTTGTGTCTGCATTTGTCCGTAAATGTTGTGTCCTGCAGGTCTGCCAGCATCCAAACTCCAGAATGAGAGAATGGGGAGCCGAGGCACTGACAGCACTTATAAAAGCTGGACTTGCCTACAAACACGATCCTCCACTGGCCCAAAATCAGGTAGGCAACGACACAATGGGTTATTTAGAAGAAGAAAAAAACAAAGGCGAAAACAAACATGCACTTATCAGACATAAGATTACAACCATTGCTAGGAAGTGAATAATGCTGATTATCTTTTCAGCGTGGGATGTATCAAGGAGCAAATGAACATTTTGTCCTCAAAGTTGACACATTAGAAGCAGGAAAAATGGGCAAGCGTGAGAATGTGAGTGAGTTTCAAAAGGGTCAACCTCTGGTGGCCAGATGACTGGGTCAGACCATCTGCAAAAATGGAGCTCCTGTGGGCTGTTCCTAGTCTGTTGTGGTCAGTATCTATCAAAAGATACTGACCACAAGTTAGGTCAGAGCTGACAGCTCTGACCTAACTTGGTCAAAAAAAGTTCATGCTGGTTCTGGTAGAAAGGTGCCAGAATACACAGAGCATCACAGTTTGTTGTTTCTGGGGTTGCATAGCTGCAGACCAGTCTGGGTGCCGATGCTGACCCCATGCACCACTGAAAGCACCAACAATGGACACATGAGCATCGGAACTGGCCCATGGAGCAGTGGAAGAAGGTGGCCCGGTCTGATGAATCCTATTTTTCTTTTACACCACGTGGATGGCTGGGCGTGTGAGCGTCGCCTACCTGGGGAACTCCTGGCACCATGGAAGAAGGCAAGCCTGCGGAGGCAGTGCGATGCTTTGGGCAATGTTCTGTTGGGAAACCTTGGGTCCTGCCATCCATGTGGATGTTACTTTGACATATAACACCTACCAAAGAATCTTGCACACCACACACATCCTTTCATAGGAAACAGTATTCCCTGAAAGCTGTGGCCTCTTTCAGGAGGATAATGTGCCCTGCCACAAAGCAAAAAAGGTTCAGGAATGGTTTAAAAAGAACAGGTTTCAGGTGTTTACTTGACCTCCAAGTTCTGTCGATCTCAGTCAAATCGAGCATTTGTTGGATGTCCTAGACAAACAAGTCCAATCAGGACTTAAAGGATATGTTGCTGACATCTTGGTGCCAGATACCAAAGCACACCTTTGGGACCAACACAATGTTTGGGCAGATGGTCATAATGTTATGCCTGATCGGCATACTGCACAATGTGTATGAATAACACAATACTTGCCTGTATATGATGCTGATGTTCATCCTGTAAGCCACGACAGAAAGATAGAAAGGTCACTTTATCTTGTCATTAATAAACACAATCTGTGACCTTAACCTTGGTGAGACTGATAACAAGCCTTATCTAAAACAGGGTGTGTGGAGGTTATATGAATAATAAAAATGACAGCCAATGAAACAATATTTTTAAAGCATTTCCTTGCATGTGGACAAGCTTTTACTACTTCATGTTGTCATTGCCAAACAAATTACTAAGCATAATGACTCGTCATCAAACCACTGCGTTTGAAAATTCAGTAAGCATTAATCCTTTCATTTTCAAACATGCAGAGTTAAAAAGTTTAATGCCAATTAGGAAAAAATGTCCAAACACATTTTTCGTTAAACAGTTTGTACTTCACCTGTTTACCCTTCCAATATGAATGTTATACGTAGCTTTAATAAAGGTGCCACATTCTACTCTTTTAAAATTTAGCATATAGAAAACTTTACAGGTAAGTTGATCACTGTCTCCCTTTTCTTGATCCCTAAGCGGCTGCAGCTTCTATTGCTGAACCCCCTGAAGGAGTTGTCCAACGTGCTGCACGCAGACATCCGGCAGAAACAGCTCGAGTGTGTCCTGCAGATCCTGCAGAGTCAGGGCGACAGCCTGGGGCCTGGTTGGCCCCTCGTATTGGGTGTTATAGGAGCCATTCGCAATGATCAAGGGTAAGAGCGAAATAGAGGGGGAGATTTTTGTCTCCACCAAAGAGGTGGGTGTCTGTCTGTATGTATGTATATTAAAAACAAAATCTATGCAAAGAAATAATACTATTATGCAATGCTATTCCCGGAAAAGTAAATGATGCCCAGAGACTGAGCTGCCTGTGTGAAAAGAAATCATTAAAAAAGAATTTTAAAGTGATTTTATGTCCACAGTTACACTGCACATAGTTAGTGAAACTAATGCGTGCCGCATGTCTTGTTCCTTCATCAGTGAGTCATTGATCCGAACCGCCTTCCAGTGCCTGCAGTTGGTGGTGACAGACTTCCTTCCCACCATGCCTTGCACGTGCCTCCAGATTGTAGTGGATGTAGCTGGGAGCTTTGGCCTTCAGAACCAGGAGCTCAACATCAGCCTCACGTCCATCGGCTTACTGGTACGATGACAGATGTGTACAGCTGTGGTAGTTATTATAAAGGATTATCAGTCACTTTTTTTTTTTCATGCTTTGCTGTCATATGGTACCTGTAATTAAACAATCAAGTAAGTTTTTTGAGAGTCAACTAGCAGAGTAATGTGATGTAACTGGTGAATTAGCAAGTGCGATTGTAACTGTGAAGGAGAAGCAGGACGACTCTTGCTTGCGAAGGAGTGACAGGTGGCCCACAGCTTTACTTTTCAAACACTAGTTTTCAAATAGAAACCCGGTGTTTTTAATATGATCAAACAATTGCAGTTCCCCACCTTTTTATTTTTTATTTATTTATTTAATTTTGTCGTATTATTTTCTTCTAGCTCAACAGTCTTCTAATAACATTAGATAGACACTTTATGCAGGATTCAGGACATACAAAACCTGTTATTGATCTGTGGTTTGCCAGATTATTTCTCTTGGAGTGTGCCAGTTCCTGTGAGATTACTTTATGGTAATGGATAGCAAAACTATCAGAAGCATCTTACTGCTTCCTCTCTCTAATTTATACCCCCACTTCGTTTTTTTGTTTTTTTTCTTCTTCTTACCCACAGTGGAACATTTCAGACTACTTCTTCCAAAGGGGAGAAGCCATCACACAGGAGCTAGAGAGGGAGGAGGAAGCGCTGCAGAAACAGGCCCAGGAGAAAGGAGAGACCCTCAACAGGCCGTTCCACCCCGCCCCTCCCTTTGACTGCCTGTGGCTGTGTCTGTATGCCAAGCTTGGGGAGCTGTGCGTGGACCCGCGGCCTGCTGTGCGTAAGAGCGCCGGCCAGACGTTGTTCTCCACTATTGCTGCCCACGGAACCCTGCTCCAGCAGCCAACGTGGCACATTGTGGTGTGGAAGGTACAATCCCAGAAACGTCTCCATATAAGATGGAAAAAGAAAAACACGAAAAAATGTGAAATTTGACAGTACGTGATTGTTTTGTCACTCGTCACCTCCAGGTCCTGTTCCAGCTGCTCGGCTGTGTAAGAACGTCCTCCACCACAGCAGACAAGGAGAAGATCGAGTCAGGCGGTGGGAACATCCTTATCCATCACTCGCGCGACACAGCCGAGAAACAGTGGGCGGAGACGTGGGTGCTGACGCTAGCGGGCGTGGCGCGCATTTTCAACACAAGGCGGTATCTCCTTCAGCAGCTAGGTGAGCCCACACGTGATGCTCTGTGACATTCAGCAGATTGCAGTTGGTGCATTTCTGCTTTAACACCTGTCAATATGTTCTGAGCCATTACTGCTCAGGACATCTTTGAAAATGGTGTCAAATATCAGAGCGCTAATGTTTCCACGCTGCCATCTTCTGCTGTGTATCTGCAGGTGATTTTTTTGAGGCCTGGGAGGTGCTGTTGAACCATATTCAGTCAGCTGCCCTCAGCAAAAACAATGAGGTCTCCCTGGCTGCCCTGAAGAGCTTTCAGGAAATCCTTCAGATCGTTACACCTGTTAAAGACTCGGACAAAGCGGGCGACGCACTTGCTGCAATGGGCGTCCCTCCAGTGCTCATTGACCCGCTGTCAGCATCCGGTCCTGGAAGACCCCTGGTGCGTTCAGATTCACTACTGGAACGGTTGACACGGTACAACGGAGCTGAGCTGCAGGCGCCCCCGCCAGGGGAGGAGTCGGCCTTAGAGGACTCGGCACTGTGGTGGTCTGCATGGAACACGTGGTATCGAATGGGAACGGACAGCACGAGACCACCTATTGGCCCAACAGAGAAGCTCTCTTTTATCCCCAGTCAGCCGTTCCTCACAGCATTAATCCAGATTTTTCCAGCACTCTACCAGCACATCAAAGCCAACTTCAGTATGGAGGATCTAAAAAAGCTAGGGGTCATCCTACATGGGGCTGTTTCCGTGCCTATCAGCAGCGATGCCTCACCCTTCATCCTCCCCTCATACACTGAGGCAGTGCTCACCAACCTGCAGGAAGCCGTGCTCACCGCTCTGGATGTTTTGCAGAAGGTGGGAGAAGGAATATTGCCACCGGTGAAGCTTTTAGCAGTTTGATGTGAGGTGGTTTGTGCTACAGTGTAGCATCAAGATAAGAGCGGGGTCATGTGTGTAATCATCATCTGTTCAAATCCAGCAGGAGGTCCCATTTTGCATCTCGTTCTTTCCTTATTAATTACTCTAGCTTTTTCAGCATGCTTACCAAACATAGGCCCTTTCAGTTTACAGTTAATTCCTCCCAGTTCGTTTCTGTTCAGCCCAGGAAAGAAAAGAAAGTGTCAGTCTGCTAAATTGTGCAATATGCAGTCCTGTGGTGGAAGTCAGCAGTGTTTGTTCCTCCCTTCCCTCCCTGCTGCAGGCCATCTGTGTGGGCACGGAGAACCTGCAGGTCATGTACCCGGCCATCTTCGAGCAGCTGCTCCTTTTTGTGGAGTTCTCCTGCAAGCCGCCTCAGTACGGCAGGATGGAAACCAAACACGTGGCCAATGCCAAATACAACCAGGTAGGAAATGAAAAACGGACACCTAAATATTTGGTTTTCATTGCAGTTTATTTGCTTTTACAGTTTGTTTCATTAGACTGTTGGATGACGCACATTGTTATTCACCCACCTCTCTTCAGCCATTCTCAATAAGATCATATCTGTTCTTTGATGCTCGTGAAGTCCCCCTTCCACTCCCTCTGCCGTCTTGTCCTTATGAAGCTTCTGTCACGGCTCTTCATGAGATTGACAGATTGTTCTCGACCCCCATTAGAAGCCCCAAACCATTCCTTCCTCAAATTCCTTCCCTCATGATTCATCTTTCTGGGCGGTTGCCAGAGAAATGCTTCAGTCCAGCACAGTTCATAGTCATTTAAAAAAGGAAAAAACTAAGTGTTTCCAAGGCACCCAGTAATGTTGAGCAAGACTATTGAAGTCACAAAAACAGAGTATTTTTAAATGAGTCTGACGTTAGAGTCGTCTTAATCCTTGCTGTTCTGGAAACCTGGAAGTTCTGGACACGCGTAGCTCAAGCAGATGTTATTCCTGAAATCCTGAAAGGTGTCTCGATCAAATACTGAACGACTGATGGAGTCGGTCTAAATCCTGACTCTGCCTGTTTTAAATCTTGGCCGTGTGTCCGTCCTGCATTGGAGTAAACTGGACATTTGTGTTGATCTGAGTCTGTTTAAATTGTTTAAGTTAGATGGTCAAACAAAATTCTCACCCAGCCAAACACCATTATGGGTGGTCTTTTTATTGCCTTCTTGGCTTTTATTCAGTCCTGATGTCAGATTGCGTCAAATGTCCTCAGTGCTGCTGGGAGGTTGCTTTGTTTTGTTTTCCCCTCTTTTCTCTCGGCCCAGATTTTGGGATCTCGTTTAGCTGAGAGACACACTCTAGATTTGATACAACTATAAAACATCGGTTTAATTTCAATCTTGTCTCATTCTGTTTCTTCGAACTACTCACTGGATAACCATTTTAGATCCAGCTGTTTGCGCCGGTGAGTGTCATCATCTTTCCCCCCCCCCCACTCCCCCTCTCTGTAATTGTACTAAGCTGTGCTGAATGGTGATGACCTACCCTCTGCGGTAGATGAGATATCACTCCGCATGGTAGGCTCTCGCGTCTCATCTGCGTCTCTCACTCACTCCATGCTCCCCTCTTTCTCTGCCTGTCACTAACTGGTGGTTTTGCCTCTGTGTGCACAGCCCCACCTCCCTCTGTGGAGTTCATTTTCAGTTGATTTTGTGACTTTTGATGGTTTTATTTTGTTTTTTTTGTTCATATGCATACTTGTGGCTCTGTTTTCTATTTCCTAAAGACACACTTTGTAGAATAAAATCTTTAGTTTGGCTGTAACGTTTCAGTTGTGGTACTGTAAACCTAACAAAGCTTGAAGCCGACTAATAGCGACTGCAGTTTAAAAATAAAATGGCGTGTTACTTGCGTACTTATGCAAAGTGTGTCTTTTTTTTTTTTTTTTTTTTTTAAACAAATGCTTTCACTGTCGCCAAAAGGCGAGCATAATGCCCATTCCTGTTTTGTTTGGTTTTGTTTTGTTAAATCTTCTTTACCCCTACAGGCAGAATGGGTTGCCTTAAACTATGTGCCCTTTGCTGAGCGCTCCTTGGAGGTGGTGGTGGACCTGTACCATAAAACAGCCTGCCACAAAGCTGTCATCAATGAAAAAGTTCTGCAGAATATCATTAAGGTATTTATCCCTGGGTGGTGTACTCGCTGTTGGTGATGGTGAGAAAGAGTAAATGTTTGATGTGTTTTATCACTGTTCCTGTTTAGTGCAGCGAAATTTACTGTTGAGCTGCTTTCTGCTGACCACCCAATTATGTTTGAACCCTGCATATTCATCCAGTGTGGAATATCACGAGAATGCTTCTTTCATTTTAACCTCCTAAGACCCGAACTCTTTCATGGCATGCATTTTAAATTTCTCTTTGCTATTTGGGCTGATTGGGACCCGATGAATGTAAAAACAAAGAATTACCAGATTTTTATTTTTTTCAATTTTTTTTTAACCTGATTTTTGTTTCTGAGAAAAATTAGATCCACACATGAGGACATTCACTTTAAATTTCAATAGAACAGTTGCAGTATAATGTATTTGTTTAGCTACGTAAAGCACTGCTGTGTGAATATTCCTTAAGGCTGCTGCAATTGTTGCTTTTAAAAGAACAATGAATAAACTGGCTGTTTGCGTCTGAAACAACTTTCTTTATTAGACCTACAGACCTGCTCAACCTTTTTAGGATTTTAAACTGGCAAACAGTTTTAAAAAAAGTTGGAAAATTCAGTTTACAAAAATGGGTGGAGGAACATAACTTTAGTAGTATGCGATACGCCTCTTCAGTTTTGAAATCGTTTAATTCTGAGAGACCTCCAGCCTCTGGGCAGATTTTACTTGATTGCCCTTTGACCTCACTGTATTGATCGTAATATTGGGTTCATACTGTACATCAGCAGGCAGATGCAAAGTGTTCCCAGTATTTTCAAAACTTTTTTCCAAATTCAGTCCATCAAACACTAAAGGATACTGTCAGTGTAAGCGATCCAAAAGGCTCAACTTATCTCAAATCTGCCACTCTTCCTTTTCCCCCTACTTCTGACACCTGTGTTTAACTGCTCTTTTCTTCTCAGTGAATTTTTAGAAACCCAAAACTGAAATGAGTCCGTTTATCAGAGAGATGCTCAAGAAGCAAGGCACTGGTATTTGTGAAATGTCATTGTAGGGAGTGCCAAGCTGCTCTTGGAAAAAAGATGACTTTGTTAAAATGTCGGTGGCTGACTTTCTCACAAGGTTGATGAGGCGTCTTTACATTCTCCACTTATATTAACTCTGTCTTTTGTCTAAAAGGAAGAGGGGTGAAAGTTTTTCGTGCACCGCTGTCGAGATTAATTTTAAGTGTTCCTTTGTGTTTCAATCTCATGAGCTTTTTTGTTTTGTTTTTTTCCTTCAAGACTTTAAGAATGCCCTTGAGTCTGAAGTACGCCTGTCCGTCAGAGAGCACCTGGAAGCTCGCTGTGTCGTCTCTGCTCAAGGTGCTGTCCATTGGACTACCAGTGGCACGGCAGCATGCCTCATCTGGGAAGTTTGACACTATGTGGCCAGAGTTGGCCAATGCCTTTGAAGACTTTCTTTTCACCAAAAGGTAGAGATTCCCCCCACCCCCATGCTTATTGTGCAGCTTTCAGAGGTTCTAAGCAGAAAACTGTTGTTCTGTTACAGTACTCCTCCAGATAACCTGTCTATCCAGGAATTTCAGAAGAATGAAGCCATCGATGTAGAGGTACGTGCTTGTTTCTAGACTCTGATAATATATCCCCAAATAGTTTGCAAGTTTTTCCCAAGTTTGCATCATCGTTCCCTCTTCATTTTAGGTGGTCCAGCTGATCAGCACAGAAATCTTACCATTTGCCAATTTCATCCCCAAAGACTTTGTTGGCCAGATTATGGCCATGCTGAATAAGGGATCCATTCACTCACAGTCTCCCTCATTCACAGGTAATATGTGACTCTGGCAGCTAAGTTGCTTTGGCTTTAGCAGTTGTGTATTCCTGAAACTAGCGCAACAGCATGCTGGCCAAGTGTTGGAATCATAATTTAGGTGCTTGGTTTGTTGCCGGAGTCTTTCTTGCGGCTTATCAGTAACAACTGTGCATGTGTTGAGCCGTACAGCCAAACCCTGTCAGTCCCTCTCACTGTCAATCGAAAATAATTCTTCCAACAGAGGCAGAGATAGATGTGCGGATGAGAGAGGAGTTTTCCAAAGTGTGTTTTGAGACACTGCTGCAGTTTTCCTTCAGCAACAAGGTTTCCACCCCGCAGGAGGGTTACATCTCTCGTATGGCGCTCTCCGTGCTCCTCAAGAGGTCCCAGGATGTTCTCCGACGATACGTAGAGGACGAGAGGTTGAGTGGACGCTGCCCATTACCAAGGTACCCAGCCACCATGGGTATCTATTTGTGTGTGCTTTTTTAGCGCGTGTTTTACACATTTTCCAAGAGGCCATCAATTCTGATGACTGTAATGCTACACTTTAACCACTGGGAGATTTAGCAAATGCAAAATCAAGACCAGCCCTGGCTTCATTTATCTCTTATTTCCCTTTTTAAACAATGTAAAACCACCATACTTCTACCACATTTCTCCAAGACTCAGTGGAAGTTAAAGATGCCCATGGGTAAACTGCACCACAAGCAGAGAAAATAAAGGGAGAGAGGGGAGAAGTAAAATATATTCTTATGTCTTCTGTATAAATACAAAGTTGGTTAAATAAAAGGGCCTGAAATAAAACAGTACATGCAGAGCTTAACAAATCTATTAGAGCATCTATCAAAACAACAAAACACAAATATCTCAGAAATCTGTCTAACACTTATTTAAAACCAAAACTTCCTGAATTCATTTTTTTCAATTTTGAGCCGGCACACTGGACAACTTTGAAAAGTCAGAAATTAATCAAGCTTAACATTCAGCCACTAAGTAAATAACTGTAATATGACATCTTAATCAAAAATAATGATGTACTTTACCATTTTTTTCTGCTTTTGCTGTAAAACTGAAGTTTGAAGATTCATGGAGAACAACAATAATTATATTTTAACATTAAAAATATTTTTGTTTTAAGAGTTCCTGGTTCTTTCTTACCAGGTTTAAGCAGTGTAGCCATTCTCCTCTCACCCTTTGCATTTTCACCCAGAGAACTGTCGCTCATTGGATGTTTTCTCTTTTCAGACTGTTCTCTGTAAACTCTACAAGTGGTTTCATGAGAAAGTCCCAGCAGATCAGCACCTTCTGTGATACTCAGACCAGCCCGTTTAGCACCAACAATCACAGTTCTGCAGCTCTATATACATATGAACAGTATTAACAGAGAAAAAATATATAAAGTGTACAAATATACAAACCAGTGTAAAAAGTAAATATGTAATAAATAGTGTTATGTATATACATGATTGTTATTGGCTCTCCCCCTCGCTGTTTGCCTCTTCCACTTTTCTCCTACTGCCGTGCCTTTGTAGCTAAGCAAGGCCTTTGTTGTTTTTCATTTTAGGCAACAAGTGACAGAGATTATCTTTGTCTTGAAAGCTATCAGCACTTTGATGGACTCCCTGAAAAAAACACAGCCAGAGAATGGTGAGTATCAAACTATAAAAATGGATAAATAAGTCTTGGAAAGATAATAAAGGAGGCATTTTCTGCCTGTTCTTTGTATCATTGCTTGTGTTTCTGGCAAGGTCAGTTAGGAAAAAAAACAAAATAATTTCCTATAACTGCAGAAGACTGAAGGTAAGACATGGTGAAATAGTGTTTTTGAAGTGCCCTTCCGCATATTTGCATTGCATCGCCCTTTGCTCGATAAAATTCCTACAGGCACAGGGAAACACAGTTTTGCTCTGAATAAATTGCTTCTTTGATTGTTTTCTATTCACAACTCATATTCCCTTCCTTCTTCCCTCCTTTTCTGATATTCTCTCATTTACTTCCTGCAGTGGATGGCAACACGTGGGCTCAGGTGATCGCCCTGTACCCCACACTGGTCGAGTGCATTACGTGCTCATCGTCTGAGGTGAGCTCAGCCCTGAAGGAGGCCCTGGGGCCCTTTAAAGACTTTATGCAGCCACCCGTCTCCAAAGTCCAGAACGGAGAGTCCTGACCAGGCTCGCTCGCAACCGGGCATTTTTTTGTTTCGTTTTTTGGTCTTCTTTCTAAATGAAGAAATCCCGAAGGTGTCTTCTTGACTTGACTCATGCACTTCACAAGTGCACGGATGTGAACTCTACGGTGACATGAAGCAACCCACGGTGAATAGCGATATCGAGGCTGCCTCAGACTACACCATTGACCCCGACCTTCATGCACATTTTCATATGCTTTTCATGTGAGCTGATAATGGGCCAGCCCCCAACCCCCCCCCTGCTTTCACACTCATATAGACTGGCTGCACTTGCCTGTTAACTACAGAGAATTAAAAAAAACAACGGCAGTGTTGCCTCTGGGTTTAGTTTTTGTTCTCCTGAAGAGACTGCATCAGTGTACAGTGTGTGGTGAAAGTGTTGATGATGTTATAAAGAGAAAAATGCAAAAAAACCAACAAAAAACTGGGGCTTTACTGATCTTAAAAAGAAATGAACATTTAATCTTTTGCAACATTTTCAACAGTGAGGATTTTATGCAAGAAAACAAATCTTACTGTAACATTCCATGTCATCTTTAGCCAGCCATCGGAGAAGGGATGTATGTGTCTGTGTAAAATAAATGGGACAATTCTACAAACAGCTCTTGAGTGTGCTCGATTAAAGTGCATGTAATGAAAATGCAGCTTCCTAGAAGCCCAGATATACCACTTTGTACACAATTATATTTCTGAGTCATCCTGGTTTGAGACCTTTGGCCTGTAGGTGGATGGTGTTGATGTCTAAAGACCTTCTGTGTTGTCTTGTAGCCCTCTATCAAAGACTGTATATAAAAGAAGACAGCCACTGTAATTTGTAAAGTCAGATTTGGAACTTTTTTGAAATGAGACACGACAGGTGAGACGTGGATCTGACTGAAACCAGTGATGCTGCGCGCTTACGAGGTGGTGACCTGCCAGTTACATCGACACCTCTTTGACCTGCACAGGTGCTCTGTTTTACAGTGTTTTAAATTGGAACATAATTTGCATAAATTGTGTGAAGCTAGCAATGAATATCATAGAATAACAAGATAAAATCTTTACTCATAACTCATAAATCAAGTTGAGAAAATATAAGAGAAGCATTTGGGTTTCTTTTAAATGTAGAGTTGCCTCCTGCTGGCTATTAGAATCCATAAGCCACAGTTTTCAGACCTGTGACTATATCGATCTTTTATATACAGTCTGTGGCGACCTTATACGTATATAGGCATGTAGGGAACGAGCTTGTTTAACTAAATAAATTACTGGTTTCAGGAGAAAAGCTCACATTTGAAAATGAGACCCTGAGGTATTTTTCTCTATCGCCTGACATATTAGAGACAAAATTAGGAGAAAAATAATGAGCAGTTTGACTGTCACATTGCAATATGGTCAAAACATTGTTTGATTTTTGTATACGTAGGTATACAAAATACGTAGGTGTCTTATTAACCTTTTTTTTAACACTGATAATTCTTTACACCATCCCATTATAGCATCTTTTACAGCAGGGGTGGCCAACCCGCGGCTCTCGATCCGCATGCGGCTCTTTGCCTGGTTTCATGCGGCTCTTACGTTCATATCAAAGTTTGTGTTTGTATTTTGGGGTTTTTTTGTGTTGTTGTTTTAAAATGTGCGCGTTCGCTTCGCTTGAGTTCAATACGGTATTTTCATCAAATGCGCATGTGTGATGAAAATACCGCAAAGTTTCCCAGTAGGAGCAAGTTCGCCCTTAAAATGGCAGGAAAAAATGCACAGCAAAAAGAAAATATGAAGATGAACACAGGACGTTTTTAACAGAGTTTATATTTTTTTTGTTGAACGCAATGGCAAGCCATTCTGCCTTATATGTCAGACGTCATTAGCGCATTTCAAAGCTTCAAATCTTCAGCGCCACTTCAGCTCACTCCATGCTAACATCGACCAGGAATTTCCAAAAGGGACTGAACTTCGCAAGCACGAGTTGGCCACTTTGAAAAGTCAGGCAGAAAAGCAGATACAGTTTTTCCAAAAATTTACGAAGCGGTCAGAGACCATAACGCTCGCATCCTATCAGCTGGCTTGGAACATTGCACGGGCTAAAAAGCTATACAATGAAGGGAAGTTCGTTAAAAAAATGCCTCAGTGACGTTGTTGAAATCTTGTCTCCTGAAAATGGCAAATTAAAACGCATGGTATCAGACGTCTAACTGTCCCGCCACACTGTTGAACACAGAATATCGGACATTAACACGGCTATTGAGTCACAGTTGCACTCTGACCTTCAAGCATGTGAGTATTTTAGTGTCGCATTGGATGAGAGTTGTGATATACAAGACAAGCCTCAGTTGGCAATATTTGCACGGTCTGTGTCAAACGAATGTGTGATCAAAGAAGAACTCCTGGATATTGTACCATTAAAAGACAGAACCCGTGGCATAGATGTGAAAGAAACCATGATGGCTGCATTTGAAAAAGCAAATCTGCCCATAACAAAATTAACTGCAATAGCCACGGATGGAGCACCAGCCATGATGGGATCTGTGAACGGGCTTGTGGGGCTGTGCAAAGCTGACCAAACTATTCCTGACTTTTGGATCATCCACATGGAGCAACTCGTGTCTAAATCATTGAATTTAGATAACGTCATGAAGCCTGTGATGGAAATCGTCAACTATATCCGCACACATGCGCTTAACCACAGGCAATTCAAGAATCTCATCGCTGAGCTGGACCAAGGGCTTCCAGGTGACCTGCCGCTGCAGTGCACTGTGAGGTGGCTGTCAAAAGGCCAGGTACTCTCTCGCTTCTTTGAGCTTTTGGATGCCGTGAAACTGTTTACGGAAGAGAAGGACAAGGACTATCCCGAGCTCTCGGACCTCAAGTGGATTATGGATCTGGCCTTTTTGGTCGACATGCTGTGTCACTTGGACAGACTGAACCTGACCCTGCAGGGTAAGGTAAAAATGCTGCCTGACCTGGTGCAAAATGTGTTTGCATTTGTCAATAAACTGAAGCTGTTCAAGACACATATTCAAAAGGGAGATATAACGCATTTTCCCACTGCTAAAAGCCAGCGGGCAAGTCTCCAGCGCTGCCCTGAGTAAGCAAAGAGCCAGATATGCAACGCTGATTGAAAACTTGCACGAAAGCTTTGTGACCCGGTTCCATGATCTGCAACTGAAAAGGCCACAGATTACGTTCCTCGTTGACCCATTTAATGCAGAGACCGGCTGTTTGAAAGTCCCGCTAGTCACAGATGAAGCTGCGGCTGAGTTGGAGATGATCGATCTTTGTGAGGAGGACCAATTGAAACCTGCTTTAAGGGAAGGGACCATTGAGTTCTGGAAAAGTGTGCCAATGGAAAAATACCCCAATGTCAAACGGGCTGCGCTTAAGATACTGTCAATGTTTGGGTCAACATACGTCTGCGAGTCTGTGTTCTCTACCCTAAAACATGTGAAATCAAAGCATCGATCTGTTGTGACTGACACTCGTGAAAGAATTGCTCCGAGTGGCAACAACGGAATACAAGCCAGATTTGAATAGGATTGTTCAAGGCAAGGAATGCCAGAAGTCCCACTAAACAACATGCATTGTAAAAGTAAATGCTATTGTAGATTATTATATTTTTGTTTGTGGACTTGGTTGAACTGACAGTTTGTGTGTGTGAGACAGTGCACACAATGTTCATTGTTGAAAATGACTGGCCTGTGGTTTTAGTACTGTAGGAGTCCATTTCTGTCATTATCATGTTGGTGTGTGACATTTACAATAAATCTGGCTGAGCAGAGATGTGTGTATTTTGTGTGTGTGTGTGTGTGAGAGAGAGAGAGAGGGAGGAAAGGATGGGTGATGTTCATGTGTGCCCATGCGTATGATGTGGCTCTTTGCGGTAACACAGTAAAAAAAAGTGGCTCTTGGTCTCTGACTGGTTGGACACCCCTGTTTTACAGTGATTGCACTTATTTAACATATCAATACAAATGCTTTAAATATATTTTTTTTTCTTTTTGAGCATTGAGAGTCGTGATGTGTGTATTCTGTACAGCAGGTGGGGTTATAGTTTTTTGCAGAGGCATCTTAGACACAAAAATATTAAAACAGTTTCAGTCACCCACGAATTTACAAACCAAACCACCATTACATTAAAGGTGGACTCCACTGCTGTCTCTCAACGTGCTCCTGGGGATTATGCAGTGGGTCATATGAGGGGAAAGGACCTTTTTGTGGTTTGCACTGAACACGCGGAGGAAGAAGGAGGAGGAGAGAAAGGGGGAGTAAGTCTGCTTGGGCGGGGTTTCCCTCTTATTTCAAGTCTGCACAGAAGAAGAGCGAAGCGGGAGAGAGGACGGAGCGTCTTCGGCTGCGTGGGAATGTTGCTTTCGTCGGCGAAGCGGGGCATTTCTGTCCCTTTACGGCATTTTTGTACTGTTTCTGTCTTCGTTTTCGTCTTATTACCACGTACTGGCTGAGGTAGTAGTTTGTGCTGTTGGTTGGGTTGAGACACTGCCCGCTATGGAGATGACTGCGCAAGCTACTGCCTTGCTAGTGCTGGTGCCTCCACTCCAGCCGAAGGAGAGAGGGAGAGGAAAAAAGCCCAGCTCCCAGCGCTCTTAGACGGTTTTTCCAGGTAATGCACACCTAGCTATGTAGGCTAGCCTCTCGTGGTGTATTTGAAGCTGTAATTTAAACAAGAACATCTGCTTACTGTTGATTTATAAGCTGAAGCAGTTTAATTGCTGTATCATGTTTTTTTTCTTCTTCTTCTAATAAAATAGTCAATGACTGTGGGGAGGGGGGGGGGCACTTTTGTCGATGTATTTTTAATTTTTATTGTGTGAGATTTGAATTATTTTTGGAGAATGGGTGAGAAAGCTGGCATGTGTAGTAATATAATTAGCGAGTTTAAAAAAGAAAAAAAAAAAGCACATTTTTTCTTTCTTTTTTAAAGATGCACGAAGAAGTGTGTATGCTATAGATTTGCAGAGTTTTCCGCCACCTCGGGCGGAGTGGGCTATGTAGGAAGCATGTAGGTCAACAGTACTGTTGCTATGAGGAGAGCAGTGACGTGGCTGCTGCTGCCCACAGAGGTGTCCTACAGTACATCTGCTCTGATGCACACAAGCTGGCTTTATGGCTCTCCCTGGACTTCTTTGTTAATAAGAATGCATACCATCATGCTGTGTGTGCTTCTCCTGCACATGAACATCTCTCATATATAAAAGCAGGGCATAAACGTGCACTGTGTTCTCCCTGTATTCTACCTATCATGCTAACTCTGAATGGTGAACCTCTGTGGTGTCCACATACAGTCACACCACATGATCCGGACCCCCCCCTCCCAAAACCCACCCCCACACACAGTCTGTTGAGCAGCGGTGTCCTCGCGGGTGTCGGTCATGCCTTGCGAGTTAACCTTTGAAATCCTCCCTCAGCTGCCCAGCAGCATCTGGCTCTGCTCTGTAACACATCACCATGAGCCGTCAGGGGTCTCGTGATTGGGGTGTGACCCAGAATGGGTAATGAGCTTTGATTGGCTTGCAGCCTGGGTCGATTAACCCCCACCCCACCACCCTCTCCGCACATCCTGAGATGAGAGCGAGCCACTCATTCAGTCGGCTGTCTGACTTGAAGATTGAATTCTGCTTTGACCTTCCAAGAAGACTCCCCATGAAATATTTATGAGTTCACGCTGGATCGTGTGCTATGATAGAGTTATGTTCTTCCTGGGCCACAGTTCTGCCCACTAGCATCTGTGCTGACATTACACAATAAATTCTACGCCGGCTACTCGCTGTAGACACATGTAGGTAGGTTGTAAAGTAGGAGCGCCTTGTGTTTGCAAAAGCCTCTGACTGGTAAATGGAGCACAGGGGAGAGGTGTAGTTATCAGGCCCATGGAGCAGAGGTCCTACAGGCGTTGCATATATTCAAATAACTCCCCCATGTAAGAAATGCAAGTAATCCAGCCTGGAGGGCAAAACCAAACATCATTTATCATATCCTGACTGTAAAGGGAGCCGGTCTGTGGATCACTGAGCAACACAGAGGCAGCCTACAGTGTGTCCTTCTCATCCATCTTATGCTGAAGCTCTCATTTGAGCCGGGCTGCAGATAAATCATACTTCAGGCAGCCGAAGCCCTAAAGCAGTAAATTACAGTCCCCTTTGTGGAAAGTCTGCCAGCTCAGATGGGTATCACAGCTGCACAGATGAAGCAGTGCACCGACAGGACGGTCAACCCTTGCGTGTCCTTTGTGTTATCAGATCCCTCTGCATGATTGTAAAAGGGTGGAGGGGGGGGGCAAGACTGAGAAAACCAGCAGTTTGTCACGTTTAAGAAGGTGACGGAAGTGTTTGGCACCTTTGCAGACGTGTTCAAAAATAACTGAAATCAACACTGTTTCTGAAAGCTTATCTGTGTTGGTGTGTAGGGGGCTCGCATGATTATTAGATGGATTGTGAACAATGTTTTAAAAAAAATCTTTTTAAGTAATAAATATATAGTTTAATGTATAATGTTGAAGTAATAAACACAGATATTTAGCAAAAACTATCTCTCCTTTTGCCTTTCATTGACTAAAACTGGTTACATTCAGGCCTCTTTGGAAGGCAGCACTTCTTTTTTTTTTCCTAAGGGCTGGGTTAATAAATAAAACTGTTATTTACTACCTTTATCCTCCTCCGAAAGGAGTGTTTCAAGGCCGTGCCCTCGACTGTCCCATGCGGCACTGCAGCGAGGTAACGCATCACCTTCTATTACAGCAGATGAGTATCGCACTCCGAGCCCACTCAGCATCTCCCTCAGATCTGTCCATGGGTGGGGTGGGAGTGCTGTGACCTTGGAAAAAACAAGCCACCCACAGGAATGACTGTGTCATCATTGTCGTCATCCAATCTGGACCACACACGCACACACGTGTGGAGAGTAGGAGTGGAGTGCCAGATCCGAGCTGGCCTGACTGGAGGAGGATGCGGTGCTGGCCTGTGGGGACCAGATGGCCCTCCAGCTCCTGCAGAGGACCCAAGAGTGTGAGATTCCCATGATAGCGCTTAAAAAAAATCTTCTGAGCGCGTTCCACATGCTTTCATAAAGGTGATCAAGTATGCAATATCTTAATATTGAGGAAGGAAGGATAACATTGGTTATAACAGCAATTACAGCTCCATAAACATAATCCTAGGTATTTATTTACTGTAGAATTACCGAGAAACTATAAAGTACAAATTTTACCAATAAAAATTGAACATGGAAAAAGAACAAGTTTAAATAACAGCAAAGACCTGGATGACATGGCTGCAGGACCTTGCTTAAAATTCCACACCTGTGTTAAACAGCATTATGCAGCAGTGCCTGTGAAAGGATGTCAGGAACAAATGGTCTTACTGATCACAGTCAGTGATGCAACTCTGATGTCTGAGAACTAAACAAAATCCAATCTCCCCAACTTCCTGTTCACAAGAGCACAGTTATTACTAATGCTTCATTTGACACGATCCTCCTTTCATATTCCTGAATGTATATTTAAAGACAGTTGTTTTCTTTTGTTTGTTCGAGGGTTATTTTGGCTACATATTGGGGACGTTTGAGTGTCACAGCTGGGGAGTGGGGGAAGAGTGGGGTGGGGGCACTATTAACCAATCCAAAAACTAACACACACTTTCACTTTAAACATTTAATTAGTTTTGCCAGGTTTACTTTCCCTCCTGACTCATATTGAATGTTTTATTCTCCTGACATGTTAATTTAATTTACATCCATGGTCTCTCAGGTATTTCAAGTATTCAGTATGACATCACCGGAGAAGGACTCAGCAAAAATGTTGCAGATATTCCTTTTAGCTCCACAGATGTTTGACTTGTATTGACAGAATTTTTGGGTGAAAAAAAAATGGCCCACATTTCGTACCTTTTTTTTGGTCAAGCAATCAAGTACGTGTTTTTCAAAAAGTCAAGATTACTTCCCTTGCAGCAGTCTCCACCATGAAATCTTCCTTGAGTTTGGCTATCGTGTGAACTAATACCTTCATCTACATTTTTGCTTCTGGACTGTCTTGACACAGTTTGTCAGAGCAGTGATGGTCTTATGTGGTGCAGATGCTGTCTCCATTAAAGTCTTAAGTTACAAGAAAATTTCTTGTTTGATGCAGAATCAGTTATATCCAGTATTCGATCGTATCTGATGAGTCATTTACATCAGCGCTATATCAGATCACGTTTTTAAAAAAAAATCTTTTCTTTCATAAAATTCATCTGATACAGTTACCAAAGAGGCCAGGCCGCTACTTTCCCCAATACTCTGAGCTGTCTGCCAAGTGCATCCCAGAGCCAGGATCAATCAACACCATTTATTTATTTTTTAAATCACTGAGGCAGCAGAGAATTGTCACAATTGTTGATCAACTACTTTAATAGAGCAGAAAAATTAACTTTTTCACATTTATTTATTTTTATTGTTCCTATGGGGTTCTAAAACAGTACAAATCATGTGTGTTTTGGTTTCGGTAAGATATGCGTGACTTACAGTAAAAGGAAGGGAGAGTTTGTCTGCTGGAAAAGGTTATTTACATTTTTTCATTTAAATAAATTTACTCAGTTTCACCATTTTCACCTTCAAAAAAAAAAAAAAAAAAAAAAAGTACAATTTGAAATAAAATATGGAAACCCACTCCGTAACATAAGAACTGTGTTGACTGCTCAGACACAAGTTTAGCAATGACGGGTCAGATTTATGCTCTGAGGGTCATCTGTAACATCAGCGTCGTTACAGGTACCTGTTATTTATATATTTAGATTTTTTATTTTTTTTTTAAACGAGAACAATAAATCTGAGAAAAGGTTCTATGAGGTAAAGCAGGGATGTCAAACTCCTTTTACATCATGGGCCACATGCGGCCCACTTTGATGTTAAGTTGGTCTGAACCAGCGATACTCCTCTCCTTCTGTCAGTGTAAAGACATTTGACTACACATTTAATCCCAATTACTGTAAGAAAAAGAAGTGCAATTTTTAATTTTTCTACATGACAAAGAACTGTTGCTGTTGGAAATAAGAGAAATCAGTCAGTGCAAATAAATAAATGTGTAAAAATGACAGAAAAAGCTTCTGGTGGCTCATTACCCCCCCCCCGCGCTCTTGTAATTACAAAACTGAAGGTTTTTGTTAATTCATAGAAAATGTCTTGTTTTATTTTTATTTTTACTCATTTAAAAAAAAAAGTTGAGTGAGAAAACAGGAACCTTTTTGTTTTTATCTTTGTTTATCTGTTACATTATTACCGGTGTCTTATAATTGGCAATAAGGGAGATCTTCATAAGGGGAAATGCTATGTCCTCTTTCACATATCCCAAAGCCATCCAGTGGGCCAGATTGAGTCTTTGCCAGGCCAATTCTGGCCCCAGAGCCTTATATTTGATGCCCCTGCTGTATAGGATGACTACGTAGCTTAATGATGGCACATGCAGCAGGTGAACGACAGCTTAAGGAGGAACATGTCTCAAACATGTTTGTTTTCCTTTGTAGATCTCAACTGATGTTCAAATAAATACAATAGTAAAGAAATAAGGAGCGTGAAATGTATTGGACCAAAATCTTTTAAGTGTCACTCCACCTGGTAGTGTAGTCTTCATTTAAAAAAAAAAAAAACTCTCCTTAATAGCAAACGCAGTATCGCAATGGTACAAACGAGCAAAAAAAATGGCAACTGCAGTATTAGAAGTAACAGCCGAAAGTCAGCAGAAGGAAACCCATTTTTCCCACCCATTTCACTGGGAGATGTGGAAAAGTGAATGGCTGAGTCTGGCTAAGTTAAAAGCGTGCGTGGAACAGAGCTGGAATGATTCATATTTACAGCAGTCTTTAGGTTTGGGGGGGGGGATGTTAAACACTGTACAGGTGTTCAGCCAAACATACTTAACCAATGTCTTGTGTTTCAGATTATTTACATTTTCACATTATTAAATATTGTGCATTAGTTAGTAACAGCAGTCCTGAGATGTCGTCATCTCATTCGAGAGTCCAGGTTTACAGGGTTTGCCCCCCGAAACACAGCTAAGGATGGCTTCCATGAGAATTAAAAAACAACAATAACAGTAATCATTAACAGCTACTCTTATGATTGTTTCCTTTTCAATATTTAAAAAAAGGGAGAGAGAGAGAGATCACCCTGATTGAGGATAATCAGGGTGAAACTGAGACAGATCAGGTTTTGATCTGAGCAGAAACAAAAGCACTTTTAAAAGGAGAACAAGGAATGAGGTAAAACTGCACATGTGAAGTTTAAAAGGTCAAGGCAGGGTTGTGTTTCAGCGATGGCTGCGGTTTCGTAGCTTGGCTAGTTCTGCTTGTTTCCATACATGAGGGGAATGATGTAGACAGAGATGTCATCTCCGGAGCCTAATCTGTCGTTGGCTATCCTCCAGCCTCGATCCTTCAGCACCCCCCTCGCTCTCATTATGAGGTCTTGAGCTGCCATCGTGTACCTGAGGTAACGAAAGTGAGAAGTAGTTACGGTGTCAGCATCACACGGCGATATTCAATTAGATAATGATCAGAACAGGGAATAATGGCAACGTGCAGCCATTGAATAAATGCCTCTGCCCACAGTCAGATGAAAACAAACAAAAATTAAAAATTAAAAAAGTAAAACCATTGAGGAAATAATCAGGGAATCCTGTTAATGAGCTGTTTTTTGACATCATTATCTGAATGTTTGGAAATTTGCGTAATCGTGAGAAGATAACCACGTTCACCCTCTCCAAACAAGACAGAGGTGAGAGGAAGTTCAGGCCTGTCTGCGACTGCAGCTGTGTGGGATGGGTGAACATGCCTGTGCTGATCGTCAGGGTCGCAGTTTGCCAGGAAACAGCCGACTGATTCAGCCACTTCCTGGTTGGAGAGGACGTCCCACAGTCCGTCAGTTCCCAGCACCAGAACGTCATCAGCTCCATGCTCACACTGTGCTAAAGGATAAACTCTGACCTGAAGTTAGAAAAAAAAAAGAGAAGCAAGAATTGTAAAACTTTGCTGTTTGTACAAACCTTGTACACCCGTTACATATTTATAGACATAAAATATTGTATAGATGGTAAATTGTGCATTTTAGCAGTGTTTAACCTGAAAAAGCTGCTGCAACGCACTTTATAATGTGCTGCACGTTCATCTGTTCAACATGCTCACTCTGTAATTAATGGACAACAGTCTTAAGCCTTAGCCATGGCCTCCTAGTGGTTATCTTTAATCTTGAAAGGGTAAACTGATCCAGATTATATTCTAATACCAGGGTGGTGAATCTGAATTACAGCAATAAGAGCATTTAATAATTTCAAGACAAACGGGATGCAACTTCAATACTTCAAAACTAACAGAGCACAGGATTTGCTCTGTACACAAGGCTCAGAGTGAATCCTGGAAGTTCATCTCTGTAACTGATGGCTCAGCTGATACTCTATTACACAACATACTGCCTGTCAGAGGTGGGAAGCAATGAAGCACAGACACTTTATTACTGTACTCGAGCAAAATTGTCAGGTAACTGTATTTCAGTGTTTATTTTTCTGACAACTTTTTACTTTTACTCCCCACATTTTAACACAATTACCTCTGTTTTTTACTCCTTGCATATTCATGTACAGGCATGTTATTTTTTGGTTCATGCATTTTCGGGGAGTCATTGTTTTGTATTTGTCATTGGTGCTTATCGCATAGGATTCACTGCAAATCTTACTGTGCACATGATTCATTACATTATACTCAGGGGTTAATATGTTATAATATGTTAATAAGTTGTGATTGCAGAATACAGCACCTAAGTAAGTATGTATACTCCTGCTTAACTGACAAATGTATGTACTTCTGCTACCCGTCTTGGCTGTTTCATACAGGACATGTAGCTTCGGCACCTCTGCAGGCTGCTCTGCAACCCGCCTCAATCCCAGCTGTTTTTCTTTCTTCCTGTATCTGATTTAATCTGGGTTGTATCTGTTGTCACTGACGCCTCTCCTTTTCTGTGCTGCTACTCTCCCTGCTCCTGGCTTTCAGTGTTACAATGCTTTCCCACAATGCAATACAGAAGGCAAGCAGAGGAGAAGCTGGAAATGGCGTAATAATGAAACATCCAATTAAAGTACACCATCTTAGTGGTAAATGGACTGGTTTATCTATAGCACTTTTCTACTTTACTTGAGCACTCAAAGTGCTTCTTGCTTCAAGCCTCATCCACCCGCATTCATACAAGCAATTTTTCTACGCCTAAGTGCTTTCTATGTCTAACATTAACACTCAGAGGGTAACTCAGGATTTACTACCTTGCCCAAGGGTACTTTTTCCATGCAGAGTGGAGGAGTCAGGGATCAAACCACTAACCTTCCGATTAGAAGATGACCTGCTCGATCTCCTGAGTATACTATAATGTTTGCTAATGGGTCACTAACCAGTGACTTAAGAAAAAATGGATTACTGAACTGCTCCCGAGTGGAGCCACGCTGGCCATCTTTTACACAGTCACTGGTACTGTTCAAAGATTTGACAGCTTAGAAACCAAAATTTTCATCCATCATTAGCGCTACATGCCAAGTCAAGGGATTTCCAATTTCATTGTCGTGCTTCAAGCAATTCTGGACCAGAGTGCTGGACCACCCAACATTTTTATTGACATAAGCTACTGAGATTATAAGAAAAAAAAAAATCAATGGCAGCCACAGAACACAATGTAAACTGTTTTGTGGATTACCTGTACTGTAACAAGTCTCTTAGTGTGGATATCTCTACATGAATCTCTCAAAATATCAGAAGAAAAATTACTAGGATGATCTTTCCATTTAATCTCTACTTTCTTAACACATCCGCCTCCATATACTTGTCTAAACAATGTTGATGGTCTCAATCCTTCAAAGATATTCTGAAGCAGGGAAACTCGTGTTACTGTGGCAACTCTGGTGAGGCACAGTCTTTCAAATTACTATGGGCGAACAGAAGCATACTCTGAAACAGCAAGCAAAAATTATACCCAGTGGCCTTGGATGGCTTTTGTTTGGTTGCTTCAAGTAATTCTTTTGCTACTGTGGAGGCGTTGCCTATTCACAGCAGGCACACCAACTTAGGCTACTTTAAAAACAGAACACCACACGCAAGCAGGGAGAGTCACTGTAAGATTATCAAAATGAGTTCTGTGTGGATCACAAGGCTCCATGTTGTGGGGAACCTTGAGATGAACAGTAAGTCAGGCTTTGAAAGAGAGAAACACAGCGAGACTATCAATCTATGAGGCAACATTCCAATAGTATGTCAAGAAGAGGGAAGGACCTGATCCTCTGATTTTTACTCAAATACCCAAATTCTATGTCAAAATGACTCAAACTGCCAAGGTCAGCCTGTTTTATTTATTTTTTATTCACAACCTGAGAGAAGTCTGTAATTCTAACTTGACAGTGTGCAGGGAAAACATGTCCCCGCAGGACGTTTTCACATTCCCTGCAGGGCACTCTCCCACACATTTCTTTGAACATATAAACTAGTGGATGTCAAAAGAAGTCAATATCAGGAAAAAGTTCTTCTTTTTGAATGTTTGTATATCTCCTGTGAGAGGCCGGTGGTCTATCCAAGGTGTACCCTGCCTCTCACCCTATGACTGGGATAGGCTACCCTGAATTAGCTGAAAAACCTGAAGACGACGAATGGGTTTATTAAAGCCTAAGTTACTTTGACAGTGACCTTCAGTTTGTGTGTATTTTGGGGTTCATCTTCCTCTTGACAATACACCACAGATTCTCTATGGGGTTGGGGGTCAGGTGATTTGGTTGGCCAGTCAAACACAGTAATAATTAGTAGTAGTCCTGGCACTTTGGCAGAAACTTCACACTGGAGTTTAAACACCTTTTTTCTCTATTCTTCCTCAAGACTGTAGGACCTTGATTTTCCCATAAAATGCAAATTTTACTTTCATCTGAAGAGAAGACTTTGGACCTCTGAGCTACTGAAATGCTTCTTGCTTTCCTCAGCTCATGTCAGATGCTTCTCCAGTTCAGGCATGGCTTTTTATTAGCGTTTCAGTAGCCTGTTTCCTGAAGACCATCTGTGTGTGGTGGCTCTTGATCCACTGACACCATTCACTCCTTGTGAAACTCTCCCAGTTTGTTGAATTTACTTTTCTTAACAATTCTCTGAAGGCTGCAGTCATCACTGTTGTTTGTGCACAGCACTCTGACAACAGTCATGCCTTTCATAGTGACCCTCTGTGACTTCACCCTTAAGCCGATGTTTATTTGTATTGTTATTATTTTTCTTCCAAAGAGGCTATTATGGCCCCTTAATGCTCAGGAATACCACGTCTTTCATATAGAAATCATGTTTTTATGCTCTATCTGGAAAAACCTTGACTTCACTCATCTTATAGGAACATCAAAAAAAAGGAGGCTGAACTATGACTGAACTTTGAGTGCAATGAATTAAAGATCAAGAGAATGTGCAGGTTTTCATGACTACTGCAATCATGTGCAGTGGATTCCTTCTTGCAATCCACTGCACTGCAGGGACCATCAACGCACACGTTGACCACACAGTTCACAGTGCCGCCTGTTACTGGCTATCAGCTGTTACCTCTGCACTCTCGTTACATCAGGCGGCTGACACAATGAGGGTAATATAAAACTAAAGAGCCCCTCTAAAACACTGCACTAATGTTAACATACTGCCACTCTTGTTCTGACTTTTCCTTTTATTCCGTTTTCTCTCCTCCCCTCCTGACACATGCTCAAATGCAAAGGATTTTAAACCCTAACCCAGACTTTGGCTCCCTTCCCCAGAATAACTTAACATATCTCTCAGATTTTAGTCATTCAGCAGCTACGCAGCAACAAGGCCAAAAAGGAGTAGGCACAGATTTCCTCACTAACAGTCCATTGATGTATGTGCCACAAGAGTGCTCTGCTTTCATCATTCTGTATTTGTGTACCCAAACACCCACTGTTTTATAGCAACAACTTTATGTAACCTAACGGAGGATAGATGCTGTGAAGTGACCGATGAAGGTGACTCTTTGAGAAGAGTGAGAAGGTAAAAAACAATTACATTACAACTGCTAACATCCAGGTTTTTCTTCTTCTGCTTTGTGACAGACAATGTAATCATTGCATTTGATGCAGTCATGTGAAAAAGTGTAACCCACAGAAATTGTTCCTATTAAGGCAGGTTATAAACTCAAGTGAATAGCACACAAAATTCATATTTTGTAGACAATTTAGATTTTTTTTAAGTGGCTTTAAAAATAAGTAGGTACATTTTCAGATTTGTTGCCATAGATTCAAACATCCTAAAGTGTGGTAGATGAATCCAAGATACTGTCTGGCCACAGTAACATTAGACCTGATTGGTGAGACATGGGCAGCTCTGTGGGAGAAAAACCTCATACAAGCTATAAAGGACACTGACAGAAATGTTGTATTTTGGAAGTTGCTTCGCTGCCTCAGATACTGGGCACATTGCAGTCATTGATTCAAATATGTATTCCGCACCATATCTAAGAGTGTTAGGAGATAACACAAGGTCATCTGAAGAGCAAGGTTCGCAATTTCATTAAAAGAGCACCTCTCTAACTGTTGAGCACAAGGAGTGAGGATCGATAAGGCCTTCAACTTGTGCTGAGGCCAGTGGCCGGGGGAAGAATAGATTCAACTGAATACCAGCTGCTTCAAAAAGAAAACCACCTGTGAAAAAAAGAGAGAAACTGAAGATGAAAGAGGATATGATGATGCAAAACAAACCTCAAAAGCCACAAAAGCTTAAGGCATTCAAGTTTGAAGGTTTCACTGTGGCCACATAGTCCCCCGAAACGCACATTATCGGAAACCTTTATATATGTCGTACATACAAAACGGCCCAAGAGTTTCAGAGAATTAGTATCCTATAGATAAGAATTGCAGGAGAAAATCCACAGAAAGAACTGAAAGACTGCTGTTTACAAAATGCTTTTGTAATCTGTAATAGCTTGCCAAAGGACGGCCGTGCAGTGTGTGGCCAGTCTTTGCTCTTACTTTCTTATTTTGAAACTAAAAAAGATGGAAACAAAAGTAGTGCGCTCACCGTCTCGGCTATTTTTGCATATTTGCTGTGGTTGTGTTTGTTAATATCATCGTTATCTATAGTCAGTATTTCAACAATTGTCAAATGTTTGGTTGCTCAGATAAGCCATAAAAGCCAACAACCTCCCATGGGATGTACTTATTTTTTCACATGACTGCATATCCTTGAGAGCCTAGAGGGTGGTAGAGCCTGTTCTTGTCAATACTTGGCGAGAGGCCCAAACCCACTGGACAGGTCGAACAGAAAGGACTCTGAATCCTTTTTCCTTCTTTGCTGTAAGGCAAAAATTCTAACAACATGACCAAGGCAGACATAGAGAAGGACACAAAAATGTAAAACTGGAGCGTACCTCTGGGCAGCAGGACAGGAAGGGCTTAATGTAAATGTTGGAGTCGTGCACTTTGAGACTGTGGTCTCCGAGGCCTCTCGTGACCCCGATGGTCGCCAGCACGCGAGCCTGGAAAAGATCAGAGGCATTTAAAGCACAGCCTCCGTATGAGTCAAACAAAGCAGCAACAAACTCTACGAAAGGCATTTTCATTTCTGCCCATGACTGATCGTCTTATAATGAGTGAGATGTTATGTAGATGTTATCTAGAAGGCCACAGTGGAAGCCTTTTTAAACTCGGGTCTCTATTTTGAAGCTTGGTCATCATTTCTGCTCTTCGTCACAAACTGCAGAGATCGGAGAACCTGACGACACCATGACTAGTGAACAGTTTAGAAACGAGCCAGAGGTTTTGATTATTTGAATCGCTTTGCTTTTATGAAAATCTTACATCTAAAATCTTGCATAAACCTCCATGTGTAGAGCAGGTCGCACATAAACCAGGAAGATAGATGTCAACAACATCAGCCTGTGGTAATAATTCTACCATTCATTATAATTTCTCCAAATATTTGGAACATGTGGTTAACATTTAGGTTTGTTTAATTATGTCTGTGGGTTTTAGACTTCAGGCACTGACTGCAAAGTATTAAAAACAGCCCTTAGATTTTAAATTATGTTAGTTTGCCCAATTACTTTTGAGCCTCTGAAAATGTGGGATTCTGTATAAAAAGAGTAAATGTAGCACTTTGGATCAATCCACTGAGAGACAGACAGCCATTAGGCATCTAGAGCCAATTCAGAAAAACTAGTTAAACTAACTACATGTCAGAGAGAACATGCCTCACAGCAACAGATGGTGGGTTCAAACCCAGGACCTTGTTGCTGTGAGGTATCAGTGCTAACCACTGTACCACCGTGCTACGCTTTCCCCCCCCTTTTTAAATCCTGCAATTAAAGCTGAAAGTCTGCACTTCAATCACATACTGATTGTTTGATCCTCCCTGAAGCTGATTCATATTGTCTGGAAATCTCTACTGTACAGAGAAAGGACTTTTAGGCACGAGCACAAGAGGAGCCGAGTAGGACTGAGCTTGGATCAGTATGCAGAACGACGCAGGGAGAGTGTTTTAAAGTGGTGGAAAGGTTCCTCCAGCAGAGAAAGGGGTAAAACATCCTGGGATTAATTGTAGAGTGCTGGGGCCCAGAGGGCTGCGCACCAGGGGCTTTGAAGTGTTCTGGCGTTCCTCTCTCTCACTCTATCTAGCCATCCATCTCCGCTCCTCACTTCAAAGGGAGAGGACACGACGTGGGCACCGGCAGCTGCGCCGGGGTGAGTCTGAATGCGGTTGTGGGCACACAGAATACTGTAGGGGTGACATCTTTCCCCTGCTGTCCGTCAAACTCAAATCCATTTTCTGTACGTATGGAAGTGAAAACTGGGGAAGAGCACGGCGAGAGCATATTCGGGTCTATCACACTGCTCCTTTGACCTTTTCAAGTCAAAAAAAAGAGAGAAAGGCTTCTACACACCACTGCATGTACAGTGTAACTGAACGAGGGGGAAACTCTTGACCTTTTGTTCTGTGTCATTTCCCTTTTTTCAGCGTTGACAAGATTTTGTTAGTGCAAGTCAGTGTTTCAGTATTGATATATTCAGTTAGCATATGTTACCTTTCATCAGATCCATCTAACACACGACTCAGATAAGACCATCACATTAGACCTTTGCCTATTTTTTTTTTTCGTTTTTTGTTTTTAAATTGGCTGAAAGACATAATAATAAGTCCTTGGAGAGCTCGTTTGTGCTACAGGTTGTGCAGGATTCAAAAAGGCCAGGAATGTCTCTACACAGCGATTTGGGTGATGTGAGGTCGGGTGTACCAATGATGCCCCGGTGAGCTTTGATTACATGCATGGCACATGAGGCTGTGGAAGCACTTCTTACCTTCTTCCCTTCACCGTAGATCAGGGGAAACTTTAGGTCATCTTCCTCTATGGTTTTATATGCCCTGTGCAAAGAATACAGAACACGTTAATGTTTTTTTTTCTTCCTGTTTATAGCAGGCTGCACACACATGCCCTAGAGATACTTCACTTCCATACCCCCACCCCCTCTCCTTCCCACAGGCCCTGCTGCTGACATGAGGGGACTGGCACAGAGAGAGAAAAGGCAGAGTTAAAAATTCACACAAACACACAGAGATCCTTAGCTTAATTCTCTCACTTTCTCCCCCCCCCCCCCCCGTTTCTAACTGATCCTGTGAAGGTATCCCTAGCGACAAAGAAGACGCCTGCACGAGACAGTCTAGGTGCACTGTTGGTTTTCTGCAACTGTCTGTGGCGCCTGCGCATGTACGCCTCTGAAGGTCTGAAAGTAAAGCAGCTAAAATGATGCAAGAGTATCCACACTTTCCATCCTCCTGTTCTCAGAGCACTCTTTAAACTCCCCACGCGAACTAATGAATAATTTACCATCTTCACACTGGGACCAGACAGAGCTGCGCTGTGAGGAGGAAGACTGTACAATGCTCGCTGTATTCATCTCAGATCTAAGAGATACACTTTTCACCTTTACAATTCGGAAAGTCGAAGTGAAGACACCCAGCACTCTTGCTCGTGGTGCGTGTGCTCCTATTCATCTGCGAGCAGCTGTACTTCACAGGAGCAGCTGTGTAACTTTACTGTACCAGATACATAACAAAACCCAGCCAATTTCCACGAGAGCTGCCAGGTCAGAGTTTTCCATTCAGAACTCGCACCAGGTGCTGTGAATAAAATTCTGGCTCTTGAGCGAGCGCTGACTTGGTTGAAAATACAATTAGAAACACAGGTTTCTCTTTATTTTAGCCGTCAGATCACAGGGAGCGAGGAAAAGAATATTCAGAATGGTCATAAAAGCGGCCTAATGTGGATCGGGGGATGCTTTTCATGTAGGGAAATCTCCTGAAAATAAATGTTTAGTTTGAAAAGCTGCTAAAAAGACAAATGTTTCATTTGTGAATGTGACCCAAGTCTGCCCAGCACACCACAGTCCATGTACTTCAGATTAGCGGGGACCAGGATGGTTTCTACATTACTGCTGGTTTCACTCAGAGAGACCATATGTTTCCACCTTAGGCGAGCGCTACACTGCTGCACTCAGCACTTTTTTTTTTTTTTTTTTACTGTGAAAGCAAGAACTATCACAGAGAACACAGCCCACAAACACAGGAATACAGTCTAGAGCCTCATCTAAGCGAGGAGAGCTGTATTACCAAATAAGAGCCTTCAGAAGGATTTCCTCATCAGTTTCTTAGATCTAAAATAGCAGGACCGATGATACGAAACATAAAACCAACTACCGAGACAGGGTTCACTGTTTTTGTTTAAAAACGAAAGAAAGAAGAAGAGGTGCTACTTCTGCTGTGTCACTCAAAACTTCTTTTGTTTTACCGTTTCACCTTCAAGATTTGTTAAATCTCCTGAAAAAAAACAACAAACAAAAACTACGACACAGAGACAGGCATTCCTGTCATTATTTCAAAGATGTCTTGGATAAAATCCCCAGAGCCTGCTGTCCGGGACGGCCTGCCCCTCGAGATGAGTGTTTACAGCGAATCCAGCCTGTCTGACTCGAGATAACAAGAGTGTGACAGAATGAGAAAGATACACATTAATCCTGTTATGATACATACTCCTTGCTCTGGGACACTGAGTTCTAAAAACGGCAAAGAAAGTTGCTCAAGGGCCGCACTGTTTGACCACACTGATGCCGACAGCTTCCCAGCTCAGGGGATGTTAGAGGTGGGCGAATGGAACCAGATATCGACATTATCAATACTACCGCTGGAATTGGTATTGGTATCAGATCAATTGGGCACGTCTATTTTATTTATAACCTACAGTAAAGTGCTGTAGAGGCAGGTACATTTACACTCCAGATCTTCAAAAACCCCAAATCAAAATACATGAAACGTAAAGTAAAAATAAAAGTCACAGGGATTTATTGGTGAAAATGGGTTCAGAATTGGCAAATTAATGATGATTCATCTCATAAATCTCCCCTACATGACCTGCCTTTTATTGATCCTGTATTTACTTGGTATTGGTTCAGTATGAAACTTTGCAGTATTGTAAAGCACCGCAGGATGTTTGGTTGCTTGATACATTGCAGCATGTGACTAAAAGGGGGGCGGGTACACCAGGGAAAGAGGGCAGAAGGGGTTGTATCATGTTTTCCCTGCAGGTGACTAAAAGGTGGACAGGAGGGAAGAAGGTGGTGTCACCTCCGCCCGCTGCAAAGAGGGGGTGACAGAAAAACATTGGCAGTGCATGCGCTGCGTCATAACTCGCTTGCACACTGCTATATATATACACACCTGTCAACAGATACTGAGGTGACATTGTAACGGGCCGTGTCAGCACTGGATGAGTCACACAAATTAGTGCAATTGACAGTTGGTTTTAAAAAAAAACCCAATTTTTTTGGTCAACCTTGATAGATTGAGTGGTGCTTTCAAGAGCGAAGCAAGGCCAGAGAAAATGGCAGTGACCCAGCGACTCCTCTAATGCAAGCTGTAGGCATCAGTCATACCAATACAAAGCCATAATGGAAAAAGAAAGAAGGATCAGATGGAGGGCTAGAAGACAGAGAGATTCCAGGCGGGCGAAATTAATACAGCACTTTGTGAAGTTTTCAGCACTATGGCTGTTTAGACGCATCGCACGCTATAATCAGGGAGATATCTAATCAGCCCCCAAATTCATTCATTCTGCAGCTTGATAACAACCCAAAACATGCATCCACAGTCATGAAGAACCATCTCTAGCAACAAGGAGGCCTGCAACAGATGGTCTGGCCCCCACAGAGCCCCGATCTCAGCGTCTTGGAGTCAGTGTGGGATTACATGAAGAGAGAGAAGCAGATGAGATGTGGCGCGTTTTCCCGAGATGCCTGGAAAAATCTATTTGCCAAGTACCTTGAAAAAAGTGTTTGCCCACAAGAACCCGGTATTGTTTTCAAGGCTGACCATGGTACTTTCTTTTTATTCTTACATACAACACTCTGTAAGAAGAAAAGTATGCCTTAAAGACTATTCACATCAGACTTTTGAGTGAATACCACTGATACGTCTGTTTGTGCTTCACAACCATTCACTGTCATTCCTCCCTTCCCTCCTTTGTGACCAACACAACATACCAATCATCCTTCCTTCATCTGTTTATCAATCTTTACATCTTACCTCAATCCACTTACTTCTTTTTCTTTTTCCTTACTCCTGCCACCCACCCCTCTTCCCCAACCTCCTTCCCTCCCTCCACCTGCCCGCCTGTGTTACCGCAGCTTCTACATTACGGCGAACACGGCCGACTGCTCAACATCCATCATTCTGGGCAAATAACACAGCCTGCCATGCCGGCCAATGACCACTATTACAGCCTACGATGCCAACGCCAGAACCTCAATCTGGTCCAACTGGCCGAGGGAGGGGAGGTAAAGAAAGCGAGGGAGGGAGACAGAGAGGTGGGCTGCAGGCCTGTATGCCTTCATTAGACTGCAGCCTTGATCACGGATGCCTTTGAGGGAATTGGACGCCAGCGTACGCCTACACGCTCACAGCATGTGGGCACACAGGCTGCACATACACATATACATGCACAGACAGAAAGCTGAAGAAAGATTAAAAAAAAAAAAAAAGATCCTCTCTCCCTATACAGCATACAATCTGCACCTATAGACGATGACACAGTTAAGTCAGAGCCATGCACTTCAGATCAATTAGCTACAGCAGCTGACAGGGTACTAATTTAAGACCCAGACTTAGTCCGGGTGAAATTGAGCCATAACTGGGTTATGGGTAGAACCTGATTAAAAATACATCACAGGCTGTCTCTGCTGCTCAGACAGTAAGCAGGCAGACTGAGTGAGAGTTTTGGGCCCAATAAGAAGTGCAGCCACTGACTGACCTACATCTGCTTCAACTGAGCAGAGCCATAAAACACAACTGCATGGAGGTGGAGTCAAAAAATATATACTGCTCAACTCTCGTCAGTCACCCACTTCATCCTCAGTTCACGCTTTCCTTCGACAGGAGTGTCTCTCCTGTAAATGCGTCTGCATAGCAATACGAGTAGTTTTCTAGAAACATTACAAAACATAAAACACGCAATAATTAGCTCTGCCAGTCATTGCATGGATTCTGCTTAGTATCTCAGCCAGCTCTGGATAGAATGCTGCCAACGTATGTCGCAGTGCAAGTGACACAAACGGCACTGAAATCCTATTTAAGAGCCCAGAGCATCCTGACTGAGATGCAGAAGTCTGATTAGAATCACATTAAAAAGCAGGGTTTCTAAACTGAAATGCCTTTTCCACTCTATAGTTTGGGGATTTTTAATAAGGGATCATTCTACATATCAACTTAAATGATCTGTAATTATTAATAATGGATAAAAAACTGTTTTTAAAACTATATTTAACTATATTACACGCTCTCAGTGTCAGCAGAGGTTACCAGTTCAATTTCCTAAAACAGTGAGTCTTTTCTATGAATTAGTCATACCTCAAGTAGAGCACCAATACTGACTGTGGTCCACCACCACGAACCAGATACGTGAATAATAATAATAATAATAATAATAATACACCTGCATTTCGAAACAAGCATCTGGTTTTGAGCATTATATTTTTCTCATCCCCTCTCTCTTTACGTGTGTCTGTGTGTGCTTGCATGCATGAGTCATTAGTTAATAAGAATACAATCATATCCACAAACTTCATAAAAGGTCTTTTCAAAGATTTTCTTTGGATATTGGCTGCTTTTTCACTCATTTTTAACCCCATCCTTGTACCTGAGCATTTTTGGAAGAATGTTTTTTTCCCCTTGTTGAAACACTTAAAACTGACTTATGAATTATTCAAGCTTTAAAAGCGGTCAAATCGTTATCAGGATGTGAGGAGGAAGTCAGCTGAGAGGTACAACAGTGAGTGTCTGTAGCCAACTGCAAAACATGGCAGAGGCTCTGTCATGGTTTTTGACTTGTCTAGATTTTGATTCGCAATGCAACACCATTCGGAAAGCATCTGATTGGCTGAATTTATCAGCGTGGCAATGAACCCAAACACACCGTCAATGCTGTAAAATCATACATGAATAGCAAATCTCATAGGCTAGCCTAAGCAGAATGAAGACCTCAATATTATTAATATAAGGAGTGTTGTGTTTGCACGTATTTTTAATAAATCTGTAACCCAATTTCCTTTTTTTTTAATTTATAGAGCTTTGCACTGTTCTATATGTTTAATTTTGTAATCCATCTTGTGTTAAGTTACCTGGGTAAATATGCTAAATTAGCTGTTTAATCGTAAAGGTAGCGATGAAGACCTTACTTTATTTCTGAGTGTTTTTGAATTGCGGTAATGCTAGTTTAATAGATTGTTTTTACTTTTTCCAGCCATGGCAAAAGGTGAAAATTCAGCAGAGATAACTAAAAGCTTTAGTAGTGCTACAAAATTAAATGATCTATCCTTGAACCCATTTCTACATAAAGAAAATGTAAACACAATGTTTATACAATATATAACCTTCCCTGCCTCCGTTTCTCTGGTGCACTGGTCTCAGCTTTTTCTGTTTGTCAGTTCTTAGTTTTTATACATTTTTTTCTATTTCTCTCCTTTTCTCTCCATCTGTACACTTTTTACACTGAGAACCTTCACAGACACTTTTTATTTTTCTCTTTACTTTAGGACACAGAGCAAGGTCTTTGCTTTGCCCACTAACACACAAAAGAAGAAATACAAAGGACAGTTCCTGACCTCTTTATGACAACTGATGACTTGAATGACTTTTTAAAAGTAAAGTTTCTTCTCCCCATTGTGGCCATTGCGTTAATAATTAAGTACTGACCTTACAATCTAAAGTTCCCAAGATGATTGTGGAGTGCTAATGAACTGAATTACTCGGTGAATGGGACACAGATGAATTTCTTTATAGGGTACATTGCGCAAAAATCTATCGAATGTAAATAATAGTCTAGGCTGCAGAGATTTCTCTCAGAAGGCTCATAAATGCATTCAACCAGATATGTGGCTAAATAACATTGACAGCATTTCTAACAAATGTGAAGGACTTGAGTGCAGAAAACAAACTGTTATCCTCCCAGGTGGATACTGGACACTGACATACATTCAATCAGTAATTTAGTCAAAAAAAAAAAAAAGTATTAGTTAACCCACCATCCTGACATGGTGAAGTCACGATACAGCATCCTCTTCCCCACCTCCTTCCTCTGCACTCTCCTTGGGAATTCCAGATGTGTAAACTCATTCCCTAATAAGTGGGGCTGCATGTAGGCCTGTGATATGAAAAGAGAAAAAAAACAGAAAGAGAAGAAGATTGACGCGCCCTAGGGATAGGAAAAACAATTCCATAGTCTATTAAGCTGGCACAGAGAGCAGGCCGTGTAAGAGAGACAGAGCTAAGCATAGCTGGTGTCTCAACAGGAGGGGAGGCCAGCTCTGCTAATATCTGACAGCTGTCCTTGCTAGAAAGGAGCTGAGAAAGGTTCTTTCTTACCAAGAACTGCAGTCGCTGCCTCTCTGACTCTGGTGTGAACTCTGCTGACATGGGAATGACTTCCCCAGACCGGATAATGATAGCTCTGAGGGAGAGGAGCAGACAAAGCAAAACTCTATTCATCCAGGAAGGGACACAGTTGTTCCTGTAGGCTAAAGGGCATGAGAAGGTGAGCGAGAAACACAGAGACAAAAACAAAGAAGATTCTACAGTCTGCTACAGCAGGGGAAATCACTATTTTTGAACCTCTTTCGAATTTGTTAGTTTTCTCACATACGAATAAACAACATTTTAATGAAGAGGGACGGAATATTAACCAAAAATCCAGAACAAATAAACACGTCACATAAAAGTTCTAAATTAATTTAAAATGTTATTAAGGGAAGTAAGTGTTTGATCCACTACGATCTGCTGCTACAGATTGGTTGTGTGCTTGTGTGCCACACAGATTACAATCAACCAAGCAATTAGAGATACTCCTGATTATAGCTCATTATGTCCACAGACACCTGTCCACAGAATCAGTTTAATTCATTAAAACCTCCCCTCCACTGTGGGCAAGACCAACGAGCTGTTAGACCATTAACAAGAAGCTTCATGTGAAGCTGTTGGTGTGATTATTCGGAAAAAAACGATCTCTCTCGGTCTGGAGCTCTTATGTAAGATATCACCTCATTGGGTGAAGATGATCATGAGAAAAGTGGTGGATCAGCCCAAAACTACATGGCAGGAGCTTGTAAATGAGCTGAAGGGAGTTGGACCGCAGTCACCAAACATGACCCAAAGATTACCATCCCCAGCATAGAGGTGGAAGCATTATGCTTTGTTTGTGTTTTGCTTGGGGATACTTATTTTAGTCAGTGACATACAAATCAATGCGTATTTTTATGCAATGTGTTTTTTTCTGGATTTTTGGTTGATATTCTGTCTCTCCATGAAAATAAAACCAGCATAAACACCAGAGACTGTTCCTCACATCCAAGCGAGCAACCTCACAAACTCAGCAGGGGATCAAATAATCATTCCCCCCCCCCCCCCCCCCACTGTATCTTACATATACACTCATTGCATGTGTATCACACCTGCTGTCCCCGGCATTCCCCACATAGAGGTTGCCGAGTAAATAGACGACCACCAGCGCTGTGCAGCCACCTGAGATATTGTAGACCGCCTTCTCCTTTTCTATCTGTGAATCCTAAAAAAAGACAAAACACACAGAGACACAGACAGATTACTCTTCTGATGACGAGGACACATAATCCACAACCGATCCTCTGCACACCGTCATGTTTCTAATCACTACAGCTTTGAAGAACTGTTTTTCCCCATACAGCTTAAAACTGATACTGAGAAAAATATTGCCTTGATACTTAAATCCTGTCATGATGCCGTTATTAATTATAGCACCATAATGAATTAATTTATCAAGAGTGCCACAAGTCAAGGAGCAATAAAAAATAATGGAAACCAAAAAGGACAGATGAGAAAGTTTGGAGGGGCCCACTGATTATTACACCAGCTAATTAGCCCAGATTAATTTGGTGCTAATTAAACCAAAAATGATTTGAAGAAAACCGTGCCGTCAGTTCATTCATTAGATGAATAATTAACCTGTCACTGAATTAATCAAAGCACTAACGTAAATTTGAACCAAGCCGCTCAGACTGCATTTAACCCTTTTTTGTGCTCTCCGTGTCCGTCTGCTGGTCTGCTAGTAACGGCTCCTCTGTTTTTTTTTTTTTTTTAAATCGCACTACAGAAGCGGAAAGATATTTCAGGGAAACGAGTGACCCCATCAGGCACCTCATTCCCATCCCGGCGTCACTATCAACAGACTGAGTGGGGCCGATAATATTGGCAAACACATTTGCAGCAAGTCCATCCCTAGCACGTTTTTCCCATGAGGGATGTCACCCCTTACTAAAGCGTATCGCCCTCTGCTCTGCCGCCAACGCCCTCCATCTGAATACGACTCTGTAAGCGTGTGAGCATTGCAGTGCGAGCAGTGTGGTTCTCTGACAGGAGACAGGAGTGGAATGCAGCGTGTGCGCATTCTGTGTGCATAACTATGTGTTCGTGTCCAGATGTAAGATGCATTAGGTGTGAATCTGAGTGCGCGTGTGTGTGGGTTGCACTCCAGCAGACACTCCTGGGGATAGGGGGCTGAAGGAAGGGGTTGGAGGACAGGAGGGGTGAACAAATGTGTCCTTCACCCTGGATGAATTATGAATCCATAGCGAGCTATGCATATTTATCCTTGCTGTATCCAATACCTCTTGCTGCAGGCAAGTCTTCAATAATGAAAATGTCTGCATAAACATCTACACCTTTCTCCTGTGCGCCTGAGCCAGGAAGAAACAACTGAGCTTTAAACCAGAAGGCAGACAAAAAAAAAGAAAGAGGTAGAGCAGTTCAACGCTCATACATGCTCATCTCTTTATACCATACTACTATAAATGCTGAAGCGCTTTTTGCACAGCCCTGCATCTTTATTGTTTCCTGGAAGGAAGAAAAATACCATCAAGTAATACTGGTAGGTCTGACATCCCTCAGTGTCACATCAGTGGTGCAACATATCAACAAACTAGCCAACATACCAACAATTAAAGGGACATTAAGTGAATTACAACAAATTTAATCTGACATCCTAACAAGGAGAGTCCAACCAGAATTAAGCAATTGTTTCCCACTTCAAAGTACAGCAAGTATACACAAAAGGTATCGTACGATTCACGCCTATATCGCATCAGACAGCTGAATCTCAACTCAGTGAAACACAACTGGGAAAACATTTCATAAAAAAATCTTTTAGCTGTACCAACCCATCAATCAATCAGCCCATCAACCATGTTCGTTGCGGAAGATGACTAACTGGTTCTGCAGGATTTCTTCCTATCCTAAGTTTTTCCTTCCCAGTGTCACCAATTGGGTGCACAGGAGGTCCTCTGATTGTTGGGGTTTTATCTGTATTATTGTCGGGTCTTTACCTTACAACATAAAGCAGGTTGAGGTCACTGTTGTTGTGATTTGGTGCTATATAAATAAAACTTAATTGAATTTGATATTTATGTATAGTGCGCCCATAAATAATTTGGATGTTGCTGTTTTAAAAAAAAATCTTTAAGTTGCTCTAAAAGTCAAAAATAGACACGAGGTAGACTCACATTTTGTGTGACTGCATTTTCGAAGACCAAAAGTTTTTTGTGTGTTGTTCTTCCAGTCAGGAAGGCCACAGTACTGCTCAGACCAGCCTTATCATTTAGTGAGTTTACTGAATCAGTGAGAGAGCCCAAAGATATTAGGTCTAAAAGCAGGAAATGAAAAGAAATAACTCAGGACAGTCACAACAGGAAAAGAGGATTAATTTCAGGCAAGAGAGCTCTCATGATCGACAGTGTGGCAGGTAATTAACGGAATTAATTATTTTGAACTAATTAGCGACAGCAGTAACTATCAGTTGATTTTGAATGCAGAAAAAGACCTTTGGGTGAAATCTTTTTGCAAATTAGAAAAACACTCCTAGCATCAAACACACTCACACAGCCACAAGCCTATTTGACTGTTCACTACTGCTATACTATGGCCGTATGAAAAACAATGTTTTCAAATGACTGTATGCAGTTCTGGTGGTGGGACTCAAGTGAATGATATGAGGGTATGAGGGATGAGTCAAAACATTTGCACAGTAGACTACTGTGCAAATAAATACTAGTTTTGTGTCTGCATGATAAATATACTGCTACAGTAAGCAGCTTGTTAGCTCAGTATACAGGCTATAACTATAAATCAAAATGTTACACTGTCACTTGAGGTTATGTGCAAAACTATTTTAAAGCTCGGGCCACAACACTTTCAAATAACCTGTGATTATAGCTTGTATGCATATTTCTCTCGTTCTGGCTCTTCGGTATTTTTAACTGATGAGCTGGTATTTCAGCCAATTAAGCTAATTAAGCTAACCTTGGTTTGAGTCTCTCTCTTAAAGCTGCAAAGCTAATAGGCTAGTTTAAAAAGTCAATAAGCATGTTGTAGCTTTTGAAAATGTAGTTCTAATGTAAGCTTACAAATCAGAGACCAAATAAGTTCAAAAATAGTGGTAAAATGTACAAAGACAATTATTATGGCTAAACTCGATTATACGATGTATACATAGTACGAAGTGTATATATGATATGATCTACAAATAAATTGGACAAAAAAAAAGGTGAGTGAGTACTGACATAGTTCCTGCCCTGGCTTAAGACACAGCTCAGGCGATACACCTCCGTCTATCAGCTAACACTGGTTTTGATATTTACACAGTGTTTATCAGGCCTCAACAGTCCCTCTATTTCCAATGGGGATGTGTGCCAGAACTGAAGGTGGAGCCTGCTGATAAGATACAGAGATTGAGTGAGATTTTTTTTGTGAGACCAAACCTTTCCAAGACTCCCTGACACTTTCCATTTTCTTTTTTCTTTCTTTCTTTCTTTCTCTCTTTCTTTCTTTCTTTCTTTCTTTCTTACTTGCTTGCTTTCTTTATGGGGGGGTAAAAACGAGCTTCCTTGAACAAAAACAGGTCTAGATCCTTTGAGGGGTGAGACTCTGCCAAAATCAGCTTTTGGGTAGTTTCTCAGCAGGAGCAGAGCTGACAGTGTTTTATTCCAAGAGGAAATGTGTGCCATTTGAACCAAACTGCATCTAATTTTACGGAAAAATGATTACTGAAATTAAAATAAGTGACAGCTCGGGAGGAGAGTAAGTACTGTAATTAGAACCCATTGTGTTGTAAGAAAAAACACACTGTGACCACCTGAAGAAACAAATTAGTGTAGCACTGAACAATGAACCTAAAATACACTGTATGTGCTTTAAAAGATATGCTTTAAAAATAGCTCTTTCAAGGGCAAGTTCGGGAGGAAAAGAAGCCAATGTTGGTTGCAAGTAGAAAAAAAAAAAAGAGTAAGGAGGACTCCACCACAGAGAATGTGCTGCCTTTTCGGTGAAACACTGAATTGAACCCGAAACCTGATTTCTACTAATTAATGCCACAATGTTCAACAAATGTTAGCCTGACATTGTTTCAGTAATCACCCTGACTGTTTCAAAAACATCCCTCACAACTTCGAATCAGCAGTTCAATAATCAACAATTCACAGTTGAACTTTTAGTTAACTAATCCTGCAAAAAGCATTGCTGTACCTACAAAGACAGACGAGCACCAGTCCACAATTTCTCTTTGGTTGGCAGTGCAGTGCTGCTTCTTAAACATTACTAACCACACACTACCACCTAGTGGTCAACAAATGGAAGCACTAGACGGCATTAAGCACTGATTTCTCCAAGGAGACTGGTCCACACTGCCATTCACCAATATCTGACCTGTGTTACATTTTACAGTTAGAATTTATGATTTTGCAATCAAAAGGATAATTCAGTGTCAGGCCCAGCCTATTACAGGAGGGGGTTTACCTCCACCACACAGATATTAGTCTAAACATGGGGATGTGTGGTGTACACAAGTGTAGTGACACAAATTGTGTTGTGTTATAAAGAACATATCACCTGAAAATCTTCCAAATCAAACATGTGGCGATCCCTTGTGTATAACACAGCAGCCGGAAGCAACGTTCCCAGGAAATGCACATTATGGGCTAAGGGACAAAAAGATTCCGGCTTTAATCATTAGTAAATTCCATGTTTGAGGTACAGGTGCATCAGCAGTTAGTTCTCACCTGTTTACTGGAATTCTGAACATACCTAAAAACTTTTGCTTATGTAAACTGGCTGACAGGCATTTACTGTTTACATGGGAAACTGTGAATGACTGCAAATGAAACCCTCTTTGACTTAAGAATTTAATCTCCCTATACAGGCGTGCATAGGATCATTACAAACATAATCAAGAACAGAGAGCCTGAAGGTGAAACTGAAAAAGTGATCTTTGACCCCTCAATCACACAGGCTAGCACTGTTTTGATTAGCTCTGCTCTTGATCCCATGGCCTCTCCACGGGTTAAATCTCAAGCATCCACTTAGAGCGCAGCCAGATGCCGAGTGCTTGTGACCTGCAGCAGCTTATGGCGAAAGTACATTACTTCTCCTGGCTGTGCTACTTGCTGTCTGACTCAGGCTATCAGGCCTTTGGTAAAATTTACAGCGTGTGATCACACCATAAGTACCTTATCACCTTTAACCAGCTGTCAGAGACACATAATCTCCTCTCTAAAGTGCTGGAGGATGATGCTCAAGACAAGCTCATTAAAACCTGCAGTACTGTTAATACAGAAACAGTCAATTTAAAAGGTACCAATGTGGAAAATCTCACCACTGGATGGCAGCAGTTGGCTCTTTTTGCACTGATTAGCTGCTGTTAGCCAGTGTTAGTGAAACTTCCTTTGATCTAACATCGCTGGACTCAGACACTCAGTAAAGAAACTCTCATACAATGTGAGAAACTGTTAATTAGAGGAATAGTGTGATTTTTAGGCGCGTAATATTAACTGGGAAAATGTTAACTTATGATTGTTGCTATGTAGCCACCTTATTGTCAGCTGCGTGGAGACGGTGGGGTTGCACATCTAATCCGCTGACAATAAGTAAGTGTCACAATATTGGGAATAAATAAGAATGGATGATTTCATGTGTTAGAGCCCCGACTTTGCATCTGCAGGCAAGGTGGAAGAGGATTGCATGGAAATTAGGGAGAAGAGAGGGCAGTGGTAGAGGAAGAGGCAGATGAAGAAGGCAAAGACGTAATGAGAAATACTAATGTAGGCTCTAATGGATAAAATCATTTAATAGTGTAGCACATAATTATTTTACAGCTGTATAACTGAACATACTGAGCAAATTAGCAGCAGAAAGGGTAGCTCGGGTCATTTCTACGCCGTAAACAGCAGATTATATTGTGTGCTGTATGTGTGTACGCGCTCACCTTTACACACCAGCAGGAAATTAGGAGGCTTATGTGCAATTGGCTTGACTGTCTAATCATGACAAATCAGCATTTACTGATAGCAACTAGAGGCTAACAGATGTGAAGATTATTAATTTTATAGTATGTGCGCAGGCAGTGATGAAGTGGAGCATGGGATGCAAAAGAACAGTAGATTAGAAATTCCCTGTATGTGTATGACAGCTAAAGGTGTGTGCAGTGATCAAAAAGTATTATATGGTTATGGGTTTGTAGCTTAGCTTAACAGAATACAGTTAATCTTTTCATTTCCAGCAACGCCCTGCTTCCAGGCAAAACAGCTGGAAAAGCGTCATTTTATGAAGAGCAGGAGAAGCTTTTCTTTGTATTCTTTTCATTATTACAGCATTTTTTTTAACTAGAGGATAAAAACAGGTGTGGGTGTTGGCAGTAAAGTGCTCTGCTTAGAGATACACCACCTGACTTTAATGAAAGGCCCAAAAGTGCCATAGAATCAAAATGCTCCTCTCGAGCCTTCAAGATGGTATCCTGCAAATCAATCTATGACGCCACTGTGGCTAAATCCATCTTTTATATACAATCTATGCATTTGACATGGAACGTTTACAGGTCAAAAGACAACTACAGATCACGCACGTGCCTCTTACCATGTCTTTGAAGGCGTTCTCGATGGCTCCAATCACCAGGCTCTCCTGCGACACCTTCTTCTCTGTGAAGAAGCGTGTCGGTGGGGTACTGGGGGAACCCGGAGCCCCTGCGGCACCCCGGAGCGATGCAGCCCTTGTAAGGACACGCTGAGATGAAGGGGTGAGGTGGTGATTGATAGGTTCCTCACCCAGGCACGTGGGCGGCACAAGGTTGGGAGTACAGAGGATCTCCATCACTTCCTGTAGGTGCAGGGCAATGTGGTGGTGGAGAAGACGAGAGGCCATTACAGCTGCCCCGGAGCCAGCGTGGCCATCGAACAATGCCCAGTAGTGTAAAGTTAGGTCTTCAGAGTTGTCCTGGAAACAGATAAGAATCAAAGTAAATAAAAATGTGTCAACATTAAGTATGCAAAATGCGAGAGGAGGAACTTCATCTGATTTTGCATTCATACTGATCTATGAACTGCACGCCGAAAATCCACTGAATATCAAAGGTGGAATTATGTGAAGTACAGCCTGATGGGCAAAGAGTTGTGACATTTAGGAACCGCTGATGTACTATCATTGTAATGGTGCACAGAGCGAAAAGAGAGACCTTTTTAATACCACATCAGAACCAACATCAGAACTCAAGGTACAGCTCTCAAACACAAACAGGAAGCTGTACTATGTAAATTGCGCTGCTCACAGTTGGTGGATGAGAGCGCCTTTCTACACAGCATTCAAATTCATCCCATCGGTCTTCAGTGTGAAGACTTCGTAATCCGATCTGAGCTCAAACCTCCCCACAGATATGCACGATGCCCATAAGTGAATGAACCTGATGTTAATGTTTGCTTTCGCTTAAATCTGGAGGTATTAGTAGGTGCGGTATGATGCACTTTGTGCTCTGAAACCACACACCGCGTCCTCTGTGTTGATCTACAAAGTCTCACCTCCCACATAACATTCAAAATGTCTTGCGATCTGGCTGATTCATTGCTCACCTTTGAGTTTTTGGTCTTCACAAAAAAAACAATGGCCTGATTTCTGTTTAAAGTCTGTTACATATCAGCACAGCTCCCCTATCAGCAATGAAGTCACATAGCCACAGAGTTGCTGTTGCATGCATCACATTTTGCTGCGCAAAGTAAGCCTCTGATTGTCTATATATGGCGCAGGCAAATTCTACAGCGTGAGTCTACGAGGCAGGCAAAGAGCACTAAAAACGCTACATCACTGCGAAAGTGAGTCATGAGATACTTGCATGAGTTTGCTGTAGGCTCCGGCTGGGCCTGAGTAAAGTACTGGTGAGCTGAGAGGAAATTTTATGAGCAGTATTAGTATACTGTAATCACAAAGTACTTTTAAAGAGCTGGTAAACATTTTGCGCTTTTCATCTTTTCTCTGCCTTGTAGGGAATGGGATAAATTGCAAGTGATCGAATTAAGTGTGCCAATATGTCGTGACAGTAGAGCAGTGACACTGCATTTTGGTATAATGATACACAGTTTTCTTTAGTACTCCATCTGACACAATGTTCTTGTGAAAGCAAACAAGGGTGACTTTAAAGTCAAATGTGTGAAGAGTCATTGAAGGCTACCGTGGAGTGTGAAGGATGCTAAGCTGTCCGCTCCAATAAACTGCTGGGTCTCACCAACAGGCCCCAGGGGAATTCACTGATGAACTCATTCTACCTGCATTACCTTCATCAGTAAAGCTAAAATGTAAAGGCTTCAGTCTGCGATGGCATTTTTCTAGAAAGAAAGGAGGCATTATGACCCTTAAGTCATGCATGATAATCTGCTAAATTCTGTAAAATGTTTGGTCTGCAAATATAAGACTGTCTCGTAGAACACCGTTTCACTTGCTCAGTGATCCTTTATTAACTTTCCACCCGATTTCACCAAAAGACTTTTCCTTTTTTTCATTATTTTTACTTCAGTGCAAATAATTATTTTGGCTGCGCACATGTTTATCCATCCAGACAGCGTGCTATTTGTAAAGATAACAAATGGAGAAGAAACGCAATAGATCACAGCACAGTTTGTACTGTATCCTTGTCTGTTGTCCTTTCCTGTCGTGAAAATGCATCTGCAGAATGTCCGTGAAGGTGGATGTGATGGCGGGCGGGTGGGGGGGGATAGAAACAAACCCTCCATTTTGACTTACCGGGTTCTCCCGGAGGCCCAGACTCTCACCATTAGGCAGGGACGATCTCCTGCGGGTCGTGGGGGTTCGGTTAGGCGCGAGGCTTCCTGCAGGTCTCCCTTTAACAACCAGGACCTCACAGCAAGCCTGATCTTCATTTAATGTGCTTTTCCCTGCATTGATGACCCTGGACAGAGAGATATTTAAGAAATTCCATATATGAAACTACCATTTATACACTATACACATTGCAATGGCATAAGAATCTTTAAATTAATGTAAAAAATTAAATATCTGTGTAAAAGAAATACAGAAATATAGTCTGGTACAGAACAAAAATGTTTAACAGACACGATATACTGTAGTTACAGTATGGTTATGTGGTATAGTATCATGTAGAATAGGTACTTTATTAAATTCAAATATCCAGCAGCTCCATTTCAAAACAAACATCCTTCCAAGAAATAAATACACTAATTGCATAATATTAAAAATAGGATTTGTAAACACATTTTTGAGGGAACTATATATAAGACATCAGTTGTCATCTTTGCTCAAATCACTTCAAGTACATCCTTCTACCAGGACAAAAACAAATTTCAATAACAGCTGTGGTCTGTGACTGTGCCTTTAGCGCAGTCACATAGACATGAATGTTCTACATGTTTAATAGTCTCAAAGTTTCTTGCTCAGCACATGGCTGCAGATGTATGAGGTGGAAGCTGTGTAGTCTGTCAACCCAGTGATGGTTTTGGACTGTAAAACCATCCAAAAACACAATTTCTGTGAAACAGTTTACGTGACACCCATTTTGACAGCGAAACATTAAGAAATGACATCAACGAGTTCACTTTAAATACATATTTCAATTTAAGCCTCACACAAGTAGGCCAAAGGACAGCAAGACACATAAATACTGCATTATACAACACCTGGCAGATGGTGCGCTGCTGCTGCTGCGAGCTGCTGTGTAGACATTGACAAGCACACGCTGCTTAACACCACTCCAGGCATTCTCATTTTAGCCACAGTGAATTCTAGTCAAGTGAAGTGAAGTTGTCTACAGGGGGCTTTTCAAACTACGTGTATCATTTTTAAGATCAGACCACAAGAGAAAAAGAGCCAACATACAAAACGGGAATGTAAATTTATAAAAATTATGCTACTTTTTTTTCCCTTTAGCCAGAACCATAACAAAGACCCTTTAATATTTCCTACTATCCTTAAAAGCATTAAGCTATTTTGGATCTTATGTGTCCAAAGGGAAATTAGACCAAATAAATGACAAGCGATATGGCTACATGTTGATATGAGAGGCAGTCACGATTATTTCCCAAAGGAGAATCCTTCGTAAACAAACCATGAGAATGAACATGCAAAGCAGTGATCCTCTGTCTCCAGCTAAGAAAACACTGAGCCATAAAACTAACAGGATATTTATAGGATATTGTTATTGCTGACCTACACAGTGAGCTATTCACTGCTTCCCCACCCCAAAAAACACAATAAGAGCAATGTGTGTCAAGGATACCAACAACCATTAGATGACATAGTCATGGGCCAGAACTCTTAATCTCTGAATTCAAGTTTTTTAAGCCTGTTGCCACAGGTCTGTAAAATCAAGAAACTAGCCATGCAGGTTGTAAAGAGTTCACTTAATATGAGTCTGCTACTATAATAGGATGCCACCACGGCAACAATACAATACAATACTACTTTATTTGTATAGCACATTTAAAAACCACCGGTACACCAAAGTGCTTCACAGTAATACAATAAATTAGAGATAGGAACAATAACAGGGTATAAATACACCAGCAGGTGGAAAGCACTAATTAGCCGCAGCACAGTGTAAATAAGTAAAAGAAAATATAAAAAAAAAAAAAAACTAGACTAAGAGTTTATTCAGCAATAAAGTAAAAATGATTAAAAGTACATAAGGGAACATTTGCAGGAAACAGGCACTAAAAGACTGAATCGATTCAGATGGACGAATAGCAGTAGGAAGATTATTCCAGAAGTTGGGTGCAGCTATGGCAAAAGCACGATCACCTCTGGTCTTCAGCCGTGACCTAGGTTCCACTAAGAGCAGTTGGCCTATTGATCTCAGTGCTCTCCTAGGAGTGTACAAGCTGAGAAGTTCAGTAAGATAGCTAGGAGCAATGTTATTTATAATTTTAAAGGTAAGCAACAGAATTTTAAAATCAATGCGGTATTTGATGGGAAGCCAATGCAAGTCAGCGAGGATGGGGGTGATAGGATCAAACCTGCCAGTTCCCGTTAAGAGGCGTGCTGCCGCATTTTGAACGAGCTGCAGTCTGCAGAGAAGGGTAGATTGGAGGCCAATATAGAGAGAGTTACAGTAGTCTAATCTGGAGACGATAAAGGCATAGATATGTTTCTCAAGATCCTTACAGGGTATGTAAGGCTTGGTCTTGGTAATTTGGTGTAGTTGGGAAAAGCTAGATTTAACTACAGTGGTACTTGTTTGTCAAGTTGAAAAGAACTGTCCGAGAGAATGCCCAGGTAGCTTACAGTAAGAAAGTCAGAAAGAAAGGTAGCAAACAGCCCAAGTGAACCTGTTAGGTTCTAGGAATATGGCTATTGAAAACTACAATTTCCATTTGTAGTTTACAATTTCCAATACAGCCTGTTAAATTTCTTCCTTCCAAGATATTCTACAATGAGCTGTAAGTGTTATTAATGCAAAGTGAAAGCACAGCAATCAGCCACGAAGCGGCAGACCACATAAAGTTACAGAGGAGGGTCTCCAAGTGGTATGACACATGGTGTGTAAAAGTCACCAATGCTCTGAAGACTCCATGATTGGACTGTTCCAAACTTCCTCTGGCATTAACATCAGCACACAAACGGTGCGCCAGGAGTTTCATGGCATGGATTTCCAAGGAGTTTGTATAGAAAGTGTATTGTATATTGTAGGTGTGTTGCGTAGGGGGTTCAGAACTATTTTCCGTAAAGTGTAGATAGAGAGAGAGACAGAATTATTATTTTTTTATTAATGTAGGTGACTCAAAAAGTTTCACCATTAGTTTTTTACATTTACATTTTCAAGCTACTACACACCATTTTTCTCTGCACTTTGAATTTAAAAGGCATATAACAAAAGGTTGGTAAATTAAGTTGTAGTTAAAAAAGAAATAGCTGAAGCAGCATTTTGCAATTGATCAGTTTTTAATGGCAACAGGTGAGTAACATGGCTGTGTATAAGAAGAGCATCTTAGAGAGGCAGTTACTCAGAAATGAAGATGAGCAGAGGTTACCCAAAAAGGTTCACCAGTCAAATTGTGGAATAGTTCCAGAACAATGTTCCTAAACAGAAAATGAAGACTACAGTACAATCTACCGTACATAATCACATCTCAGATTTAGAGAAATCTCTGTGCACAAGGGACAAGGGAAAAAAGTGGCACTCCATTAAAACAGGATCGATTCTATCATGAAAATCACTGCATGGGCCAAGGAACACTTTAAGAAGTCACTGTCTGTAAAAATAGTTCCCAGTGACATTCACAAATGCTGGCTGAAGCTATCACACGAAGAAAAAAGAGGGGATGTTAAACAGTGGTAAAAATGGCCCCGCCCCAACTTTTGAAATGCGCTGTTGCCATCACATTTTTCCTTACATAAATCACATTCACTCAGCGTTCACTCGCTTATCTTGGTTATCTCCAGCAGCTCTATTCCCCTTCAGTCCGGCTCGCCCTACAATTTCAGAAGCACACCACTCGAAGGCCGCTAACTCCAACTCTTCATACAGCATCATGCATGACTGAGACCAAAGCACTGTGAGGCCCGACGTTCAATTGACCTTGTAAAATACACATAATCACAAGATTAACAACAGTTGAGGTTCCAGTCCTTTCATCTCTTATATGACAGGAAAAACCCTCCACACCCGGAGGCATGAACTGTGTCCGAGAAGAGGGCTGTCATATTCACTTACTTCATTTCAGTTCTTCATATTAGAGACAATGTCATGACCTTAATTATCCTGTCAGATGTGTGATCTACATAACTATATTCCTTCTTTGGTTTGAGGAACTTTTTTTTTTGGTCATTTTTTTTTCTTGTTAACATACATTTATTGTAGTTTTGTATCTATATAATTGGATACTGTAAAATTTTACATGTGTATTGTGGATGTAAAAGCCAAACTAGGGACAATGACTGGAAATTAGCAATAGCTATGAGCAGTAAGTCAGTTTCTTGTTTCAGTTAAGTTGTCACTATCAAATTGAAATTTCAGATAAATGGACCGATTCTTATATAGCCCCGGAGTACTCAAAGCGCTCTCTATACAACATGCCACATTCACCGAATCACACAAGCACTTTCTCTGAATTGAGTGCTTTCTAAGTACATTCACACACATTTATACTCCGACGGATGCATCGGAGAGCAACTTGGGGTTAGTATCTTGCCCAAGGATACTTGACATGTAGACTGGAGGAGCCAAGGATTGAACCACCAACCTTCCGATCAGTAGGTGACCTGCTCTACCTCCTGAGCTACAGCCACCCCGATAAACACGCTGAGACTCATCTACCATATATACTGCCAGAAAACTAACACAGAAACACAAATACAACTAATATTGAAAGAATTGATTACTGGAGCTAAAAGAAAATAAATAGATAAGAATTTTGATATGTGATTTATCATTTAGTGCCATTTATTAAAGAGGACTTAATGTTCTTTGGAGTTTGTTTTTGCAGTTTGGGGATTTCCTAAAATCTATTTATCATTTTGGTTCAAAAAACATTTTTAATTTTAGAAGTTCTTATTTTGAATTATCAACAACAAAGATTGGTTTTGGTTGCATTCCTAAATTGAAAATTAAAACAACAACAACAAAAAAGGTGATAACGAGACAACAAACAGAGAGAGACTTTGGACATAAATACACACAAGGGGTAACGAGAGAACAGGCCACAGGTGGGAACACAGATGATCTAAGGAGCTTCTCGGATGAGAGGTGAAACATCTTCAAGCAAGATGAAGATGTTTCATCTTCATCTTCAAACATCTTCAAGCGTCTGGACTTTTCTTTCCAAGAAAAGTCCAGACGCTTTTCTTTCCAAGCTCCTTACACTACAATGACCTGGATGACTAAGAACTTTCACAGATGAAAACAGATGATACTAATCTAGAAAAATTAGACAAGGGAAGCAAAACTGAATATGTCACACAAAAGGCAGGAGACTATCAAAGTAACACCGGAAGTAAGATAAGCACGAAAACAAAGACTAAGACACACAGGCTTGACACTGGGACCGGGGAGGCAAAGAAACGAAACAGAGAGAACACTCAGAGAAACCAGGGTTAAATAATGGTATAAAGAACATAAACAGTCTGAGGCTCAATTGTAACACTCATTATAACCTAAAAAATAACATGCAGGAACCAGACATTATCAGTCTATCTCCTCCTTTCAAAAAATACAAGTCCAGACAAAAATTCACAGAAGTGATGCCAAGTTATAGAAAAAAAACAAAACAAAACTAACCTTGAGGCAATGAACACATAATTATAGCTTTTCATGTTAGCTAATAGATGCTGAACATCAACCCACCTATTTCAATTCTTTGTGTTTTTCAAAGTTTTATAATATTACTATAATGATTGTAGGGTATCCATGTCTGTTCCCTAATTTCTCCTAGACACTTTAATAAGTCTGTTACTTGTACATGTATGTTTTTGTCTGTATGCAAGTTGAGCATTTTTTAGTGCAATGGCACATGTCTGTATATTTGCTACAGCGGGGGTGGGCAGTGAATTCTCCCAAGAGACAACATAAGAAACTGGCACTGTTAGCTGGAGCACTGAACAATAAGTGCGAAGACGAAGAAGAAGAAGAAGACAAAGAAGAAGAAGAAGAACTCAGTTTGGCTCAATGTTGATTTTTATCTGTTCTTGGTCGGCCCTCCACACCATTCCTAGTTTCTCATGTTGACCCTGGGGAAAATGAATTGCACATTCCTGTGCTTTACTGAAACTCCCACATTATTGCTGCTGATTGTTGTAAATATTCACACTTACATTCAAACTAACTTAAAGGACAAATATTCCTATGTTATGCATGTTTGGGTAATTCTTTCTACTTTTGTGGTTATATGCTGTTACAGCTTCCTGTCACTTCTTCTGCAGAATAATATTATCATGATATCAATCATGATAACTTGATTAAGGAAGTGCAACACGTGTTTTGTTCAACAGTTACTCATACTTAAGATACAGATTCATCAGGATTATGTCATTCTCACCTCTGAGCGATGTGTATAAGCAACATAAGCAAAAAACCATGTGCTGCACCATGTGACAGAGCAAGCACTGGGAAACACTGTATGTATGAAGTGCTGCTCATGCGCCTCCTCTCCACAGTTGGGACTGACATTTACTTTATGCATCTTCTTTCCCATGGGAATGATAAATTATGTAGGCTACCGGAAAGACAGTGCACTGATAATGCTTATCCACATTTACTATGCCACATGTTTGTGCTGCTTGAAAAAATGTTATCTTTTGTTACCTTGAAAATGTTAGCTGAACACACCCTAGCTGTCAAATACCTTGGAGCGCCCACTCTCTCACCTGTTAAAACAGATTTGATCATCTCACCGGCATGCCCTCACATATGAATGCCAGCAGACCTGCAGATAAAACATGCAGTGTGCAGTGGTGGGACTAGTGTTTACCTTACAGACACGCATATTGATTGAGTATTGATTGTACTGCTGAGGCTGCAGTGTCCACTGGGTCAGTGAGTGATTGAATGAGTGGGTGGAGGTTAACACAAGCATTTGGCCTCCCCAAAAAACAAATTTCAGTCATACTTTAGCAAATATTAGTAGGTATGATTAACTGCCTTTACAAAAACCAAAAGCCAAAGTCTAAGAAATCTGTTTAATAAAGGTTAGAATCACCAGATTCCCCATAATACGATATTATCATAATATTTCACTTACCATACAAAACTATTGCGATTTTTAACATTATGTGATATGCTGAGGATTGCAATGACATATGTTGTGATTTAAATCTCGAAGTTACAATTTTTCATTGACTCTTTTATCCAATAAGATAACCTTATCTTATTTAATTTATTTTATTTATGCTGCTCAATTAGGTTGTCAAGCAGAACAACACTGACACTAAAACCTGCCAAAATGTTGCAATAAGATGGAGTCAGTCTGCTGATTCAACTAGGTCATGTTGGCAGTTACAGGAAATGAAATGAAACTGTGATAAATCATCAAAAAAACATTACTTATATGCCTCTGTCTACATAGGAATTGACATTTGAATGAAATTTACATTTAATCATTACATCATTTTTCAAGAACCTTCCTGTTTCATACGAGTACAACCAGCTGGCAGCCAACTGAGTTGAGTTATGCTCACTTGCTCTGGATTTATAAATGAAACAGTAGTTATTTACAAACTTTTGACAATTTCTCTGAGAGTTATTGCAGACAGTTCAAGTCAGACTGCAACTGTTTGCAGAAAGGTTGCCTCCTATCTGGCGAACCGCGCAATCACCTTGCAATCAAAAATGGTGATGAGTGTACAGCACCAATGGTTCAGGGCAAACAATATACACCTACAAAGATGTTGCTGTCCTAGTTTTACTTGTGTGACTAATTCAGAGCATTAGCTTGCTTTGAATTAGGAGGTCGTGTGTCCAGTGTTGGATGGTTTTTCACTTAATTTGATTTAATGTAAGTGCTTGGCTAACATTATCTCAGGATAGTGGCACGTGAGATGTGCCCATAGTTTTCCTAGATTATTTGAACTTATTTAATAAAATATCGCTATTTGGTGTCCCTGGATCAATACATATGCCATGCAATATATCATGATACTATATACTGATTTTTTCCCCCCACCCCCACAATTTAACACGATTGACCACTCTCTTTCACACATAGAAACCTGGTATGGCTTGCTAACTTGCATACTGGCTGCAAAAGTAAACTCCCCTGTTGTTCTGCGAGTACATTTCTGTTAAATAAGCCATGGACTCATTCCTTTCTTCCATACTCTTCTTTATATTTTGACCACATAAAAGACTAACTGAGTCTTTTAAGAGCTAGATAAACTTGATTAAGGTGAGAGCAAGAGAAACTCCCCTCAGCTTCTCAAGTCTGGGAAAGTCAAGCAACACATAGCATGACAGTGCTACACCCAAACAATGAACAAGCGAGAAGTTAGTGGTCTTTGTGTTTAGGGGAAGAAAAAATAAAACACTGGGGAAGAGCTGCTGTAAGTGTTACCTTTCTGCAAAAGTGAGGCATGCGAGTGTGCTGCAAAGAGACAGTGACACAATTGGAGTGAGCAATACTCAGTGATCCATTCAAATGTTCACGTTCACTGGAGCAGACAGTGCACCCACTCAGAGACAGTGCATCAGAATCCTCCTTGTGAAGGCGAACTGCTCATTCTTTCTCTGCTGGAAGCCACAAAATAACCCAGGATAACCTCGGAAAGCTCAAGCAGCAAGGACTACTCAGAAGAGCAGGAGCAAGAAGGAGAAAAATGAGGCTGAGCCAGCCTAAGCCCAATCTGACTTTTACTTTCCATCGCCAGTGGTCAAATGTTTCAATCAAACCTACAAGAGGGATTAAATATTCATAATATTGAAAAAGCAAAAAGTGCAACAAACATGAGCCATTTGAGTAGAAAAAAAAACAAAAAAAGCAATAAATTTGGTCAGTACTATATGCTGGTATAGTACCTTCAAAGTCTTCGTGTTTTTTGGTTTATCAAAGTGATCCATTGACTCCACTAATCCGTCTGAGTAGACCTGCAACAGATCACCATTTCTCAGATGGGCTCAGGTTTTCTCAGCTGGCAGTGATATTTCATGACAACAAAGCCTGCTGGTCAGCCAGCTGTTGACAAATCCCTGGTATGACGTATGTCTCGGTTCTGGTTGATTCTATGCCAAGCTAACACACACACACACACTGCTGGCGGGAGTATCCGCTGGATGTGTTAAGCAGAACTGTTGAACTGATCCTGCAGAATTATGCATCTCATTTGAATATGTTGATTTTTATAGCCACAGAAACCTTGTGACACAATGATGATGAATAACAATGATCACAGTATCTACACAAAAATCTGAATTTTCATTTTAATGGAAACTTTGATCATAAAAATAGTCGATGGCTTCTAAAAACAAAAGCCAGTCCTAATCTGCTCTTTTATGTCTTGAGATTAAAAATTCCCTATGGTAGATTAGTAAAAATAAATAAATAAATAAGGGCGACTCCCACAATTTCTCTGTACTTCTTAAATCTACATGAACAACATTAACATTAACAAAAGATCAGGTCAACTGATAAGCCAAAGTGCTCTTTCAGGCTCTTGTCTCTATGCTGCTCGAGCAGCCGTGTCTTAAGAAAAGAGTGCTACAGCAAGAAAGCCTCGACTTGAGATGACATTCGCTTGCACTACTAAACTGGCTTCCTAGCAGGACTGCTAAACTGGAAATATTAGATTTCCATCCTAGTGCTCTTACTAAATGTAATCGATCAATAAGGAAAGAGAAACTTCTTTATAGAGAAACGGCATGAAGATAAGACTGAACTGGGGCGTGCGGCAGTCACGCACTGTAGGTGTAGGTTTAGGATTTTTAGGACACAACCTCACTGACTTTTTGTGGGACTGCATGAGTAGGAGGGACTGTGACTCTGCACTCTCAGGAAGCAGATAATAATGAGACATCCCCAGATTACTTGAGCTGTGTACATCAAATGTAAATGGAACATAGTGATGAAGTAATTATTTTTAAGTATGTAAATCTCAATGACTCATTTGTTTCCTCTCCAGTGTGTAGGCTTTAGAAACGGGTTGAATAATTCACCATGTATTTTATCATGTTCTGCCATTTTAATTCAGCTGTGTTCCTTGCTGACCAAACGCCAAGCCAGAAATTGGCTTTTTATGACTTCAGCAGCTGCACTAAGCGCTGTTTATAACACAGTACGTCCATTAAGAATACATTGCAGTTTGTATTGCACTTTACTGCAGCCTTGGAAGGAAGATTCGAGAGAGCCAAATGTATGCCTAAACAGAAGATGTGATATCAATAATACAGCAGATGATCTCAGGTCCAGTTGCAATTTTGGTCTCAAGTTATCATGTAAGAGGATCACGGGAGTGTAACATAAGCTACAGTCGAGGTAATTCCCCAGCTTTAAACAGATTAACTGAGAAAAACTATTGAAATGAGATTTTTCACACAGAGAACGAGTGAACCGAGTACAGAGATGAACCTGGAGACAGTTATTCAGATCCTATCTGTGAATGCACTGCTTATCTCATGCAATATCAAAGGCCTGTGACCTTGTGTTATGCAGCTTAACTGGCCTCGTTATAACCTGCTTTATGGTATATTTCCCTTTTCTACACCATTTGAAAAATAAAGCATTCTTATCTGGTTACAGGGGAGAGATCACAACGACCTTCAGCTTGGTGGAGCTATTTTTATGTCTTGGAAATACAGGAAACCTTGATGTTTATAATAATATTTGGCATGGTGCATTATAGAGCCATCAGCTGTACTTGAGCCTGTTTATCATCTGAAACATATGTGAAGTAGATCATAATAAGTAGAAGTATAAAGAGAGGGGCTTGTGTTTTCTGTTTACGCCTGTGTGAGTGCTCTCAGTGGTCCAGGAAGACCGCGCTCACTTCCAAAGGATGCTGCGTGGAAGAAAAGATGGACGCATACAGGTTATACTCACTCTGCGTAGCCGGTGGACCACGGCAGCCGCTTGGTCTCCTTCAGGATGAGGATCGGTCTTGCGATGTGATCCGCCGAACACTCGATCTCGTCTGGCGACAGTCCCAGGAAGTCCGGTCGGGTGTACGGGAATTTCAGCGGCAGATCCGAGCCGCTGGGATGGTCTCCGTTGGAGCCACCGGCCATCATACCTCCCATGAAATTGGCTACCGCCGACTTCACCCGCGTGAGCATGGTCCTGCTGCGGCGTGGGTCCAGGCAATGCGATTGCGTGAATGCCACCCCACCCCACACGCACCCCCTTCTTCCAGTCTCCCTGGCAGATCCCCGCACGGCGACGCAGATTCGCGGCGTGGAAGAAAGCAAAACACTCAGGATCCGCGGACAGTCATTCGGCACAGCGATCCCTCTGCGAACACGGAAATAAAAGCTGAACAGGCTCTCTCTCTCACACACACAGAGCCAGACTGAGCTGCACAGCAGTCATGTGACCAACCGGTTGCTGCTGGTGGATTTGGTCGCTGGTAGCCTATCTCAGTGAGCCGCTTACTGTTGACAGTGCTGGAGGTCAAAGGTGCGTAATCCCGATGTGACGATTACCTCCCGAACAAGGTGCAACACAAGGCTTTGTAGCCTGAGAAAAAGGCGGTGACCCAAATACATATATATACATATACATATAAATGGAGCCACACTGACTGAACAACACACAGTACAATAAACCAGCCGTGAGGGTTTCAGTGTCTCTTTTATGGACATCTGCAGTCGTCTAGTCTTTGTTTTTTCTTGACAAGGTGTGGTTTGCAGACTTTTTTGAGTCCCACAGATGCCACAGCTGTGTCGAAAAAATTAAAACCAGCTGTTTTGTTTCCATCTTTGTACAATTTTCTTTATCAAAAGATTGGAAATACAGTCATTGGGGAAAATGTGGTTATCAAAGGTCAAAGCCTACAACAGATCAAAGTTGTAGGCTATAACACAGGCACACAAATCAAGGCTACATGTGTAATATTCTTTTATCAAAAAGGCAGTTTTGTACTTTGAAGCTAATGTCCACAAGAAAGGGGTCCAGTCAACACAAATATGCAGTAAAAACCAGAACTGTTGTTTCAAATATGGCACTTACTGGGAGCCTTTCAGTGTCTAGTGGCATATTGCGTTACCACCTTCTGATTACATTTTTTCTTTCTCTTCCAAGAGTCACTGCAAATCTTACTGACTGGGCATTAAGCCAACCCGGCAGGATGTCTGTCTAGAATTTATGGACTTACTCTGTCAACAAAGCTCCATTTTGGAGAAGTGAACCCTACTAAATGATATGTCATAAGTGAACCGCAGTCTGCAAAGCGACCAAACCACAGAATCGTACTCAGCTGTTTCTTCAGTGCTGAAAGGTGAGGGCGTTGCAACAAAATGACTTTAAATGATCTGCTCATGATCCATATTCAATCCCAAAAGTTCACTGAGGAAACAAAAAGCCGTGTGGACGCAGTCAGTTCTTTCAGCTTCGGTTTACTGAGCACAGACATGCCTTCAAATAGAAGTGTGAGCATTTCATGTCGGAGTCCCAAAATCCCAAGCCAAACTGACATATGGCACTATTTCTAGCCTTTACCTTCACTTTAAATGCAAATGGCAAAATCTGCTCTTAATCACTTCATCACCTATTATCTAAGTCATGCTCTTTATAATAAAATTCCACTTATTTGACAAACACTAATGTGGTTTGGGTTTCTTGTCAAGACACCAGAGGAACTTATTTTGATACATAAGTGCAAAAGTTTGCTTCAACCTACCAGCATCCAAACTCAAACACCCGTGTCATCCAGTGCTGTAGGAAAAAAATTTGATTAAACTTACAGTTAACCTGCATATTTTTTCTTTTTTAAACAGAATGGCCCTCTTTCAGCACAAAACTAAAACTAGGTGTGGACGCAGGGCCGCTTTCTAAAACAGGTTCCAGTTCCCCAATCTCTTCACTGGTTTCACTGTGGCAACTGTATAGTTGCTTTCTGTTTTATTTTGAAAACCACTATGAAAGATATTTTTTTAACACTGCACTTGTGATGTACAGTTTCTGTGTGGAGTTTGCATGTTCTTCTGGTCGGTGTGACTTTCTCTCATAGTATAAAGATGTGGTTTAGTAAGGGTTGGGTTAACTGGTAGTTCTGCAAATACAGCAGGATCGGTATTGCCGAAACCAACACCGATATTTTTAACCCATGAAGGCAGCTCATATAGGACAGAGCAATGTGTCATGATTTATGCAATTTATGAGCTTTATGAGATGAATCATCATCAGGTTGCCAATTCTCAATTCAGATTGTTGTGATTTTTACTTTCCACAATAATTGGTTACCTTACCTTTCAGCTTTATTTTGAAACTGCTTCTTTTTTGTTGTTGTTTGGAGACCTGGAATGCAAATGTGCCTGTCTCTGCTGCACTTTGGGTCAAAAATGTGCTACAGACTAGAAATAAAATAGACACAAAAAGCTTCAGACATTTTTTATAGTGCATGTTAAAAAAAAAGGAAAATAAATGAACTTCAGTGGGCTACAAACTGAACTTAGATGACAGAAACAAAGTACTGATGCATATGTGCCAGTATCAATCCAATACCAATACCAGCACTGGTATCAATATTACTGATATTTGAATCTGCCCACCCATTATTTGGCCATAGGTGTAAATGTGAGTTTGCATGTTTGGCTGTCTATCTGTGTCAGGCCTGACATGTGACCTGTCTGCCTCTTGCCCTTGGTCAGCTGTGATAATCTTAAGGCACCCCATGACCCTAAAGTGGATAAGCAGAAGAAAATGGATGGATGATGGGTTTGTGCAAAATTGCTTTATAAGTAATAAACATTGAATATGGAGTGCATGATTTTATTTTTTTGATGGGAGTGATTTTTTTTCTTGAGAATCCTGTAAAATACAGCATGAACTCATATGGTTTATATTGAGGAACACTCAGACACATTATCTCTTAAATCTTGCGGGCCAATTAAAATCGTGAGCACGCTTATTATACAGAATGTCTCCAGTGAAAATGAGTAAAGTCTGATGAAAGTGAAGTTGGGAATTTGGCAGACTATAGTAAATCAATAATTCATGAGCTTGCCAGCAAAGAGTTCTACTGACCTAATTACACAGGAAAAGCAAACAGTCTGTGAGCAGGATGCAGAAGATGATATACTCTACCTACGACTGGATTTTCAATCAGGGATAGCTGGTAAAAAATTAACCAGAACAATGAGTGTGGCTCTTCTGTGCTAATTATACCCCATAAACTGACAACATGCACAGAGATAAGCTCATTTCCCAGGAGACCTCACATACATTCTTTTGAAGTGATAAACTATTTAAAGCTTCCAAATGACAACAATTATTTAATGGAAACAATGTGTTCAGCATGCACGCTTTTTAGCAACAGCTGAGGCAGACATTCGTTCATTTGATCTGTTGGTGCACAAGATGAAAAGTGAAGCATCACCAAAGTCATTAAGACTTCATCTGTGAAACATCTATGCAGTCTTAAGGCAGTTTATCTCATTGTTATTTTAACTTGATGCACTGTAGTATCAAAACAGGGCCCCACCTTGCTTGCCTTTCGTGAAATAAACTAATTATGTGTTTCACTAACGCATTTATAGTCAAATTCTGAAGTCTTGTTACCGTTTCATCTTCACAGAATGTGCCATTGTGGTTCATGGAGGAGTGTACAGCCTTTATCATTTTCTAGGAAGATGGGAAATAGTTGCAGTGATTTATTACAGTATGTAAGGAAAAACAGTTTGTACACTTCTAAGAAGCTTGAAAGTCAATATTTGGTATGATTGTCCTTTATACTTCAACATGGTTTTGGCTCTCTTTTGTTTCTGTTCTCTATCAAGATTAACCCACACTGCTTCAGTTATGTTGACGTCTGAGCTCTGGGGAGGCCAATTCATGACTGATAATTTTCCTTGTGTGCTTTTCTATTTATATTTCTATATCAGCAGTGTGTTTGAAATTGTTGTGTTTTCCAGACGGTACTGATCAAATAAAATCTGATGGGTTTTTTTTGCATTCACAATTCTATCAATGTCATTTTCTTTTCTTTTTTTAACTGAATGTGTGGAGTAATTTAAAATAAAAATAAATAAATTAAATCTTATCTGGACTCCAATGTAAGTCTTAACTTTATGTTGTGGTTTTTGAACCATGTTTAATGTTGTTATCTGGCAGATTAAGACCTCCACGGGTTGAAATGCAGCATCAAATCATGACAGAGCCTCTACCGTGTTTTACTGTAGATACTGTTGTGTTTGAATGATATGTTAAATATGTATGATGTGCAAACTGATATGTTTGGATCCACCACTCCATAAAATCCGTTTCCACTGATTTTCAGTCACATTAATGTGTAATCGGTCATACCTTGCCCCCCCTTCTCTCCTTCCTTAAGAACTGCCTCTTGACAGTCAGCTTTCCACTGCGCCTATTTCTGATCAGGCTTCAGTGAACAATAGATGAATCAACTAAAGGATCAGATGAATCTTGCAGGTTTATATTGCTGGATTTTCTCTGTTTTAAGTACGATTTTTCAGATGTTTGCCTGCAACAGATTTTACGCCTGTCATGATTTCTTTTGTCCTCCACTTGTCCAGTTTCTTCAAAATTTTAACCACACACTGCACGTCATGTCAAGACATGCCGAGTTTACAGTAAATTGCTCTTTGGGAATCACCTTGTTGACTATTTTATGCCTGTCAAACTGTTATCTTTGGCATTTTCATATATTCAACTAAAGAAATCGGAACAAACTCGGTTTTGTGATGGGCTGCTACAAAGTGCCTAAAGATACAAATTGAGAATTGGTTCTTTGCCAAGTTGTGTGTAGACATGTACCTTGTTTATGCACGTCTTGAACTATTGCTCAAGACCTCCTTAAACAAAAGAAAAGTCTGGCTTGGAAGAAAAATATGACGAAAGGAAGGCTGGTTAAAGACCTTTGCACAGCACTCATTTTCCAGTTAAATGGGTTGATTTGTCTGCAGAGAGACATCTTTAAGGCCTTATCTTGTAACAGCTGACCTTACTAATAATCTTGTGGCCTTATGGGAGCAAAAATTCCTACTGCCAAAAGCAATAATGGAAAGCACATCCAGAAGAGGGAAGGCTGCATAGTCCACAGATTTGAGATGAAATGTGTATCATATTGGTGCAAACCTCAGCTGATCCCCCAGAATAAAGCGTCATCAGAAAAAGTTCTTTTTGAATCCTGAAGCCAGAAGAGATGCAAGCAATAAAATCAAGCGTGTATCTCTCCCCTTGCTACATTCCATAATTTGCAATATTTATCCAGTGACTATTTGAAAACTACAGTTTTCAAATAATCTGTTAAGTGTTTCTCTTTGCTCCGTCTTCAGCTCCTTGTTATTCCTCCCAGGATAAAGATGGTGATGGCAGGGTCAGATAGCTTGAAGAATCTGTTTGCATTTCTGTAATCAGTCTGCTACTTGAACTGATGACTGACTCACAGATGGATAGAGATGGCACACATGCATACTTGCAGCATGGGGTAATGTGGAGACAGGGAACTCAGATATAAGCATGGATCACGGCAAAGGCTTTTGTTAATCTGCAAAGAAAATTCTACAAACCTGAAGTCAGCAATGAGTAAAATCAAATTTTTGAAGTCAGGATAAAATAATTATTTTCAGATCCTGACTGTAATATTTGAGATCAGAATCAGTTAGGGCTGGATAAGGTGACCTTGAAGCATCACTTTATGCTGCATAGGCTGCTGGTAGGACTGTCTGTGACGCACTAAGCATTTCTTCGATACACCTCGTTTCACTCCAGGTGTTTCTGTAACACCGCTGTATGCAATTTTCTTCCTGTGTTTTGTCTCCATCTCCCTCTGCTCTCCTTTTGTTTCCCCTCACCCCCAACTGGTCGCAGCAGATGGCTGCCCCTCCCTGAACCTGGTTTTTCTGGAGGTTTCTTCCTGTTGAAAGGGATTGTTTTTTTCCCCACTACCGATTTTGCAGTTTAGGCTACATCATATTAAGAAAATATGCAAACATATCAGTTCCTGTTGAAAGGAAGGCATTTTCCATTGCTTATTGTGATTTTATCACCAATATCATTCGTTCTGTACCTTGCTGCATATTGGGACAACTGTTGTTGTGATTTGGAGCAATGTAAATAAAACTGAATGGAAAAATGATAAACTACTACTAGTGGTAATTAGTGTTATTGCTACCAATAGAATACAAGACCAAGCCAAAAATGAAGATTCTTTCCTCCGTTTCCTTTCCATTTTATTGCAAACATACAAACCCAATTCTAAGAATGCTGAGATGGCAGCAACATATCTCAAAAGCACAGGGATGAGAACAACAAAAAAAACTAGAGAAGTGGTACTAACAAGAAACAGCTGGAGGAACACTTTGTAACCAATTAAACTAAGTTAACTGGCAACAGGACTGTAACATGACTGTGTATAAAAAGCATCTCAGAGAGGAAGACTTTCTCAGAATTCGAGATGGGCAGAGGTTCAGTCTGCAATTTTGCAAACCAATTTCAGAATCGTGGTCCTCAATGTGAAATTGCAAAGACTTTGAATATCTGGTCATCAACGTCACACAACATCAGCGTTCTGAGGTTCTGTTGAAATCTGTGTGCGAGGGACAAGGCCAAAGTCATTATTGGATCCCTATGAGCTAAGGGCCCTCAGAGAACACTGCATTAAAGACAGACATGATTCTGACATGAAATCATGGCATGGGCTCAGGAGGTTAAAGCTCTGTCATGTAAAGAAGAAGCCAATATGTGAAAGTGACTTGCATCTCTGATGGTACATTAATGAAATGGAATTGGGAGCTTGCACATCTGGAAAGGTAGCATTAATACTTTAGAGGTTTAAGAGCAACATGTAGGCCCATCCATGGAATGTTGTTTTAGGGAATGACCTTCCATATCCAAGCAAGAAACTGTTCAACTCTGTCCATTTCAAAAATGACAAATATGAAAGAGACCCAGGACCAGATAGAATCCTAAGACAAAGAGGCACAGGGAACATGGCCCTGTCCCAACTCTGAGAGGTATTACTGCCATCAAATTCTAAACAAGTTAATATTTTTCTTAAGGTAGGTCAATTTTCTCAGTTTAATCTGCCAGATAACAACATTAAACATACTTCAACATGGTTCCAAAACCACAACATTAAGTTAAGACTTACACTGGAGTCCACATAAGGTTTTATGTATTTTTTATTTTAAATTACTCCACACCTTCAGTTTAAAAAAAAAAAAAAAAAGAGAAAAAGAAAAGACACTTGCCTTCATACAACATGAAGGCAAGTGGTGACATCTCCCCTAGCCAGCCTTACTTTATCCACACTCTGTAGACAGTTGGCAATTAAATCTTGGCAACACCCAGAGACTCTTTCACGAGTACAAGCTGAAGAGGACTTAAACAGTTCCCGTCAAAAGGGTCACTCCAAGAGCCCCAAATAGAACTTCTGGACTCGCCCAAATTTGAAAACCACTGGGGAAAGCAAGCCATCACGTGTGCTTTCCAACAGGGAAAAGGTACTTATTTGTTAAAAATCTTCTAATGAAACAATAAGCAACCCTGCACAGAATACTCAGTTGCTAAAGTGCATCATGCAGATGTCAGACCACTACACAGCAAAAACCCCATTTTAAGTGCACCATGCCAAAGATACATGGATACTCCAACATGAGTATGCCACAAGTTGCAATAATGGACAATTGTAACATGTGATGAACCCAAATGAGCACAAGAACCACAAACTGCAAGGATTAAACAAACAAAATTACTACCACACAACCAAAAATAACCACTAATCCCGACCAAAAGGGATCTTTTGTCCCCACAAAACAAAGTCACATACAAAATGACCCCATACCACAACAAGTTGCTGTTCACAAATGAGAACTATACCCACATAATTATCACAAGGTCGGCTCAGCACCGCAGTTAATGCCGTCACGTGGCCAGCAACATTCACAAGTCATCCACCACAAGTAGGCCGACGTTGCCACAACGCTGAAGGTCACTGCACAAAACACTCACCTTCTCATTAGTCATCCATAAACACTGCCACACACACACACACACACACACACCTAAAGGCTTACCTGACACAACCAGAGGGCCATAACTAGTAAGGGATCCCAAACTGTTCAATTCAGTGTTACTGGTTTAACAGACTGAAATAGCTTCTTCCCCAAACACTGCTGACCTCAGTCCCACAGTAACTATGGAGAAACCACCATGTGCAATATTCTTCTGCCCAATTCCACGTCCTACCCATCAGGACATAGCTCCTAATGTACGTCTTATAATATGTAGATTACACACGTTCAGTTTAAGTGTGCAATATTCTTACATCCCAGTGTTACTAGATGGGTAGGCATGGTATAAATGTTTAAACATTTTAATTCACATCAGCAAGTTGTATTTAAATAGTGTATGTCATATTTATAATATTTCAGTATGTTTATGTTATTTTAGATTATTGCATCACACAAGGGAGTATTGCTTTAATTTTGCTGTGCTTGCATAATGGCAAAGCATCTTGAATCTTGAACTTTGAGCAACTTTCAGCGTAACACAAAGAAAACTTTGCATACCTGGTTTTCAATAGCGTGCCAGCCCTAAGGTACATTTCAATGCTAAACTCAAACAGACCCATCACAGATGTCATTCACTGCCAAACTCCAAAGTATAACCACCACCTGAGGCAAGCTCCAAACACAAACTAAAACAAAGCAAAATAAGAAACAAGTACTTCAGCGGAAGGGCAGCACAGACACCCAGCTGAAACACTAAAGAGAGTCTGCTCAGTCGCAGCGAACACCTTAAGTAAACCATCACTCACCCCACCAAGACAACTGTTGATATTAAATCTCTTCTAAAGACTATTGATTGAGTTATGACCCTGCAGAAAAGCTACAAAATAAAGGAGAGTTTGTTGGAACATAAATGTTATTTTAAATCCTGTAATAACCCCAACTAAAAACAGCCCACACAGCATGAAGGCAAAAAGAAAAACCCTCAAATGTGCCTCAGGCATGCCTTTATCCACACTATGACAGGTGTAGACAACTGACAATTAAGCCATGGCAACCACTAGAGACTCTTGAACTGTCAACAGATAAACAATTACAATGGGCTCTTAACAGAAAGTGTACAAACAATAATCCAAAAACATGAACCAAGTACTATAGTAGGCCTGCAGATAGGGAACAAAAACTGTAACAAACACAAGCAGAAAGACAGGACTATTTATACAGAGTGCTGGTGAGGGAATAACTGATGATGTTACTTCCCATAATTAGTAACAACATACAGATAAAGTGGTGGTACGGTGGTTAGCACTGTTGCCTCACAGCACGAAGGTCCTGAGTTTGCGTGGGATCCTCCCAGGTACTCCAGCTTCCTTCCACAGTCCAAAGACATGCACTTAGTGGGGATAGGGTAATTAGAAACTCAGCACGGTTGTCTTTATGTGTTAACTGGAGGTAACCAGAAGGCAGATACTAAATGCAAACACTCACGTGAATACAGAGAGGAAAACAATGGAACACAGAGGAAACAAAATATATGAGGAATCTAAACAGATAATCATATAAACAGGTATCCATAACTCGGGAAAAACTAGACAGGAACCAAAGATGATATAGTATATTGAGAAAAGAATTCAAAGTACTAAGATAACAACCAAAACAGAAACTAACAGAGTCTAAAGCTCAGACTTTGGAGAAATGGAATAAAAGCTTCCAGGCTGTGTGTCATTCCAAGCTGTATTCTAATGTTTCACTTTAGTTTTGTTCTATATTGGATGAAATCTTGATTTCAAAATTTGTGTGTTACTAGTTTTTATGTTAACAACCGACATCCCAAACCCTTTAATATTTTTTCTTTTTTTCTTTTTTTTTTTACATTTCTTTGTGAAGTCTCTACATAAATGTAAAATGCACCCTGATAGTGAAGCTAATTAATTCTGTGTGTACCCTGTTGTTTTATTCTCTGACCAGTAGATGTCACCAGCTTACTGAAAAATGTGCGAGGGAGTTCCTTTGGCTTTTATTTTATGAAAACCACATATCACATGGCGTGTCTGGCTGCATGTTGTTGTTGTGCTTTCCTTACTAAAATACTGGAACGTATACGTTTTTTATGTGATACAAGGAGGGGACTAATATCACACCAGCCTCAGACTAGAAGAGATGAATGTGTGTTATTTATAGCTGTTATTGGGCCCAAATTCTTTTCCCATCTCTGCAGTCACAAAGATAAGCTCAGGGTGGTCAGATTCCCCACAGGGTGAGCCTGGACTGAGCGGGCTGGGTCTGTGTGTGTTACTGCCTTTTTTCACTCTTTGCTAAACAACATCTCCCCCATGCAGAGTTAACTGGAGAGACTGTCGAAAGAAAAAGAAGAAGAAAAAGTCTGGGTTGCTGTTGTTTTTGGAGAGGTGTTAGGAACATATTCAGTGACTGTGCCATATCAGTGTTTAGTAATTAAGAATGACATCACATTAAAAAAACCCATTGGTAGTAATAACACTAAAACCCAACTCTCTTGCTTTAGTGTGCCAGAAAGATAATTTGTAGCCTCTAGCTAAATCTCATGTTACTCTGTGTGTAAACATATAAATAAACACATACAAGCAGAGGACATAATGTGAAAAGGTGCTTTTTATTGCTTTATAAATACACGTCAATTACAATTGAAAAAACTCTTTGACATGTGAATTACAACTAAATGGATCATGTTTTTTTCACTACTGATTTTGCAGTTTAGGCTACATCATATTAAGAAAATATGCAAACATATCAGTTGCATTTATTTCATATACTAATATTTGTATTCTATGTATTACACCATATTAATGGAAACTCATAACAACACATTGCTACGTTTTACCATAAAATTGTGCCCCAGGGAATGGTGCAATATCCCATAACAGTCATAATAAAACCGTAACTGCTTTTCTTCTTGTACATTTAGTGGAACAAAATGGTAGCCAGATGACCCACTGACATCATAATGCTGATGAGTCAATGTTTTAAAAGGGATGTGGCTTTAATGACACCATAAAATCAAATTTATGCAAAAATAACACGCTTGACGGGGCATGTGATTTTATTGTATGTGACTAGCAGAAGTGGAGTTTTTAACCCCTCGTCTTACTATAAATCACTAGTTTAATAGGTCCAGGCATGAGAGTGAACAAAATACACGGACAAGATATTTACTTTCCTGCTGGCAGACTCAGGTACTCATCCAGACTGACTAACACAGGGCTGAACAATCCTGATCATGAAGGATCTCAAGGGTACAACAACATAAAAGTATCATCCAATTACATGCCTCTTTACAACATGGAACATGGAAGCTCCTATCAGGCATCATAACAGTTCATACATGAGCACAGCTCAGAAAGTCATTGGAAAAAACACCAGAGTGCCAAAGCACCAACTCGAGAGAGCAGTACAGTAGGTCTCCAAGAACAGATGGACCAATCTCAGCGCTGCAGGGATCAACTACAACAAAGCGCACGACTCCATACATGGATGGCACTGTACAAGGCTAATAGTGGACTAATAACATTGATCAAGAACTCAGTGGGACTATAGAAGACAGCACTGAAGGCCGACTCCAAGGCAATTACACGTCACCATCAAGTGAAGAATATACCAAGGTGCTACACTGATGTTCTGCATGGGCCTCATCCCCTTAGCTAACGCACAACTAAGTGTTTATGCGGATATAGATTCAGGAGTAGAGTGACCATCAGCCACCTTAATAGCTGAAATCCAAAACAGTACCTGGTTATCCCACAGACCAACAAAAACCCTGATGAAGATGATCAGATCAGCCACCAGCAGGTAAGGAAGATGTTGAGAAGATAGGTAAATGATATAAAAAAGATCGAAGCCATCAACACATATGCCCTACCAGTCATCAGAATCCCAGACAGAATCAAAACTGGCCACAGGAGGAGATAGATGCCACTTATGTCAAAACACAAAAATTCTTCACAATACATGGAGGTCTCCACCTGGAGTGCAGCAAGCAATGGAAAGAGGGAGGGTGAGGGCTGGTGAGTGTCAGAGCAACGATCCAGGAGGAAACACAGAGCATCCAAGAATACATAAAGAATGGGATGAGCTGCTCCCAGAATGCCTCAGCCAGCTCAAGACAGATGGTTATGCAGAACAGGAAGAGGAACTATCGTGGACCACCAACTGGCTGGAAAAGTATACAAGAACATCTGTACTGCATATGGACCAGAAGTCCAAATATGCTGATGGGAGACACCACCAAATCTGCTTGAGAACAGTACTGTGAAATTTTCCAGCTGCTGTCAAACCAATCAGACATAGTGGTGGTTAACAAGGAACACAATTTTGTGAAATGTCCTCACTCCTAAGTATTTCGCAGTCAACCACTGGTTAGTGGTATTATAACAAAGTAGAAGGGACTGGGAATGATAGCAACTTAGCCATGAAGTGGTAGACCATGTGAAATCACACAGCAGGTTCAACAGATGATAATAATAATAATAATAATAATAATGGATTGCATTTATATAGCGCTTTTCGGGTGATGATGAGGTGCATAGTGTGCCATGGTCATGACTTTCTGCAGAGTCAATCACTGCTGATGTCCAAACATCACGTGGCATTCAGATTATCTCAAAAACAGTGCTTAGAAAGCTTCATATAATGAGTTTCCATGGGCAATGCAACCAAGCCTTACATTACTAAGTGCACTGCAAAGCATTGGATGCAGTAGACTGCATTGTACCAAGTGTAAAGATCGGTGGTGGGGGGATTATGGTGTGTGGCTTTCAGGAGTTGGGCTCGGCCCCTCAGTTCCAGTGGAAAGGAACTGTTAATGCTTCAGCACACCAAGACATTTTGGACAATTTCGTGCTCTGAACTTTGTGGGAACAATTTGGAGATGGCCCGCTCCTGTTCTAAAATGACTGCACATCAGTGCAAGAAGCAAGGTCCATAAATACAATACAATACAATACAAAACAATTTTATTTATATAGCACATTTAAAAAATCAGAGGTGTGCCAAAGTGCTTCACAGAATCAAAAGACATAGAAGAGCGAGCTTGATGTGGAAGAACTTGACTCGCCTCCACAGAATCCTGACCTTAACCTGACAGAACACCTTTGGGATGAAATAGAGCCAAGACTGCAAGCCAGGTCTTCTCATCTGTGTCTGTGGAAATCCTTTCCCAGAAGAGATGAAGCTGTTATAGTGGAACATTAAAACCTATGGATTAAGAATGGTATATTTACAGCACATGACAGTACATGATAAAGTGGGATTCATTGGTGCAATATAAAAGGAAAATGCAAATGTTACTACGTTTAAGCATGAATGCCCACCCTTGACCTTAGAAAGAGTCTCATTCAAAAAACAATGCTAACAATATGACAAGTTCTGGTATGGTCTAATAATGGGGCTTTTTTTTTGGGATAAATATCTCAAACTGCTATTTATAAAGTCAACAATCAACTGTTATTGTACACTTACATTTAGGTATTTTGGTTATAACTTAACAGGCTGTCAAAAACACAATCATAATGATTGAATTTCTTTTTTATTCAGCAATATCCTGTCATATTTTGAAATCACAGACATTTGTGGGCACTTTACTTTTACTCTCTACATTTTGTCTAGTTTTGTTTGCTTTTCCAATTTTCTCCCTCACCTGTCCATAATCAAAGTATATTATCATCCCAGTATATAGGCCTATGGTTAATTACCTTGCCAGTTGCCTTGTTGCATTTTGTAGATATCCAGGAAATTTCTCATATTTTTTGTAGTTCAAGTCTGTTTCTTTTCCCAATGTATGACCTATCCTATCTACCTACAGCCTTTCTTTCCAATCTGGCCCACCGGATGACTTTGGAAAGTAAAAGAGGACATATACATTTCTGACTTTTAACTGTGTTTTAAAAAGTTTTTCCTATTGATAGAAAACTCCCCCATGGCTATGCACAATACACCAAAGTAATTTAAATATAGATTTCTGTAATTTTACACACATTTACCTTTTCTAATCTAAGCTCAAAGAGACATAGATATTGTCGAAATTGCACCAGATGTGTAGTTAAACTTCTTGAGCTTAGGAGCTAATATAGAAAAAAAAAGTTATAAAGCTACATGTTTTAAAGACTCTTGTCCCTCCTCCTTTTTAGAATGTTCAGAAAAGTGAGCAGTACGCATTAACAAGTTTACATAAAGTCTGTTTTCATTTATAAAAGAAATATTGTGATTCCTCTGGTTTCGGTCCTCAACATAGCCTAAAGATTGTCAGGAATCACAGGGAACACATTTCTAAGAAGGTAACGGATTGTGCTTGTCAGCTACTGGAAAAGACATCGATCAAGCAGCCATGCAATACCTCATCTCTGTCCTTCTAGTGACCACAGAGAAGGCTTTCATAATTAACGAGGGTCAAGATTCTCTGACCTGTGTGCACAAGCAATGAAATCCATTGAGCTGACACTTTGTTAATCATTGTCCACAAAAACAGTTTGACCTGCTACTGGTGTCTAAGCAACAACTCTGCTATGAAGGTATCACTCTCCTCTCACGTTCTGGCCATTACATGCTCGACATTTTTGTGCAAAATATACCTCAGACTAGTAATAAACACATATAGAGCAATATACTGTGATGTTTTATCATCATAATTTAATTATGTTGCCAAATTCTTCAGTAAAGAATTTAATTATGTTTTGTATATTCTGGTTGTAAGACAGGGGCTGGTGAACTAATGAATAACATGTCCAGCAGCCTGTCATTTTGCCTCTCGTGCTCTGCCTTTGATTTCCACCTGGGTTCTGTTTTTACACAGCAAGTCTGTAATCTAAATGCAGACTACGTACAGCCCTGCACTGTGATCCCACGACACATCAAAGCACCTGTTTTGATTAATAAAATCTAAACATGTGACCTTTCCTTCTCTGAGAAATGAGACGAAGCGGTTGCTTAGGTGCATCTTAAAAGCACGAAATGTCTATCCAGAAAAAAAAAACTGTTGGCTGTATTAAAGTTTATTTATTTTTTAAAACGTGATGTTTTTGGTGAAGTCATAATTGCTGCATTTCACTCATATAGCAGCTATGACAACAGAGAGGTCACATTACTGAAAGGTCTCTGTATGAAACGTGTGACTCATAATGAATGTCTTAAACCTCCACCCTTATAACCCTTAGAATGAAATTTTTGTACCGTAGTTTTTGGATCTTTCTCCAAGTAAAAAATAAACACATTGGGTCTGGGTGCAGTTTCCCCCTCCAGGGGCAAGGGTACCTAGACCTGGGGTACAGAGTACGCTTGGGGAGTGTGATTGTGTGTACAGTGTCTCTCTATGTCCGTCTCCACGTTGTTGAGTAATTGCATATGAGAGCATGAGGGTGGGAATGGATGTGTGTATCTGTGTGTGTCTGTTTGTTTGTGTCTATATGTCAGGTCGGGTATCAGACGCCACCTCTCTGGGGACATCTCAGGCCCTCCACGGTATGGAGGCCTATCTCCCCCCACCACTCCCCCTGCCAGTGGCAGACGCCCTCAGACATCGGTGCATTGGTGGTTCTTTGTGTCCAGGGATGGGTGTCCAGGTACCCACTGGCTCACTCCTGGTGGCTGCTTGTCGGGGCCTGGAGCCTGGGGCTCGCTCGGGCTCCTTCGGGGGTGGGGTGCCCTCGGCCTCTCAGCCTGGGGCTCGGTCACTCTGGCACAGCTGGCTGCCGGAGGAGCTCACGGGCACGTCACTGCAACCCCCCCTGGCTTCTGCTCCACGGCTGCTGAGCGACCCCTCATCTGGGGATCCCCTCAGCTCTTTCCGGGATAGTGGCGCGGCTGCCCCTCTGTTGGTCTTCCTTGGTCTCTTGTGTTCTGGGGGCCTCTGGATGTCTGGAGCCTGGATCTCCTCTATACCTGCTTCATGCCCTGGAGGACGGGGCTGTGGCTCCCCACACCCTCTAGCAGATCATTACATGAAGGAACCTTTTAAAAACAAGCGCGCTCACGCTCACAGGTGTACACACAGGTGCTTACACACACAAACTACACCCTTTTTGGCTCCTACCTCAAAGCACACTGTGCACTGTCGATCTTACGTGCCGCACAATAATATTTAATATTTAGTATTTACTGTTATATTCACTTAGATCATTGTGGTGATGTTGTTTATTATATTTCTTTGCTTATTTTCTCTTTTTTCTTTCTCAACAGGTGATCGATATATGTATTTTCTGTCTGTTTGTTTTGTTGGTTTTTGGTTTTTGCCCTTTATCACCGTCCCTCTTCCCCGCTCTTTTTCTTCCCCTCTTTCTTTCTCCCTTTTCTTTTCCCCAGTCAAGTCTGTCCCGTGTTCAGCAAATGAAAATAAAATAAACAATAAAAGCAAAGGTGAATCAAATAGACGGCAAGGCTGGGATGGTCCATTTGGTAAAGTAAATCCGTTGGGCATCTTTCTTTGCCTTTAGACAACAATTCTGATGGCAAAAGAACCAAACGGGACAGGCAAAAATAAAATAAAATAAAATAAACACATTTACACCCACAACATACTGGGTGTGTACAGTTAAGAAAGTGTATGAAAAGCATTCTTGTTTCCGTATTTACACACCTGTTTTGTCACTTGGGTGGATAAAAAACAAACAAACAAACAAAAACAACTATACTACTAATATTTTTAACAGGGGATTCTACTGAACAAAGTTGCCATCATCGCTCATATTTCACAGATTAACACATCTTGCCCCTCTGTGCTATAGCAGGGCAGTTACCCTGCTTTGGGTGCAGCTGTAAAGAACTGCTATAATCACTTTGAGCCTCAGCTGATGTTGAATTAACAAATTAGCTTTAGCATGCTTTGGCTTTAAATTTTCTGCACAGTGGATAAGATGAAACACATGACCGAAACTATCTTCTAATAATAGTTTTACTATATGTAATAATCATTTCATCCAAAAATGTAACAAATTAATCTAAGTAACACATGTAACAACAAGTTAATGTAATTAATGTGTGTAACAACAAATCAGCACATGTAATAACAAATTAATGTAAGTAACATGTACCCACAAATTAGTGTAAGGAGTAGCAAATTAATGTAAGTAATGTCTGTTACAACAACTTAATGTAAGTAGCAAATGTCACTACTAATTAAATAACGCACAACTCTAATTCACAAATTTAGTACAACCAAAGTGGCAACATCCAGGGTTTTTAAAGGTCAATACACAAGTGCAAAACAAAAAAAGGAAAGGAAAAAATATTCTAATGACACAGCCACTTCATACCAGTTACACACACACACACACACACACACATATATATATATATATATATATATATATTTTTTTTTTAATTTATTTATTTATTTTTTTTAATTGATATTTGGTAATTGTACAAAAGGAGGAAGTCTGTGCTGTAATTTTACCAATTACTAATTAGCAACTGTTCATTTATGTATACAGTCTCTGAATGCATCTTGCTAACTAAGAATGCTCATATTAGCTGATAGGCTCTAGTCCCGATATGCCCGTGTTCTCCTTTTTATACAGTCTGTGGTTAATGAAGCAATGCACGTTCCCAGAGTGGTTTTAGAGCTTAAACCAGCTGAGCTACCCTCTATCACACAGTACATCTTGATTATCACCATATTAATTATTTGTAGTTTGTTTAGCTCATTGTCACCTACAAACATACTCAGCTTGTCAAGTCAGAACGGTCCCAACCAACCAGTCTACCTGGACTTTTTTTTACCAAAAACACATCCAGATTCTTCATCTTTTTATTTTTTCTGTGGCAAACTATTTTTGTTGTGTTGTTGTGTACTATGTATTTGAGAATTTTTTTTTTAAATAATAAGTTGATCATTACTACTATTAAGCTGTCCAGACCAGTTTTATTATTTTGATATCAAATTAATGCTGCTTCTTTATTTAATTTAGTTTAGTTTTACTTTAGTTTAATGTTATATTTCTTTAAGAAAATCCCACCTTAACATAATGATTTTATAAGTAATCAAATTCCACTCATTCAACGATCTGAACTAAATAAATTCTGTTGCAACTAGGAAACAATAACTTACCGTCGGTCAACTGGCCTAAGAAATTTGCTGACAGCAGAGACTAAAAGTAGACAATAGACATGCTGTCCACAATCTATGTGAAGGAAATTTGTTTGGTAACACAGAACATGAGTAACAGAAAAAAAGTTAGTTATGCAAGCCTTGTCTGGAAGAATGTGAATGCTTTATTTTCCAGATTTTGTGTACTAGCATTTTTTTTTTTTAGATCAACCTGTTTGAATAGATTGATTGATCTCTGGGGGGTGATTAAAGAACACAATGGTAAATAGAAATATGCGTTATTTTCATGGACAACAGAAGGAGAACAATGGAGCAGGAAGACAGAGGCTTGTATGTAACTGAGGCAAATATGCTGCCACTCTGACAGACCCTCTTCTCATTTAACTCTCATCAGAGAGCTGAAAGAACTTCCTGTATTTGAGACTCTTTCAAGTCGGATCCACTTAGAAGCAACACATCTGGTTTGTTATGTTACCATTAACCAATTGCAGTCTAATTCAGCCAAGAAAAGAAAGAAATCTGTATCCCTCATTTGTTAACATGAACACTTCTGTCAGATTATTGACTTTCTAAACATTTTGTAAAGCCTGTTTCGTTTACACTAGCATGCAAGCAAGAATCTCTGTACCGGGTTGAGGAAAGGCCAGGGTGTCAGGTGGAGGGAAGGCAGCTGTGGACACAATTGTCCAGATCATAACAGAAAACAGGACTTGGTTCCTGCTAGAAAAACACAAGTTGTTTAGTCATTAAGAAAGGGAGTATGAGTCTTCTTGGCATGATTCCCGAACAATGCGGGATCTTAATGTTTTTTAAGCTAAAGAATATGACAGATTGGATATCATTAGGAATTCTTGTGCTGAATTCTGTGGCATGAGCTTAAATGCTGAAGGAGAAGCTGAGGGATTTCCAAGAAAGAGCAAAGTGGTGCTTGAAAAATCATGTTTCATGGCTTTGAGATTTTGGAGCAAAGTCGGTGTGAAGTCGCTCTTCAGAAGGGTGCCAGTGAACAAAGACCTTCATATGCATCTGCAGCTCATATCTCTGCATTTTTCAGCCCCCTTACTGACATCCCTCCAACTCTGTCTTTGCCTGAGGTATCCATACATGTGGCACGCAAAAGATATAAAAGTCTTTGATGTTGTCGCTCTTCACAGACCCCTGCACTCCAGTGAGATCCATTTATCCTTTTTTTGTTCATCTCCCAAGCAGCTCAGGGTGAATGAATGACTGTATGCTGAAACTAATTTGCAAAAATAAGAAAGAAAAAGCCTTTCTCCACAAACTTCTATGTAAAAAGACCATCAGAATAAGGCATGATCACAGCCTGATACAAAATGCTCTGGTCTCTATAGGTAATATACTACTTCATAACAAATCTAGGGGATAAATATTTTTTTAGCTATTTAATTTTTTTAAGGCTTCAAGTTACAGATGTATCCACTTTGCCTGGCAGTTGGCTTTACCTAGACCACAGGTGTCAAACTCCAGGCCTTGATGGCTGCTGTCCTGCTTGTTTTCCAACTAACCTGCCCTTGTAGCTTCTTATTGGCAAAGCACACCTGATCCAGGTAATCAGTAGCAGGTAGGGCAGGGATATCTCAAAAACAAGTAAGATGCTGGCACTCAAGGACTGGAGTTTGACACCCCTGACTAGACGCTGTAGGGTTCACCTCTCCTAATAGACATCTCTGGCCATCTCACCTGCATTTGTGGTTTTGGTTTTGTACAAATTGCATTGCCCTGTTTCATGTTTCCAACACAAAATATAGAAAATCTTGGGTTGTGCACGTATTCTGTGGATATGCTCCTAATTTTGCAGTCCTTATAGTAAGATGTCTGTTTTCTGAATTTCTAAGTTGGAGTCCTAGTTGTTCAAAGTCTCTAATGAAGTTCAGTTATTATTTTCTCAGTCTAGACTCTGACTGCAGACCCTGTCCCCCTATCCCTGGCTCATGGCCAGCGTTTCGTAGGAATGCTTCTTCATGGTTGGCATTTTGTAATGAGATTCAGAGTGTATGCTAGGTGAGGAATTTGAGCTATGTTCACCATATATAAAACAACTGTCTCTCCAAAACCAGTCAGAACTTGATATACTTGATATACTCAGCGCTATTTGAAGGAGTCATTTCCTGTAACGAGTTCCTCTGTCATCCATCTATGACACAGCCAACAGACCCCTGCATTCTTAAAATCACATGATTGGTGATAAATTGTACCTTAGAGGACATAGTGAGGTTGAAAGGCTTTAGATACTGCAAAGGGGAACTCCAAAAAAGCGTCATTATCAACAGATGCACTAAGCAACAGCAGATATCATTCTTGTTCCAAATGCTAAGCAGTGTGGCGTGGCTGCTAAAGTAAAGGAGTAAGACATTTTTGTTATTGTGAAATAGAATAATGCAATAATATGATGTGTTACACAATCACACAGTATTATTATTATATTACAGTATTATCACTATTATTAAATTAAATGAAATTGCATTTCTGGTGGAATCTAAAGGATGACTGAAGGGTCAGCTTAGATAGGAAACATGTTTTCTCACAACGCTGGTTTCATGTGTCTGGATTTTGAGATATTTGCCTCTGAGATTTGTAGAATTTTGATTTAATGGATGAAGAAAATAAAAAACAACACAAATCTTACCAGAATCTGAAACAACAACCTGGCCCTCTGAAAACTATTAACACTCTGTTTTGTGAAGCCTGTTGGGAGCTATGGTTTTTGGATGGATTAAAGCAATGGTCTGGTGTTTGAGGAAGTGTGCTCATCTGGTTTCTTGTGCTGAGATAATCTGTATGATAAATGTGATGCTACTGCTCACAACTGGTTAGCTTGGTTTATCATAAACATTGGGCTAGTCTGTCTTTGTTGTAATGATAACAGAATCTATTAAAAAGTTATGACTCATTAAATCTCTTTTTAATCAGCTGGAGTTGCCAACAGCCGGTTAAAGCTCAAGGCAACAACTACTTTGCATTAAAACCCAGGAAAACTGTGGCACATGACACAGTAAAATCTGTAAAAATATGGTTTTACTATGAAGGGATTTTTCTTGTTAGACTTTTCCCCCTACTGTTTTTAACCACATGTTGAATTTTACCATTTATGAAAAAACTGACAAAATTACCTGGACATTTTCCATTTTTCCATTGCCCATTTTTCTACTAAAGAAATCCTACAGATAGATGTATCTCAAAACCTCCTCACACTGAAAATAAACAGTAAAAAAATCTTTACTCGGTTGAATAGGTAAAATGACCTTTTAATGCAATGATTTATCACTTTATTACAAGGTGCTATTCATTCTATTGGGACATATATTATCCATCAGTATGGGGGTGGACAACATGTTGACAAAAGGCTGCTCATTAGCAGAATTTCCCATTCACACGTTTTCAATTGAAAGGTCAAGCAGTTGCATAATCCCAGAGCTTGGCAAGCTTCAAGTGCTTAGATTGGCAAGAGACATGACTTCACAAAGCACTTCATTTTCAACAGAAATAACACACATAAATTTCTGTGGCTGTGCACCAGCTTCATGAAGCACAAACTATGAAATGTTCCATGTAGTAAAAACAGGAACAAAGACAACGTAATATTTAATACATTGGCGTGTATATTTCAGCATAAGTTGTTACAGTAGGTTACCTCTTAAAGATTTGCACAAGCCATTACAGACCAGCAACTCATGCCCAATAGATTTACATATATTACTCCTATTTACAGACATTTAAGTGTTTTTAATATACAAATATGCAACATTTGAATTGATATGTACATACTTTGATACACAGTGCACACATATATACACAATATCTATGTACAATCTTGATTCAATATAGCTTTTTTGTGGGGGTGGGGGGGATTATTTTTAATCCGACAACCATTATGGTGTCACATATCACATTGATTTCCAGGAAGTTGTTTATCTCGAGTGCAAATGAAGCCAAAACTCAGAACCTCCAGTGGTGCAGGATGTCTGAGGAAAATCAGGAAGTGTGCTGACGTGTTGTGTGTGGAATGTGTGAGCTTCTTCCCAAGATTTTATGAAAGACATGGGAACAGTTTGTGAGAAGGTGCTGACTTATCCAGCAGTGGTCAGTCTCACTTCATCAGAGCCCCCTGCTTTCTATCTGTGTGTGTGTGTGTGTGTGTGTGTGTGTGTGTGTGTGTGTGTGTGTGTGTGTGTGTGTGTGTGTGTGTGTGTGTGTGTGTGTGTCTATAAAACTTGAAGGAAATCTCATTTACCAATGCTGAGCAGAAATGAAAGCCATCAAATTTAGGACTGTCTTGTGCAACATGAAACAATTCCTTCAACAAATCATAAAAGTGCACATAACCACAAAAATCTGGCTGATAAATGTAACTCCACATGCTTCCCTTTTTTTAATTTTATTTTACTTTTTTCCCTCAGGTCAAAGCAAAAGGTTCGAATCAGATTTACAAGCCACTAAAATGTGGTTCTAAGAAAAACAAGAAAAACGGAAAGCCAAATACTACGGATGAGGTGACTGCCTTGGTTACTTGGAGACGAGTGGTCTGGAAGAGTCGTTTTCACCATCACTACACACATCTCGGCTGCTATATGGGTTTTATCTTTGTAAACACTTTAACAGGAAAGGGTGTTCGGCAGCACTGCGGGGAGGCACAACAACCTTTGAAAGCATCAGGATTCCTGGAAAAAAAGGTTCTCGCTAAAGAAAAAAAAGGAAAAAAACACTCAGAAGAACTCATGCAGGAATCTGCAAAACACTGAATATTGAAGATTTATGATTACATTCAATAGAACAATTTAAAGCCTGTGCATGCTTTTTTCTCATTATTTTTCTAACGTTTCTGCTGAGGTTATCTAAAGAAAGAAAGAAGATGTATGCACGTTCCCTAATGTGTCCATATTTTCTGCTTCTGTGAACCTCGCAACACCCTGTTTCATGTTTTTTTTTTCACACTAAAAAAAGCTTGATTTTCTGTATAATTTTCAGACATTGCAGTTCCTGTCATTCATGCCATTTGGTGCCACTGCCAAACATGTGTTTACTCTGCTTGAATAGAGGACTTGGAGGAATTATCCAGCTCTCTCCAGTAGCCGGTACTACCTGTTGGGCTCCGATTGGTCATCTTAGTCAGCAAAGTCGTTCTGCGGAGGCTACTGTCTGAGTCTTCTTTCTTGAAGTCGGTGTTGATTTTGCGGCAACACGAGAAGCACTGCACAAAATCCTGGAGGAGGTGGCCACTGAAGATCATGTATATCCACGGGTTACAGCAGCTGTTGAGACTGGCAAGGAGTGCAGACAGAGACACTGCTGTGTTCTCTGAATCTGGAGAACAGAGAGAGGAAGGAGGGAAAGGATGATTAATTTGCAAAACATCTGGTACAGGCTGTAGAAATGCCTGTTTAACTCAGTGCCTCTGGTGTCTAAATGCTACCTAAATGTGCCAGACTCTGAAAGTTACAAAGGTGTGCCAAAGTTAGAAGAAATCTCTGTTGCAGATCCAACTAGTTTTAAGACTTTTGGAATAAAATGTAATTTTCATAATATAAGAAAAAGCGGTAATCCACCTCCTCAAACACTGACGCTTAGTCAGATAGATTTAAGTATAAATTCCTTCTCTCTTCCTACATCTGAAACACTTTGATTGGGGGATAATGTGATCTGTTGGTGTCTTCACTGTCACAGAGTTCCTCACACCAGTAACAAAGGAAGCGACGATAAATTAACGCTTTTAAAAAATAACAGGATCTGTTTTCACTGCAGCCACGATCATTTTCTAAGCCAAGACAAGAAATTTTGGTGCCTAAAATTATAAGGAAAAAAAACTATAATGAAGACGAGGAAAGCTATAAACAGTGGTCCAACTCAGGGAGGAGTTTGTTTCATCAGCTGCCAATATAGTAGGCCCATACAGTTTATTTAGTGAAAGGACTTGAGTTTATAGAGCTATATAAATGATTGTTGTTGTTTTTTACCTGCAATCCTTTGCAGGTTGATGACATATATAACAACAACAACAAAACCTACCATGGTGCCTTTTTAGAACTTCCCCAAATTTCTACAAATTTGAGTTATATTGCACTTTATGTTGCACTTTATGGTAGGGCAGAAAAATACTAGAAACCAGAATTTGAAAATGTGCAAATGTGAGTCATCTGTAAATTTCCTATAAAATTTACTCTCACTGAGAGCTTTGGGCCCAATTTTTGTGGGCTTTGGCCTTCCAGCTAACTACCACAATATCTGACTTTATCATCTAATTGCAGTTGTCATTGTTTGTGTTTGAGTTGTTGGAATTATCCATCTCACTAGGACTTCAAAAACTTTATTTCAAAACAAAAGAGATAATAATGAAAAGTGATACAGCTAACCTAAGAATTTTACACGTAAATTTTAATTCTTAACATTCACCCCACACCGTCACCAAAAGTTAACAATTGAATTCAGCCAAGAACTGAATGAACTTATCAGCTAGCCAGCAATAATTAATTCTACTGATCCACAGTCAGTCTGATAAACTTTGAACAAAAGTCTGAAATATTTTTCTCTGAATTCACTTTTTAAAAAACAGGTTAAAATACTTTAAGTAAGGCAAAGTAGGGCATTTGATAATTAGTGCAATAATATAGTATTGCTGTATTAGTACCATATAAATTGTATAAAAACAGGTTGTGACTTAAAACTTTTGTTAAAAAAAGATGTAATCCGATTTTAGACAAGAGATAAAAGGGAAACACCTTGTGGACAGGACACAATATGTTGCTTACACATAATTTATACTAGTAGCGTGGTTTTAAAGCGCCATAACATTTGACCACTTAACGTCTCAAAATGCAGATGTAGGATTTTTTCCTTCCTAAATCTCCCTGGAAAACTCGGGGTTTCGAAACCTAAAATTCCCCAAATGGACACGTACGGAACATAATATTTCATTTATTTGGTGAAATGTAGTTGTGGGTGTGCGTGTGAGCGCGTGTGCGTGAAAGGTTTGACACTGTATACGTTTAACGTTTTAGATTAGTATGTTTACACATTTTGGTTTTGTTTGTCAAATAAGTTCGTGCGTAAAGGCGCGCAATTCGTGGATTTTTTTCCCTTGCGCAACGCGATTCTTAAGTTTCTGTTAATTTTCTCCCCCTGCAATTCTCCACATTTTTAGAACGATTAAAAGTGTGACATTTAATAAGTATTGTGTTCATTTATAAGCACTCACCATCCCACTGGAAGTTTTCATCCCACACAGACCACATCTGCACGATGAAAAACGGTGCCCAGCAAACAATGTACGCCAAAACGATCACAAAAGTCATTTTAACGGTTCTCAGTTTGGCTCTTGAGATAGTTGTAACGCTGCTGACCGAGTTCTTTCCAATCAGTCCATTCCTGCTTGCCGCACCAGACGTCGTTTTTCTTTTCTTGTATTTAATATTCTTCCGAATACTGTGGCAGATAAACCCGTAGCACATCATGAGAAGGACCACGGGCACCAGAAAGATGCCCACGGTTATCCAGGTGATGTACGCCCTGGCGCCCCAGGGCTCGATAAAGCGCGCCCAGCAGTCGTAGACGCCCGAGCCGTTCTGGATCTCGCTCAGGGAGAAGATGAAGTACTGTGAACAGCTGAGCACCAGGCTACATATCCACGTGGAGATGATCATGATGTACGAGCGTCGTGTGGACTGCTGTAGGGTTTTCAGAGGGTGGCAGATGGCAATGTAACGATCCAGGGTCATCATCACCATCATGTAGGTGGACGCAAACATTCCCATCACCTGGAGGTGCTTCACAATCCTGCAGAGAAAGTCTGGGCCGTAGAAGCGGAAGGTGATTTCCCAGCACAGCTGTGGCAGCACCTGGAAGAAAGCAACCACCAGATCGGCCAGGCTCAGGTGTTTGATGAAAAGGTGCATTCGTGACATCTTCTTCTTTGTGTTGTACATGGCCAGCAGGACGCTTACGTTCCCAATCACAGCAACCACGAAGGTGATGCTCAGAACCATTATCTCTATTTGTGCCACCTCCTCGTTCCTTGCAAACGGATCTGATCCGTTATGGTGGTCGGTGCTGTTTCCAGACGTTCCCATCATTAGGTCAGTGGTGACAGTGAACACCAAAGTCTGGTTCTCTTCGTTCAGGAGCATACGTTTGTCAGGAGCGTACATGGCACTGCCCCTCTGTGCGCCCTAGCAAGACTTAGTGTCAGAGGGGCTGCAAAGTGCCTCTCCAATCCGTATATGGAGCTACCTGGCGCCCGTAGAAAGAAACTCGTTGCTTTGTGAATTGTGTCTCCTGTCAGCGCTTTTTAAACTCGAGTCAAATTTCAGACTGCGTGCGCAAAGCAGGATGCACTGCAAAAACATGAGGCACCTAATGGTTAATATATATAGTGGCAAGCACATATTTATTCAAATAAAATGTAAAAATAAATACAAAATGAACACAGCCATCAATGAGGGATACTTTTCAGTGAAGATGTACCCAACGCAATCTAAAGTGTTCAAATATGCGAAACGTGCGTTTTCTTGAAACTGTGTTTGAATATCAGCATAAATATAATCAAGCCAAAAATGATCCGTGCTGCGTTTCCGATTCCTTGTCTTGCTTTGGAGACAAAAAGTTTAAAATGTTTCAAAGCATGTGACCTCCACAACATTATGGCTAAAAAAAACATTTTTTGCAGTGCAGAGCCAAGCCCTTCCCGGTGCTTTACACAACATCCACATCACCACAACTCCACGTAGGTATTGTTTATTAGGAACTTTTGTGGGTATTAAAAAGTCACAAAATGTGCTGAAAATGTAAAGTATTTAAAGTACAATGAACTGAGTAACACAATTTTTATTTACAAATTTTTTTCATACACTTTATGAATATTTGAGGTCCAATAAGAAAAGACAGTCCCCACCCAACAGTTCACAAATAACATTTAAATGCTCCCCCCCCCCCCCCCCCAGCATAATAAGCTTTGCAGAGGAATTGTTATAAGGTAACTGTAGCTGAACCTGCAAACATTCAGGACTCTAAATGTGTTGCTGTGATGTTGCTTTAATAGGAATGTGTTGGGCAACAGGCTGGAATGTTGTTTTTGTTAAAGCCCAGATAAAAACCACACTTAAAAAAACTGTTTAAACTGAACTGTGACTTGGTTTATTCTGTAATTAATGAATTCCTAGCTGAAAGAAATTCTCTTACTAATGATTAATAACATTAAAATTAACTGATTTGCTGCAGTCGATTGTTCTTATGAATCTGCCTTCTCTGCACTTTTAGCTCCAGTTTCAAATGACTTACTCTTAGCACAAAGTGGTTTTAGTTTAAACAATCAAAATGCACTGAATTCATTTCCGAAAGAAATATTTGAAGGAATTTACTGTTCAAACTTGATTTTTTTGCTTGATATCACCGCGGTATTCTGCCCTGCCTGCAACCTTTTCACTGCATCACCTCTGGCTCTCTTGTCCTCCACAGTTTAACCTCTACAGTTGCTTTCTTATTTCTGTTGTTGGTGACGTTTTCAGGTGACCCATAATGTAACTTGAGTATCCCAATTTCTATTAAAAAAAGCACATGATTGCAAACTGGCTGCGGATGTCTGGCAGCAATTCATCTTATCTGATCCATGTGCTGATACTGAGGATGGTTATCTTTATTGTGTTTACTTTGCACCTATCATCCAGATCTGCACTTTCATTTCCGGTTGAGCTCCAATTATGAGCACTGCAAACTGGAACTCTTATCCTAAAATTTCCTGTGCACTGGTTAAACTGGTTCACTGTTATAATTAAGTTTTCTCAGCGACCCAAAGTCAATTTTTTGACAATCTTTCCATCAGAATCATAAGCAAGGGTAATTTCTGTTGTCCAGCAAAACTGCTTCCTCCCTGGGAGCAATGATTATTATCCATCCACATGCTCTACAGCAGCCTTAGCGGATCTTGAGGGGTTCAAGGACAGTATAGTGGATGTCTCCCTTCATGCTGGACAGACACATTATTCTCATCTTCTGTTTTTAAATATGTTCACTAGAAACATTTTGTGCTGTTATTACAGCTCCAGGCTTGATTTGTCCCGTTGGTTACAAAGCGTGACAGCTCCGTTCACCAACCTAAACTGCGTGTTGTGTGTCTGGGCTCAGGAATCATGGGAATGCACGTTGTGTCTGCAGTAACCAAAGCAGTCAGTCTGAATCACGTCTGTGATGCTTCCCTCTCATTTGCAGGAGAATGTTTCAATAAGAGCTGCTCAGACTCTGAGCATTTTGGATTTTTTTTTTGTTTGGTTTGTTTTAATGAGGGATAAAGAAATTTGTCAAGGAATTCAAACAATGGATGCCACAATGCATTGTCCAAACCATCTTCTTGAGGTGTGTAGCTTATACTATTAGTGGTTTGGGACTCAGAGTGGATTTTAAAAATTCCTTTCATTCTGTTGTTTGTACTTTCTCCGAAATGTTTAGCTTTGCCATCCATGCTCATCCAATTAAGATTTACGGGGGCTGGAGCCTATCCCAGCTGCCATAGGGCTGCCCTTTAGGACAGACCGAAGACACGCTGGAGAGATTACATCTCTCAACTACTTTACAGTTTTTTCTGATGGCTTGAGCACATTTTTTGTAACTATTGGCTATTTTTGCAAAACTCTACACACAAATAAGAAAACTCTTCACCCAATCAGCAAAACATTGTAGTTTTCTTGTAAAAGCGAATAACGCTTGCTTAACTCTCCACACCTTGTAAAAATGGTATTTTTGTATCCAACAGTTAACACAAGCCATCATATTAATAAGCACACAATGCACCAACTACACACTGATGGTATGAATAAAAAACACATCTGGCTTTTGCTTTCTCTGTGCACAAGGTAGGCTATGTCAGTTTGAGCTCATACTTTTGTCATAGATCCGTAAGCACAGAGGGATCCAAACTTCAAGTACTGGTGTTTATTCACACACATCAAAACAAACACAAGTGTTTATTTCCAAGTATAGGATTATTTGCAATCGCCATATTGACTATATGGGTTTCTTGGTCTGCAGTGAACATGCTTCCTCTGCCCCCAGCATCTGGTCATCTAGCAATTCTGTAAAGTAACAATTTCAGTATTTTTACATCTATGGTATTGTTGTGTTTCTCATTGGCATATGGCAGTGCTACAAATCTTAGTGCAAAGTGACTGTACTAACCGATTCTCATTTCAAAATGTCCTTATGATGCTTGCTACAGTGTAGCGGCTCGAGTTAGGATGGACCCGTTGGCCAGCTACCCTCAGGGTCATTCCACGGTTGATTACATGGTCCACTATTGTAGCTCTGATGTCATCAGCAATTCTATTTCTTACTCTTCTTGCCCTTCCTCTCCCCCCTCCTCGTCCTCCTCTCCCCCCTCCTCATCCTCCTCTTGCTCCTCCTTGTCCTTGTCGTCCTCTTCATCCTACTTCTTCACCTCCACGTCCTCTTCCTCGGCCTCCTCTACTTCTCACTCTTCCTGCTCCCTCCATTGTACTCCACACACAGAGCTTACCTGTATTATAGTGCTTGGGCTGATTGCAAAGTGAACTAATCATCTAAAAAAGTTTTCACATGTGACAGTGTGCCAGACAGCTGGCAAAATAGTGTAAATAATGGCCTTAAATGTGTATAGTTTTGCTAGGAGTCCGTTGATCATTTGGAAATTGAGTGTAAAGCAGTGAGTTGTGTTTACAGTTCTGCAAAAAGAGTGCTGTGCAGTGGATTGTAGCTACAGGTTTGCAAAGTGTGTGTTACAAAATGGCAAACTGAGTGCAAAGCAGTGTTTGTACTTTTAGTTTTGCAAACTCAGTGAGTGGTTTTGCTATAAGTATTAATAGTTTTAGAAATTGTGCTATAAGAATCACAGTTAGGGTTTAAGCATTCAGTAAAAACTGTAAACAACTGAGATAAATCAACACAACTTATTCATATTCAATAAACCTGTGCATTTTGTGTTGATAAAAAACGATTGAAACATGTTTAGATGAAGTAAAGTGAGCTCTTGGAATATTTTTATCCTTTGCAATTTTGTCATTTTCAACACTATTCAATAACTTTTACCCCAATACTACTTGGTCACTTAAATACTACATGTTGTCTTCATATTACATAATGTTCAACAAAGTCTAGAGTCTGGTTAACATAAGAATTGAATGGATCTACAACGACTACCGTCCTCCTCTCTTTATCCAGGTTGCAGGGGGGGTGGGGCATAATCCAGAAATGATAGGGTAAGAGGCAGGGTACACCCTGGACAGCATTTGCGCTCACATTCACAGTAATTCAGAATCACAAATTAACCCAACTCTAACAACTACATGACTTTTAACTATGAGAGGAAGCCAGAATACCCAGAGAGAAACCAGTGCAAACTAGCCAGATTGTGGATTTGAACTCAGGGTCTTCTTGCTGTGAGGCAACAGCACTAACCACCATGGCACCAATCCAGGCTTAACAAAAGTAGAAATTGATATGATTTCAAGGCTTGATGCAGAATTTTCTGTACATTTTTGTCCTTGACAGGTTAAACTACAATAAATAGCATACACGTGGTGTGTGTGTAGTTGTCTGCCTCTTATAACTCCAGTGATTTTCCTGCAGTTTGAAATCTCGTGTGATCTTGTGAATTTAATGAGTCCAGCAACTAACCACTCTTACTAGACTGTATCATGTCATCTCAACAAGAACAAATTAAGTTGTTGAATTTCATACAGATCCTATATGATTTAATTACGTTCAAGATAGCAACATGACATTTTTGTGTTCAAATTACAAGGTAGACTTTTTTAATATAACAACCACCCAATTTACTTTTTTGGGTATACCGAAAAAAGTAGAGGCAGCTGCTCGACTTGACTGAGATGGATGCCTTCCTCAAACCACGATCCAACGCGTGCAAGACTAAAATCCCGTGCGGTGTCGCGAGATTCAACATTGCTATACTATTGACTCACTTCACTCGAACACGATATGAACAGTTTAATCTGCCCTCTCTGCATATCATGTAATTTCAACACTATATAGTCATTAACTTTAAAGAATGAGGCAATTGTGTTAAATACACGCAAGATGCTTACATAAATCCAAGAGATGGCCAATCCCTTTTTTTCAGTGTGGGCTTGAATCCACAAGTCAGAGTGGTGCCTTTATGTGTGGAGTTTACTTGTCTATGCTTCTTCCTAACACATGTCACTTCATTGATAATTCTAAATTAGCTGTACTCTGCCTCCTGCCTCGGCTCCAACCCGAACCCTTAACTGGATAAACAGAAGAAAATGGATGGATTGATTGATTGATGAGCACCCAGACCTAGAAATGTGTTTGTAGCCTTTTTTGGTTTGCATTTCTAAAATGCTTTATCTAAGGTTCTGTGAAAGTGAATCATCGTTTTCACCAACGTCCAACCTGCTCAGTAAGTGAGAAGTCAGTGAGCTAACTTATGTGAAGCTCAGAACACATTAAGCAAGCAATCGGAGCAGAAATTCTTGTAATTCCAACAGATTCCAAAGGATTTTCTCACACCTGTAAATCTTACCTTGAGAATTGCACATGTTATTTATGTGACAGACATATGCAGTTTCACGCAGTAGAAGAATTTCCGCTTTGATAAATTGCTCTGATGCTGTTTGTTCTGTCTGGCTTAAGTCTTCAATACCTCACACAATACAATAACCCCGAGTTCATCATTTGACATATTCTGTGAATCTGACACAGCATGGCGCCAAGAAGGTGCACCTGCAAACGTGAAACTAAAGGGTCTAAAGAGAAACTTTAAAAGCCAAGAGCCTGTACCTTCTTATTTAGACTTCTGTTTCTCTTATAAACTCATGACTCAGATTGTCTCCTGGGCGACCTCGGTCAAACAAAGATCACATTAAACAAAACGTTAAATTAACTCTGTTTACTTTATGACTGAATTGATGACAAAGAACAGCATCTCCAGAAAGGTCACTTATAATAGGTTCATTACATAAGTTTGTATGTACTTTTGCACGCTTTTGTTTGGCCTCCAGGCTGATGATAAATCAGTTCTTTATTAAACAGGACATTCAGGTTTCTAATCATGACCTACATAATCGAAATTTTACCAAAGTGTAATTTAGTAAACAATTGCTCACACGATGATTAGAGAGATGATGATGAGAGATGATTGAGTCGACAGACATATGAAACAGTTTTTGTCTTAATTCAGCACATATCCCGGTCATTCAACTCAGGCATTTCCTTATTTGCCTGTTGTGTTGGTGCCCTAGTTCTTAAAATTAATGGATGCAGTGATCGTCTTCAAACTGGTGGACCTCCAGGGTATGAGCAAGGCAAATACAGGCTATATAATCTGAGGATGGCCTAATCAGACAATCACTTGCAATTCATTACCGTACACAGATAGGGCCAAAATGCCCTGCTAAAGCTCAAATTGCAGATAAAAAAGAGGATTTAAGTGACTGAGTATTTTAGAAACTGCTGATCTGCTGGAATTTCCTGCACAACTATCTCCAGTGTTTACAGAAAATGGTCAGAAAAAGAGAAACCAAGATATGAAGAAGAGCATATGAGCATATTGCATCTGAGCATGCAATACAATCAACCTTGTAGCAGATGGGCTAAAACATGAGAAGAACACTACTATGAGCTAAAACAGGAGACTGGCACAGGATGACCAAAACTAAACAACAGATGACGGGAAAAAAGTCCAGCTGCCTTATGAGTCTCCATTTCTACAGCAATATTCAAATGGTAGGGTCATAATTTGATGTTAACATCACAAAAGCATGGATCCATCCTGCCATGTGCCAGCAGTTCAGGCTGGTGGTTGTGGGGTAATGGTGACCAAAGACTTGATAGAGATGTTGTGTTCCTTCTACAAGAATCGTGTAGCACCCGTCCCATGTACCTATGAGCAGGGCCTGGTTCTCTGTTGTTAATGATTATAACCCAGAATGTGAATTAAAATAAAAATTATGGAAATAAGCCACAACACAAGAGTTTCATTTTCCAATGTAGCAGTCTCAACTTAGTAATTTCAGTTCAAAAAAACAAACAAATAAAAGAAAACAAGTAAAGCCTCTTGGGTATAGGGGAGAATAACATGTTGTACTGGTAAAAGTGATGTTGAATAGTGTTTATTCACTAAGGTTCCTGATACCAAACTGAAACAGCCCTTTAACTGCAACAGTCTCAAAAGTTCTGAAAAACAAAACCTTAGTTGCAGACCTGGGTCATGGCTGGCGTGCGTTGCTGCGTAAAAACGAATGGTCACTTCACTTCACAAGGCACGTGCAAATATCAGTACTCGGGGCTCCAAATAGTTGAAGGGAATAGGTGGGGGAAATGGGTCAAGACTGCCATCAGAGCACGGCAGCAGCACACATAGTCCACCGGGTCACACAAAATCTACAGCTCATACCAGCATAAGGGACCGCGTGCCTCGCCTCTGTCACACTGGCAAAACATCTGTCCCTTCTTTCTGGATTAAATTAACCAGCTAAATATGAACCCATATGCTGTTTCATGTCGTCTAAGCAATAGCTAGCATTAGCTGAATGCATAAATGCAAAGCAGAGTATGAGCTAAGCCGAAACCCCCCCCCCACTAGGCTATCGGCTAATCACAGTTAGTGATACCAACCTGTTTTAAACTGCGGGAGTTTGGAAAAAACTCACAGACTGTGATTATTTCTTGGTAGATTATAACAGCTCTACGCATAAAGTAGCTGGTCATAACTAGTAGATTATGACCAGTTGGTTACTGACCTGGCCGTAGGTTACCAGCCTGGTAGCCATGCTGCTCCTGAGTGGGTCCAGAGCAGGCCTGGGGACTTGGGGTTCTGGGGGCTCTCCACCTCCAGGCTGAAGCTCTGGCTGTGCCTGGGGAATTTGAGTCCTGTTTGTGTGTTGCCGGTATTGTGGGCTGGTGCATGCACTGGGTCCCGGCCCTGACACTGGGGCCTTCAGTGCATTGGTGGAACTAGGGGCCTCTTTAGCTGGCAGGAAGGTTTTTACCGTTTTTTTGTCTGATTTTGAGGAGACCACTCTGCAGGCGGTGGAGGATCTACCAGAGGTGGAGGACGGACTCAACCTAGGTGTCTATTGTCTTATGTAGTTTGGAAGTTGACTGAATGTTAGGGCAGGTGTAATTTTTCCTCTATTGTGGGGTTGGGTGGACTGCCCCGGTCTTGGTGACACTTGGTGGTGCTACTGGACCCCTAGCTGGATGCCCTTTTGGATGCACTAAGGGGCAGGGGAGGTACTCCTTCTCTGTCCCCGCATGATAACGTGTGACTCAATTTTATTTTACAACTTAGACAGTCTCATTACTTTTATTCTCTTGACACATACAAATAGGGCCTTGGGGGTGGGCACACTGAACGATGTCCAGAGGGGGGTCTGTTTATTCAGCCTCATCTCTGGTGCCAGTGCCCACTTCTCATTTTTAAATTGCATGTAGACATTGAGGATTTCTTGGGAGGGGCGGTGCTGACACCAGCTGTTGTCTGGTCATTAGTACCATGTCCCCCCTGTCTTAAATTCGTTATAGAACAGCTCACATCAACACCACATATGAGCGGGTGGAGTAAGGCATGGGATTGACCATCTTTTTCTCCACCAAATCCCAACCGTCTCCCTGAAACTTTTGCCTGATTGGCTGGAAGCTTTAATACATTACATACTAGTTAAATTAAAAAAAATAATGAAGACACTTTAAAACATAAACAAGAATGCTGTAAGTCAAAGCAGCACACATCACATACATAACATGCATTTGTATGGCTTCCACGCTCTCATTTAAACTCATTTAAACTTATTTCAATACATTTTAAACCACTCACTTTTTGTATTGTAACCATTAATATACATTTTTAAACATTTAAACACATAATGAACTTAAAAAAAAAAGAGTCATCAGAATAAAGCATACAAGTGTAAAAATCCTACTATGATAACTGTCCTCATCGTAGAACATTCCTCTGTTATCATAGATATAAATATCGCTCCTTTAGTTGCTTTCGACATTAGCATCGTTGCACTACACTAACAACAGTGATGAAATGACTGTGTAATGTGTGGATTTAAGCAGGTTTTATCACATTATTGTAATAGTGTTTTTTCTCAATTGTATCTTTAAAAAATGACATTGAAAACAGACCAAAACAAAAATAAAACGTGTTTTTACAGCTGCACTTATACCGTAGGTTAATTGCTCAAACAACAGCCAAGCTGCACCTAAAAGTTTCTACACATTCAACGAGTCACTGTGACGTTCAAGATCATTTCCTCAGCTGAATGTGAACTTCACTTACAGCCATCCTTTGTAATGACCTGCTGTTCTGCTCTCACACAGTCATGGGAGTCTGATCCCATCTTACGTAAGATACTTGGGCCGTTGCGTTTTTCAGATCCCTCTTCACATGTCATTGCATTTTTGTTGTATAGTCCATTCCCAATCACAATTCAAATCCAAAATTAGAGTGTTTAATCATTTACAGTGCACAATGTTCACTTTCAGTATTTTGTATTTTATTTAAGTCAGTTTCTTCACAGAGTCTGACTCATTCAGTAAGAGTTATCAGTTAGCCTCGTCCGTGGTACAGAGACCAAAACAGAGGCCCTTTTTTTGGCCGTCACATTCACCAGACATGTACCCAGTGGAAGACTTGTAGTGGATTTTGTGTTAAACAAACACCATCATCATCAAAATCCCAAATAGGCACACATAAGCTTATTGTAGTCATCCAACAGCGTACTGGGGCAAATTATCTTGGTTTATCATTTGTCACCAACAGCAACAGGAACTTTTCCCATGGACTAAAAACTTCTGGGTGGACTCTTTCCACAACAGGGTCTAAATTAAGATACTGGGAATTTATTTTTGACCCTGCCCCACCCCCTCCCACGAAAAAAAAAAGAAGTCTTTGCTCAGTAGGTGATACTTTCTGAATCAAAAGAGTAGCCTGTTTGTACTTTTTGGCTAGCAGTTTTTACCAAAGATTGGTAAAAATTCATGTGAAAATTGCTCAATAATGTTTATAAATCTGTTATGTAGACGTCGGGCCTCTTACTCACTTTAACGTGACGCAAAAGTGGAGGCCAGGGGGGTTAAAACACAGTCAATCACATAAAAAACAACTATATTTTCTAATGTTTTCAAGGCAGTTACGCTTTGAAGCAGAAATAATTTCCACACACCTCTGCAAATTTCATTTTTCATGCAACCGAAGAGCTTTATCCCGTCTGTTCTGGCTGCACAGCATGCGTGAGTGTATCTACCACCCATCATGCAGACACACAGACCTGCAGCTCTGATAAAAACAGACAACCGAGAAGAGAGAAGGAAACAGTTGAGATGTAACCTGCCTGCTACGGTTTTGTAAATTTCCACGTCTCATAAGAGCAGTCTCTATGTCGGCGCACAAATTTGTCTAGTCTTTGTGGCTCTTTAGACCACAGCAGAAACATAGACATTCACGGTCTGACAGTCTGTTAGATCCTTAAGAAAAAAAAGTACTGGGATTAAAAGTTCAAGGCATTTTAGTTGGAATAAAAGCAGCTCCTGTGTATATCAAAGTGTGGTGTTGTTTTCATTTTCCTCTGCTGGTTTACTAGGACTGACAAACCACCCATAGCTGGGATTTAATCAGTGGAATCTCATCTTTAACCTTCACAAGTAATTAAAATATCTTAACCTTTATGGTTAAGACGCTGGCACAAAAGTGATGGGGCAAATGAGCCTAAGCTCATCAATGTCCAACACATCATTCAGAAAACAGGGTATTCAATACTGACAGTGTTTCTAATGAGCATGCTGTGTATCGGTGATGCCGAGAAAGGCTGATGAGGACAGTGTCATCTTTAGGGCTAAAACTCAACACTGTCAACAGCTAAAAAGCTCCTGCCAGTCATGAGACTGACATTACTCCTGAATAGATGAAACACAAAATGAAATGAAAATTACTAATAAGAAAAAAAGAAGACAACAGTTTCAGCTTTGGTAGTCAAAGTCAGATTCTACATACGCTATCTGTAGCCATCTTTCTGAAAGGTTTATTTAATGTTAGATGGAGTTTACAAGGTTATCACTCACATGCCAAGGAACGCGCTTAAACTGATTTACAAGTACAAGAAAGAATCGGTAATTTAAAGTGACTGCACTTTGAAGTATGCGTGATTAATGGCCTGCTAAATTGTACTTGACTGCCTTCTACAGCTAATACGGCGCACACTATAAGACAACAGTATTCTTTTCTTTGTAGCCGGGCGGTCAACTTATTGGCCCCTTTATCTTCAAAAACATCTGTTCTGAGGTATGATCACGTTGTTTTCTGCGTGAATAAAACTCCGGCAATATTTCTGCGGAAAATGCTTTGAAACCGCTGCCACGTTCTGTATAACTCAAAAAGCCAAGGCTGTTTGAAGACTGAAAGCTTTTCACAGAACACAGAAACTCTTACATCACCCAAAGAAGAACCTGAACCTTGATCTTTTGAGCTGTATGTAATATTTAAAAAGTCATTTCGATAACACCTGAGCCTCCGCGGGTTGTTCCTGGTCTTATCGTTTCGTCTGTCATTTTTATGACCACAGAAAGAAAATCAGCACAATTCCAAGACACAGTATTTTCACTCCATTACGTTTTACAGTGGCAATCTTGTACGTTTGAATGTACTTACTTGTATCTGGCTGCTGTATCTGAGTACTTTTCCCACCATCATAGAAATTGTTAAACAGCGCATTCAGTTTGGGAGATTTTTGAAAAGGCTGGTGAGAAAGTCACGTCCGACATGAACAGCAGCCACAGTGGGGTTATTTGTACAAGGACCGATTAGCCGAGTGGAAATGCTAAAGGCGAGCGGGTGAGCTTTGGGTGCGTGTGTGACATGTATGCAACTGGTGGTCTTTGTGTGCAAATATGTGCCCCGCAGCCAGAGCTTATGGGAAACTCTGAGGCAATGAAGCAACTTATCATCTATCAGGAGAGCAGACAGCAATGTTCTCACTGCTGTTCCTTTGAATCCACACACAGTGACCCATAAACAACACCAACCCTCTCGGGGAGAATCACTGCCTCCCTTAATAAGGCAAACCACTGGACTGATGAAACAGATCTACATTTTTTTCCTACATCCCTAACTGCTTTGTTTCATTGAATAATTATTTTTGTCCTTTTTCTTCCTCTTTCCCCTTCTGCCCACTTATTTATTTGCTGTTTTTGAATTCCGGTGTAATGCCTGAGGGATTGAAAAGGGATTAAGTTATGAATAAAAGATTTATTAAGAAAGAGCATGAGTAAAACATACACCCACATGTTTTTCAGTTAACATTCTGGCTTTGTTTAAAATCTCGGACTCACTGTCTTAAGGATATAGATGAGTCAGTACCAGACAGACAATGCTTTTTTGTGTGCTGTTACTAATGACTGGTAATGGTTCCAGTGCACTTCTACTTTACTTTAATTGCTGGATGATTTTTTTTAAATTAGAAAATAGAAATTACATAAGATAATTGAATAAGATAAAAGTTATCCCTTTTCTTTTTGGCTTGCTTGAAAAGATTCAGCAGATATTGCCATTAAGTGCATTTGCACAATGGTTAAGAGGGTGGATTGAGTCCCATGTCACTCTAGAGACACATAATAGCTCTCTTACTTCAGTCTGCAGCAGCTCAGAGAAACACAATGAAAATATGGGGTCACAGGCAGGACAATGCAAACTCCAAAGAGCAGGGTTTAATGGACTGATGATGTGATGAATGTATCTTTATTTAGGTTGCTTGGCAAATGTAACCACGAGCTAGTAACTGAAATCACGGCTTAGTGCATTGAGTGTGTGTTTTAATTAAAAACAGCACTAAAATAGTAGGCAGAAAAAGTTCCCACTATTACTAAATTCAGTGTGTTACAGATGCCAAAAAGAGGAATTCCACAAAAATCAGGTACAAGATTTTTCTTGTTCTGAATGAGCATTTTTGACTGCACATTAGAGACAGCTGAAATCTGCTTGTGACAGATCTCGTCCGAGCTATGATGCCCTTTAGAGAAATCTGATCGGCGAACAGAAATAGATTTATCTGAGTTTGGAGTTAGCATGCTGATAACGAGTATGAGTAAGAGTACTCCAGCTTGGCTTTTTACCTAATGACAGTCCTCTTCCTCTTTCGGTCATGCTCATATTGTGTGTAATTGACTGTCCGCGTTATCTACTGAATGTCATCCATGAAAGCTGAGGCTTTTTATTCCTGAGTGTTTATTCCTACAGTACATAAGTATTTGAACGGCACTGTAAACTACTCCCATCATGTAAATCAGCATTTTCAATTAACATTTAATTTACATTCAATTTACATTTACAGGTTTTAGCAAAGAGTATTGTCAAAAGCTGGAGACTACAAGAAGTCAGACTTCTTTAAACGTTAAGTAAAGTGTTGTCGTAATGTTGGATATATATTTGTAGATATATATATGTTATATATATATATACACATATATATATAACATATATATACACACACAAGAATGTTGATATGAACAAGTGAGAAAAGCCTTTTACCCATTTGTGGCTGCAGCTTCCAGTAAAGCATGGGAGAGATGTTATCGAAAATTAATATAAGGGTGAGCGTTGCTTGAGGTTCTGTCTCAGCACTCCAGTCCCCTGCAATGAAACCCAGACGGATTTCCGGCGCATCATGGTTTGTTTTTAATTTGTTATATAATACCTTCTAGATTCACACTAAACATTCATTTTGAGATCTCCTAATAACTACTTCAATAATTAATAAATAAATGAATTAATATAAAGTACTCAGTAGAGTTTCTAAGAATGAGATGAGAATATATTAAAAATCTTAGCTTATCATAGCTAAGCTTTAGCATGACTGACTATTCACAGAAAATAGTTCCTAAATGTCATCTTTGGTGTTGAGAATGACACCATGTTTTTCTGCAGTATCCTTCTAAGGCAAAGGAAAAACTAGAGCGATATTTTCTTAATACATCTGTTCAGCACATGAAACTCGTGAGTCATATTTCAGCAGCATGTGAGCTGTTTTGATGGCCTTTGATGGCTGTATTAACTGGCACAGCTGTCAACCACATTTAAAATTTCATATCATTAGATTTTAAATATCACGAGACTCTTCTCGTCTTACTGCCCTGTATCATCTGATATTTAGATCACATCCTGGTTCACAGACATTAATAACATTACCTGTTTCTACTGATTTGTGCACAGAAATGCTCTCCGGTATGAAACAGAAAGCAGAGCGGAGATCTGTGGGAAATTAATATGTTAGTGAGAGAATACCTGGAGGTGCCTCCACTGATCTGCCTACTGTCAAGGGTGAAGCAGAGTAAAATTGACGGGTATTGACAACACACCCCACACACACACACACACACACACACACACACACACACACACACACACACACACACACACACACACACACACACACACATAATTTCTTCCAAGTAAATAAGCTGTTGACCATATCCGAACAGTTTGCTAATATGATATGGTTTCCCCGAGCTCCTGTGTAGCATTGGTAATACATCTGTCATAGAAACATCTCAGGCTCAAATGGAAACATCTGGAGCAACACAGACTGAACCATAGCAGCGGCCGAAACAATAACCATACCTAGCGACGGCTTCAACCATCACAGCCAGGCAGAGCAGCTGCAGCTGTTTTCGCAACCAGCAGCTGGATACTGTTGTCGATTAGCCTTTAAAAATGAAAAATGAACACTAAATGGATCAAGTAAAGGGTCACGTTGTCTCTCTCTCTTCCATAGTATGTGCAAAGTGTTACAGCTGCACTCATCAACACACCATCTATTGTTTTAGGGATGTAAAACCTATTGAGATGGAGCAAAAATATGTTGACAGAAAGGCAAAGTGGTAATATAAAATAATCCAGAAAACCAAAATCACTCTAAGACCTTTTTAGGAGATCTTAATGACTCTGATGGATTAAAATACCTGAATTAGCCAGTTTTAGGGTCATTATTTATTTATTCATTTTAAATAGACTTGGATCACTTACTCTTTTTACTTGTGGAGATAGATATCTTTCAAATAATGAAATATATGAAATAATGAGGACATAGATCAGAATGCCACAGTGTAGACGTTACACAGAAACAATGCGAAGAAAAAACTCAGATAACAACAAAAAGCAAAAATGTCTCTTTGCTCATTCTCAACCAGTTTTGTTTTCCCAATGCAGTCTGGGCATTATGCTCTCTACAATTATCTGTAGACGGTAAAGTGTGAGAGCTCTTGGGACGGAAGGCGCAAAATACAAAACACATTTTTGCACTCTGAGTCTAGACAAAGACAGGTGATTTTCCAGGTAACCACATGAAAGCACTCTAAGCCATCTCGAGAAAGCACAACATTACCTCAGCCCGGCAGCTTTACCGTTATTGCTTTTCTTCACGCTACCGGAGTCTTCTGTCACAAATATGATCTTTGGGATCTCTGATCAAGCTGTTCCATTTGCCTTCTGCCATTTACATCTGCAGCAGTCTGTCTTATTTCTGGATCTGCAGACATTTTCACTGAATACTGGGAGGCTTGAAATGCTCCCTTTTGCTCTTCTCACTACACTGAGCTGGACTCTGATCTTTGCCAGAAAGATTCCCACAGAAAGCTGCATGTGAGTCACAGCAGACAAATGGCCCTTTGACACTGTGTGCCTGTAGATCCCCCCAAAAATGATAATGAAAAGCCGATGAGTTGTGCGTCATGCCAAGTAATAGAAGTTGCGCCAGGGCCTCATGAGTTAGTTCCTGAAGCCTCGAGTAAAATTTTGACTACTGTGTCTACGAAATATTCAAATGATTACTGGACCTCATTCTGACGTCGTGGCTGCTTTTTGTCCTGCTTTTGTTTTCAGCGCCAGATGCTAATTTGTGACTAAGTCTCCTTAATGCTTTTCTCTAAGGGATATTCACCAGACCTGTAACCACTGGAAGCAAAACCTGACATGAAATCCGAGATTCTATTAAATCTGAATTTTTAATTGCACGCGGATAAATCTGCATGATTAAACTCGGGCTGTTTCTGATAGATTGTCTTTATCTGTGCAAAAGTTACATAACCTGTGAGGGCTTTAAGAGACACAAAAATGTTGGCCTCCATATATCAGCGTCTGTAAAATAAATCTTAGCAGTGCATTAAGGATTTTGCCAGGGACAGGACAGGACAGTACTGTAAATCCATGGAGAGCTCAAACCTGCATATCAAATATACTGAAAGCTAATTAATCTAATCAAGTGATGTCATTCTGAAGTATTTAAAAACTCTTCACATATATAAAAATATATGCAGTTTATGCTATCGTCTTCCAGCAAATCTATCACCAGCTCTGTTTCGCCTACAATACGTTTGCACATCAAACATGAGGAATTTGTTTTGTTATGCCAACTGAACTGGCCAGATTTGATTTTTTTATTTATTTTTTTATTCTCTTTTTTGTCTGGCACGCGCAGTGTCGATAACTCGCATGTGCTAAAAGATGCCCATTCTTTAAGATTAAAGTCATAATTTACTGAGTGTTACAGAGTGAACTGCTGCATGAGGTGGCTGCCAGTGTGGAACACATCTGTCACCACATGGAACAAAACCTCAGCGTTGACTGAAAGCTCTGGACTGGACGCCAGCGCTGCTGTCCTTCTCCTTCTTTGAGAATCTTTTTTCAGGATTGTGCACATGATATCATAAGGCTGTCTTCTGAAAGAAATTTGTATTTGTATTTATTTATTTTTAATGGAATAAGGTTAGATATACAGTGTTGCTTTAACTTCAGATTGCTGAGGCAAGCGTCTTAAAGTGTATTACACTAAAGATATACGTAATCAAGCTCTGCTAAAGCAAAGCTTACAAAGCACACACCCTGAGCTGAGAACTTTTGCACACGGATGCACATACAAAGTCAATATATAACCCACTGTGGCCTTTTTACAATCGGACATATCAGCGTTGTCAGCATGCAAATTATTCCTTTTAATGTTAACTGCTGTTTATCTATTCTGCCGTTCTTATTCTTATTCTGTGGTTCAGTGCAAGCATGCCAAATTAAAATTTATGCATTCAGAAAACATCACTGCTGCTGCTAATCTCTTCTTTTGCCTATCATGCTGACACAGGCACCTCAGGACAACGGAGCTGAAATGGAGAGGCCCTTATTTTTGTCTAAGCTGATGAGCCATGTTTCCTCAAGAGGCCACTTATCATGTCTGTGTTGAGACTCCAGACCCACAGTAAGTAATAAAGAAGCAGAAGAAAGCATGTCCTAAGGCTGTATAGCTGCACCTGTATTTCTATAGGCAGGATATGTAATTTTAAAGCTGTTTCAGAGCCATGTGACTGTTTTACAGAGTATTTATGTTAAGACATATTAAGCCCTTTTCCTTATTGTTAAAGACACATAAGAATTTTAAGGAAATATTAAGGAAAAGCATGGGATTGACAGAATCAAAGCAGCAGATGATTTATTTTCATGAAAGAGTAAGCATTTCCTAGTTAAATCGGATTATTATGTACACTTAGCCTTGTTGTTCACAAAGGTTTTCATAGGACCACTTGGTAGTTTCAAATTCTTAAGTTGAGGGAACCATAGCTTCCCAAAGAAACTATGGTTCCCTCGACTTATGATCAGCCTACATCAGCCTAATCATAGCCCTGTATCAAACTTTTTTCAAATGTGTTGCTGCCATCATTTTTAAACTTACTTTTGTTTCTTAAAATAGTCGATTTTATCACTTCAAACGACTGTTATGCTTTTCTGTGCGCTATTGTGAATAAAGTGTGTGTTTATTAGGTTTGCAAATCATTGCATTCTGTTTTTATTTATATTTTATAGAGAGCACAAACTTTGTGGAATTGAGGTTGTATGTTAATGGATAGCAACATGAAACTGACTTATTCAAAGTTTAGTCAAAAGTTACTGATATCCAGCAAAAAAGGAAAAAAAAAAACACCTTCATGGTTGTAGCACATATGGCTCTGGCTATTCATGTTACCTGAACAAGACAATTTTCATTTCAATCACACCAGCAGATATGGAGTAGCCGTAGCACTATATCAAATAACGTGCTACTGAATTCTCCCTTGAAATATATGAATGACAGATATAATTAATGCTAGAGATTTTTCCATATTTGGCCAAATAACTTAAAGCGGAGGTGTGCGATCAATTTCCTGATATTTGTGTTTAATAATGTTTTAAAGTGCCTTTGACTGAGGCGCTGGCTTAGAGCTGGGGTCAGTCCCTGGGTGCTGTGTGCAGTTTTCAATTCTGCTAATCCTCAGGAGGCACTAAATGTAAAGAATAATTTTCTATAGAAATCAAAGCAAGATCGCTAAGTAATTCGATTCCTCCACATACATACTTTGACTTGTACCTGACTTTGACTTTTATTGTTCACTTGATTTACTTTGTCATAGAATTTGCAGTACTATGTCAGTTACAAGATTTATTTAAAAACTCAAACAGGATTGGAGCATAACGGCTGGCAAGGGACTGAGAAACAGGGCCTGAAGCACAGAGAGGATCATCATTAGCACATCGTTAGCTGGCTATAGAGCGTAGCTTTCACTGGAGGTGAAGCAAGATTTTGTGAAAACAAAGGTTGATATATTGTTGCTCATGAAAAGATGAACTGTAGAAATACCAGCAGAAACTGGGACGTGGTAGGTTAGTAGCAACACAAACTGTGTTGTGAACAAGGATATATAAGGCTATTATAAGGAAACCTATATGGAGAGGGAAGGACAGAGAACAAACAAGACTCTTGGGAGAGCCATAACAATGTCATGCAGCATATTCGATATACAGTCTCCATGTGCATCTGAGTGGATTTTAGTTTTTTTAATTGGATTTATTTCATGTCCTTATTTTTTAAATGTTGTTCATAACTTTGCTGTCATATGTCTTTTAAATTATTCTGTGTTGTTGTTAAAAATGTTTTAATATGCTTGCCGTGTACCACTTTGGTGAAAGCCGGTAAGCTGATCTGCCTGATGCTTTTGGAATTAGGTGTTAAATAGGATTTGGAGTTTGCATTAAAGTCTTTGTTAGACACATTAGAAGAGTTAGATAAAAAGTTTGATGAGATTTGCTTATTAATCTCTCCGCCCCGTAAAGGCTGAACTATGAAATAATTGCCAGAAAATTCTAGTTTTTTTTTCTAGATTTTCAAAACTGGAGTTATTGAACCATGTGGCATTTTTTAAAAAAAAGAAATGCAATAACAATTTGTGTCTTAATTTGCATAATTTTTGCTATTATTTTTGTTACATTTATTTAGGATTTCAGGGGGAAAAAATCACAGTGGTAAGTCTCAAAACGATACAAAAACCCATGTATCAGATGGCATACACTAGCTCTGTCCAATATTGCACATTTTCTTATTGATCGGATAACAACGAAATACAGGGCCAGTATTTCCGATACCAGTACCAATATTTTTACTGTATAAAGGCAGATCATAGGGCAGAGCAATGTTAATGATTTATAAGATTTATGAGATTTGCATTTACAGATTGCAAATCCTGAA